>NC_134700.1:265439783-265746658 GCF_043290135.1 Rhipicephalus microplus
GGTTCGAGGAAAGTATACCATCGAAGTTGGTGTTGTCGGCGACGCGAGCGATTTGGCGCCGCAAATCGAAATCGTGTGGCCTATATAACTTGTCGACGCGGAGTGATCTGAGGCGTTTTATCAGAAGTGGGCAGAGAGAAGAAAGAGGGGAGGAGTAAAGAAAAATGACTTTTTGTTGAGACGGACCTTATCACGTACCTCTCTCTCCCTGTCTCATTGCGCCGTTTGATTCTTTTTTGTATACCTTTTTTCTTTTTCGCGTGATTTTTGTTGCATAGCATGCGTCTAGATGGTGGGACAGTTCGGCTGATTGAGTAATTGAAAAAGTTTTGTCGGCGCACTTTTCGGTCCTTGTGCTGATGAGCTGGGGTGAGTTGTCTTCGTGTTCGGTCCGAACAACATCTTACGCATCGTCTATAGTCGCGAGGTACGAAATAAGAATTCTAGCGAATTCTAGTGCAATCGTCAGGGGACTTTCTTGTTACGCACGATATTTATGTAAAAAACAAACAAAAATGTTCCTCATTGCAAAAAAAAAAAAAAAAACTAATAGCTTCCGTCTTTTCGAAGGAACGGTGGTTCAAGCAAAAATTTTGTTCCGGTTCTTTTTCTTTAGTAGCCTTTTCTAAGCCTGACTGAATACTCACAATAATGCCGCTGAAAACGAAGCTGCCAAAAAGGCGACTCATCTTTCCGTTGGAGCGAAAAAAAAATTCGGGGAAAAAAAGGTTTCTTTTTTTTTTAATTAATGCTGATACCCAGATGCTGCTGGCAGAAGCAACAGCCAGTCGCGGTGCTCGGATTCGCCGAGTCGTTTCGTTTGAAAGAAGAGAAACAGCAGCACGCTTAGAAAGCTGCGATTGTGCGGAATATTTGAGAAGAGCAATCAATAACGAAGAAAAAAAAAGACATAGAAAGACAGACAGAAGGTCTAGTCGCGAGAAAGTGTTTACGGAGTGGTATTAACGGCAATAACACGAAAAAAAAAAAGCGTGTTCGATGTGCAATCGGAAGATGCTGCAGAGTAAACCGCTCGTCGAGCATTTATTACTCACGCCTAACAGCAAGACTCGAACTTAAGTGCTCGGAATGCAGCGATACGGTTAATGTGAACACGCCTTTCTCTTTCGAGTCCCCGGGTTATGTGAACTAGCCGCGCTGATCCGCTTAGTGTACTGCGGCGCTCTCTCCCCTTCTCTCCCCAAAGCTGGAAAGGGGTGCGGGCAGTGCGTCCATCTTCCCTGCGACGTTTGTCTCGCCGCATTTTTTTTTTCCTTTGCATTACAGCGAAGCCACTTTGGGGCATTGAGCATCGATCATTGCACGCGGCCCTGCGATCGGGCTTGTGACTGGGGTGCTCGTGCCGGCCTTCATTCCTCCCTATTGGGGAGCCATAGATCGCTTTTTCCCCCTCTCCCTATTCATTTGTATATCGCTTCGTTGCACGGATGTTTTGGCGTGTGCCTCTCCAGAGATCGTTTGATGAAGCAGACGTCGATATAGAGAGGAAGGGCTGTAGTCGTGGCTTGTCCGGTAATGCAAGCCATGCAACCGCCCCCCCCCCCTTCCCCAATTTTCCCGTCTCTCCCTCTCAAGGCTGAACTATTCCCCTTCCCCTCCTACAGTGTTTGGGAAAGAATCCATCGTACGGCGATTGGCAAAAAGAGCCCACCAGTGTGTGGCCCTTTTGTTTGTTTCTTTTTTTTTTTGCCGTTTCCCATAATGATACCTTCTGCGGATGGGGCGAACAGGCGTCCGGTTTTCTACCGATATTGTTTGGAGATGAGCGCGTTAGATTGCGCGAGGCCGCGTTTCGTGCGTTTAATCATATTTACCGGCCCGGAATCTGGCGCTGGTCGTCGTCCATTAACTCGAAAACGCGCCGTGCTGTTGCCCTCCCCTTGTTCGATGCCGAGGCACGGAGCCGGTCTGACCTCGGCGTGCTATCGCGTCTGTCTCTCTTCTCTGGGAGAGTCAATATGATGGCAATTTCCGTCTGCACGCCGGAGTGCTCTCCGCCTGGCCAAGTTTAGGTAAATAGGGCTGCTTATCTCCCAATTGCGCTTCCTTTACCTGGCAGCTATGTCGTTCAAAGCGTGGCTGCTCCCAGGAATGCTTTGCGCGTCTCGTGAAGCGCTGGGTTTATCGCTTTTTTTTTAAAATTGCTGTAGTATCTCCCCAACCTGCTGTGCCCTTATTTGTTTGAAATTCAGCTGCAACCGCCAGCAGGCGTCCCGATTTTGCCCCCAACGACCATTTATGCATTCGTATATGAAAAAAAAAAGAGGGAGGGGGTGAAGGGTGGTAGGGGTGGAGACAGATATTGCAGTTTTAAAATTACCGTCTTGGACCGTTCAGTTCACCCGTGTTTTTTTTTTTTTTTCAAAGATCAGAGAGCTTAAGCAGAAGGTGCGATTCTTGACCCGTGTATCTCATTTGTCATTTCGAATGTTACTTGAAAGACATTGGGCTTTCGAAAGCGCCAACATCGCTTTCTTTGGTTGTACGTGGCTCTTGCGTCACGAATATTCGCGCATCAGTACCGTAGTCATCAAACGGACGTGAAGAGGAACGTACTAGAAAGCTACATCCGTCAAAGCTCCAGAAACTATACACTTTCTATAGCATCCGTCTTGCTGGTGAGCTTATGAATGCACGAAAAGTGAAAGCTCGTGTTCGTGTTTTGCCCTACTGACACTTGAACCGGCCGTTGGACAAAACGTGCATTGTTCAACGAGTGACGGAAAAGGATGGTGATAACGACGCAGAACCGTGGCGTGCCCGATACTTTTCTGTCCGTTTTATAGCCTCGTCGCTGCACTTTTTGTGCGTGTTAATATATCTCTCTGGCTTCCCGGCGATTCAGGAATGGAATCGCATTTCGAACTTTCTCAAATCAGTATCTTGCTCTGCGTAGCGTAGCCCGTTTACTTGCCTATTAACTATGCACATTTTGGGAATCTAATTTTGAATACGCCTATTCGGGTTAAAACAGTACTCAATTCGCGTTAGGAAAAGAAAACAAAAAATAAAGCAGCTTCGCACTATTAGTGACAAGCTCGAAGGAGAAATGCGGAGCTTGACGAGCTTCTTCGTTTTCTCTAGCGTCTCTTCGCTTCTGTTCTTCCCTTCTCTTTGTTCTTTCCACAGCATTTTTTCTTTGACCTGTTTATTTCTATCTCCCATTTTCTCTTTATCTATTTCTCTTTCTACATTTTCTTTCTCTCTATTCGTCGCTTCTTTCCTGCTTCTTTCCATCTTTTCTTCTCTCTCTCTTTATCCCTTCCTTTCAGTCTATATTTCTCATTGTTTCTGCGCTATGATTTACTCACTTCCATTTTTCTTTCACTCCTCCTCACGCCTCTTCCTTTCCCACCCGCTGGCTGTACACTATACTACAGAAGGCTATGCTGTGTTCCGCCAGCGTTCCTGTATGGCCAAGTGGTCAAGACGTTCGCTTTGGGATCGCTTTTTCGAATCCCACCTCTCCAAGAATTGTGTGTGTGTGTGTGTGTGTGTGTGTGTGTAAAAAAATGCCGTTTGTCTCTTTTCCCCCCTCTCTCTATCTGTATTCTTTATCTCGTCCATCAGAGTTACCGCATTCTACGCCGGACATAGCTGCGCATGTGTTATGGTAGCGAAGCAGAAGATGGCGAAAATGACGAAGAAAACGCCTGCCAGTTCAGGGCGATGATGGTGATGATTTCTGTTCACCTCGCACGGACCAATGCTTGGCTTATGGCGAATTCCATTTAGAGAACTGCAGTAGAGAGGCAGAGCACTGAGAGCAGGGCCACTCAACCTGCCACCGGAATGCGCCACGCTCCTGGAGGGCAGGTGACGAGTAGGGAGATCATGTGACTGATACATTCCAAGCCCCGGCATATTCTTTGAGGGGCAGCAGCGAAATACGCGTGAAATCGGTCGGCCACATATTCTTCATTATCCTGATACCTAGTATGCTTGTGCAATGACTCATTCGGCAAACGTCCAGCTCTCATCGTAGCCACCCGTACAAAACAGCGGTGTCAAACTATACATGGTTGCTACCATTGCCGCCGCGCTCGCCGGCTAAAAAATAAAAAAAATCGGAGGCTTTGACGTTCAAGGACCACGTGACTCGTCGTACTGCGCCTACTCTACTTTTCAGTCGAGAGCACTGCAAACTCCTCTTGGCTGCTCTCGGCGTAGCAAAATCACTCTCGCTCTACCAATGGATGACGGTGCTGCTGCACCTGTTCGACCACTGAAACACGCTGGCTCTGAAGAGAGCACTTTAAGCGTGCTTTTGGGTGCTCCTGCTCTCCCAACGGAATTTGCCATTTAACTGCTGGGCAACACACTCATTCTCGCGACAATTTACTCCCTCTTTAGTGAATTTCGGTGCTGCTGTAAGCGTGACTGGACGCTAGCCTGCCGCGCAGGCTTTGATGAATCTGTGAGCGAGCGAATATCCCTTTCACGATTGGTTACTGCGCAATGGAAGACTCGGGGTAAAAGAGACCAACGAAAAGTCTTCTACCTTTCTAGCGACGACAGGATTCATTACTAGACCAGGATGCTTTATGTGCAGCAGATGACGTGCGGATACTTCCATGTTGCGCTAATTTAACTGCGCAAAAGAAGCCGCGCATCCGTCGCGCCGTAGTTGAAATGCACGCGAATTGAATGGGTCTCGTGCTCGCCCAATTCGTGTAGTGCGAGCCTGAGGCGCATAGTCCGCGGACGAGTCTCTGCGAGAAATCTAGCTGGATGATGAGCGAGCACGCGCGTATATAGATGGGTTCTACCCTTTTCAGCGGCGGCGTCCACATTTGGGGAGGTGAACTTCAAAGGCGCGCCACACGCCGTCTGTTGTATCAAATGGCTTGAAACTCGGTGTGCAGTCCTGCCAGCTTCCCGAGAGGACAACTAGTGGCCGTTTAATTCCATTGTGCTCCGCATTGTTCCAGGGGATCACTCTTGCTGGAAACACTACCATATTCGACGATTGTTCGACGTGCCGTGGTCTAGAACCAACGTGAATAGTATTTTTTTACCCGTTAGAAACGAATACAACGAAAAAACAAACTGTGCATGCATTTCGGGCCTAACAGTTGATTATTTTTTATGCAAGTACTGAAGCTGGCGGGTAGCAGAATAATTTAATCGTTGCACACTCATTAAGTTTAATTAGTGAAACTCACAAAAACAACAGATTCACTTATTTTATTTCTTGGAATGTAATACTGAGTGCCTTGGAATTAGGCCACGCGAATTGGACGTGTTTCTGACACTGGCATCATAATTCGTGACTGAGGGGGCTATAAACGCGATGCTTTGAGAGTTCGTCTGCTTTCAAGATGGTTCGATTTGAATGTAAGCGTACAGTTTGGTCGTTTGTATTTACACTATTTGCACTCCTTAATAGAGATCGTCAGTGTACGTATGCCCTGTGTGTCGTGCCTATACCGCGTACCTTTCTCGAGGCAGATAAGATGAACCTTAACCAACTCTCATATATGGACACTTTTATGAAGAAATCTCTTGCGAGTGCGTCTTATTGTTGCGAGCTCAAGAAATTACTTGCGAGTCGACGTATGTAATCCCGAATGCATAAGCGTTCCCCGCGAAGCGCTGAAGGACGTACGGGGTTATAGATTGGAATTGAGGACATTCGGACCCCGACCGAGCGAGTAAACACAGACCAGCGATTTGGCCGATGCATTAGGAAGCCACAAAATTTAAAAGAGACGGGCAGACGTGGGAGAGAGGCAAGCACAACTTAAGTGGTCAGCAAAGCAAGGCGACGTGAAAACCGAAATGAGCGCAAGCGCATGCAAGAACGCACGGAAAAGAAGAAAAAGGAAGAGAAGAAAACCATTTGGTCGGTTATGACCTGAACCGCCCTGCGTACCATATCTCATTCTGTTGGGCTGTTTGCCAGCACTGCAAACAGTGAAGCCCTTTCGCCGATGCGCCGCTTTGTGCGCGGATAACAGGGCTCGCCCGCAAAGGCAAGCAGAAGGCAAACGCGTATTTGCGTCTGCATCGGCGCGTCGTTTATTTTTTTTTCGTCGTTCCGTACCAGCGTGTTTTTGCGGGCGTGCGCCGTGCCCGTTGCTGCTAATTATGTCTGCAGGGGCACTTGTGTGCCCGCGCTCTATGTGCATTATTATATAGGATGTGCGCCGACGACGCGCATGGCTCGCTTCGGCAAACACGCACCGGGAGAGGTGAAACCGAAAGCGCGAGGATGGAGAGGACAAGGGGAGAGAAAAATGTGGCCGAGGAGGAGCTCGAAAGTACACCTGCGCTTCCTGCGAGGTCCGCTCCTCGCGTTTGATCGCAGGTACCGCTCTCCGGCGGTAAACTCACGGACCCACTCTCTCTCTCTCTCTCTCTCCTCGGCCCTCCCGAAATGGGACGGCGGCGCAATCAACGCGTATGTTGATACAGCGCAGACAGGTCCTTCCGTGAGGCGACGCCCGTGTCGGCTGCGTCGTTCTTTTCCCGGGGGAGTGCGCCGGCGTGAGAGCGTCGTTCGGGACGAGGGGGGAGGGGAAATCGGGAGAAATCGCGAGGAAGAGGAGGAGGGGGCTTTGATAGCGGTGGCGGCGACCGGGGATGCGCTCGAAAGCGCATTCGACCGTGGGCGCTCGGCCAGCGCGACGGCACGTCTAGGTGCGACGCCAGAGTGTGCCGCCGAGCTGCGTCGGGGCGTGAGGGGCTGGAAACAGCCGAGTGTATAGGTGACCCTCCTCCCCGTAGCATCGATCGGGCCAAAAAGAGAGACGGACAGCCCGAGGCAGGAAAGGCGACCGTTGCGCCGCCGCCGTCGTTAAAGGGAAAGACAAATAAAACAAAACTAAAAGAATAAGGAGCGAGGCAGCGGCGCGCCCCGCCTGCTGAGAGGAGCGGCAGTGTGCGGTCGGGCGGCTCAGCTGTCGAGTGCTTGTCATCGGCGCCGTCCTGCTATGCGTCGACCGGCACGCCGACGCGAGGGCCCGCCGCTCGCTGGCCCCCGGCTTCCGTCCACTGGCCGGCGTTGAGCGGCGGCACGCCGATGGGCCGGCCGCGGCGGTGGCCCCCGTTGCCGCTCCTGTTGCTGTTGGCGGCTGCGGTGGTGCTGCTGCTGTTGCCCGCTGCCGCCACTTATGCCCACAGGCACCGCAGGGGTGAGCGACTCCGGATTTCGTTGGGGGCTCTTTGACCGGCGCCTCGAAGGGACGCTTTTGGCGTGGTGTTTACGCGTTGGTAGTTGTGGGCAGTCAAAACGGATGCCCGTGTGCGGGAGCACCGTGACTTCGTATTTCTGCACTGTCTATTCGTCCTGTCATTGCTCGGGAGTCATCACTCCTTTACGTGCCGACTTAGAGTGTGTCTTTACTGAGGAAATACATGGGCACATATTAACTCGCATGTTCTTGAGTATGGTAGCGTTTTGTACTAGAGACATGGCAGCAGACTATTCAGTTGCAGAAAAGTGGATCTGCAACTCGGGTCATCTATATAAAATATTTTTGTGTATTGTGCCCTTTACAGTGCACAATATTCGCGGACAAAATTTTGTATTAACCAGTGCATGTGTACAAAAGGATGATGGTGCAGCGTTTACCTTACTTTGGAAAACCACATTCCACACTTGGTCAGATGTCGCCGACTGGCAGAGCTACACCCTGGAGCAAATACTTGAGCAGAGGATCTTGGCATGGTTTTGGTTAGCCTTGCGGAAACGTCATTCCTGAGTAGAGCAATGGCTTAACGATACCTTCAAGCATTGCCACTGCTGATCATTCCGGTTATACATCCTGTGATTACCTTGCTATACAGAGCACCCTTAGATTTCGGGCATAGTGGTGAAGTCTATAAATAGAGACTACCGCTGTGATGCAAGGTCAGGTAGCTGTGGTGTGACAACTGCATTGCTTGACCATTGCTCTTCCCAGGCTTCTTTAATGTTGTCGATGTTTTGCAATGCGCCCACTTTTTGCCTTCCTTTACGGCTTCTGCTAAGGCATGATGCAAGATGGTTTTGTATGAATAAGGGCATCTGACCGCATTCAGGATTCCGCAATTGTGTAAGGGCAGGATGGAACTTCAGATGCTTGTGGATGACAGTAAAGTGGTTGTGTTGTCGAAGAACTCGTATCATGGCACATTTTGGAAGTAAGCACATGATCTAACAGAGTTAATCAGGCTGAACATGAAATTGGGCATTCCTTGTTTTTATTTACCACATGTATGTGCATGGGTCCCTCTTGAGAACACTTGTCATTCATACTGTCAAAGTGATTATCACTTGTATGTGTGCAAATTATAACTGAAAAAAAAAAGCTACATCATGTTAAGCTGCAGCTTATAGTACTACTACTAACATATTGTAAGAATATTGTAACATATTGTAAGAATATTTTGTCTTGTTTCCTGCAGATCACACTCGGGAATTTTCGTGTGGGCGCCTGTACTATCGAACATTCTACATGGACCGCAAACGCGAGATCCTTTTTGTTGGTGGCATGTAAGTTTTCAATAAATTAAAGCACTGGTTTTCAACACGATAAACTTATGGAGAAAGAAGTTGTGCTTATATCATAAAACTTTTATGTTCCAGGGACAAAGTTTTCCGGCTCAGCTTGGCAAATATTAATCGAACCAAGTGCAATGTAAGTGTGTTACTAATTTTTATGTTGCAACTGTATTTTCTCGCAATCCTCTCAAAAACATATATGTACATGTCATAGGTAAACCTTAGGAAGCATATTGGCATCCTTTGTCTTTATTGATGTGATACATGTAATTGTCATAGACAAGTAAGCACACAGCTGTTAATTCCTGGTTTAATGTGCCAGCTCATTTTCATGTACTATAACACATTGCCGTACTGCACAATCATTGAGTGAGCTGCTGGTCATAGAAGTGGGAGTTCTAATTATATTTGTCTAGTTGTGTTGCTATTGACACCGATTATTGACAAGTTTTATACTAGGCAGAGTTATTTGCCATTTGCATAGTTTTTCCTTAGCTCTGATGTTAATACGTATTCTATTAGCTTGTTACCAAAGGTGTTAATTTAGGTTTATCTCTACAATTATTGTGTTTTGTGCTGCCCTCTCTTTCTATTTGATATTATTTCAAAGCAGACTATTTTATTTCAGTCTGACTGCCTCTTTGGTGGTCTGATATTGACGGGGTCTGGATTGATTATTATTGAGTTCTTCAGTGGGTTGATAGTACTCATAAACATGTGTATCAGTACTGTGACGTGGCATCATTAATTTGTTTGCTTTCTTAAATATATGCAGCCCGTTGCAAAAGAAATGCTCAAAATTAGGAGTCTTTGGAGAGCTACAGTGCATTTGGCTGCACATCTTTGGAGGATGTACTGTCTCACGGCACACAATCAGATTACTGGAGCCGAACTAGTGTTATCGCTGAACTTTGCTTAGTGAACTGTAGTTGCAGTTGCCTACGTCTTCCTATGTTTTTTTCTCACTCTTCTATGATGGATATGTTAGTGCACTTTGCTGTGTATTATGTTTAGATTTTATTGAGTCAAAATACAGTGTTCATGGAGGGCACATATTTGTTACTGAGGCTTGCATTGCATTGCAGGACCGGAGTCTCAGTGCCAACAAGGACGTTGTTTCTACCTGTGTTTATAAAGGAAAGCGAGAGGTGGGTGTCAACACAGCTCTTCAGCATGCTTTCTATATGTAAAAAAATATAGCATGGGTGTGGAGCATGGCTTGTTTTATGTGAATAACGGACGTACTACACTCACCATCTGCTTGAAAGTTTTGTTAAATCTAGGCTTGATGAATGGTTGATTGAAAATTAGATTTGCGGTGGCTCGAATTCTAGTATCATAAGTGTTGTAACGATTATGTACCAAATATGTACACCATGCCTCTTATAACCTGCCTGAAAAGGTGGTTTCACGGCAGGGTGATGCACACTGCCGTGAAACCATCTTGTTGGGTGCGTTATGCGTTGCCATGAAGCTACACCAAAGGGGATTTTTACATGTTTTGGGGCCTTAATTTAATCAGCGAAAAAATTCTTCAAGTGCGTTTTACGAAAGCTGTGATCAACATTAAGTCTGAACTTATTTAATTGCCTTATTTTATTTGCTAAACACTATGAAAAAAAATGTGCACTTACTGCTTATGAAAATAATTT
Source organism: Rhipicephalus microplus (assembly GCF_043290135.1). Lineage (NCBI taxonomy): Eukaryota > Metazoa > Arthropoda > Arachnida > Ixodida > Ixodidae > Rhipicephalus > Rhipicephalus microplus. The sequence continues at coordinate 265,449,945 of NC_134700.1, forward strand.
CATAGGGTTCAGCGTAAATTGAGGACGACGCAGCAAGTGGCGGAAAGAAAAATGATAGGTGTAATCTTGACGACAAGAAGAGAGCAGAGTGGGTTAGGGAAAATAATGGGGCTAAGGATATCATGGTTGAAATCAAGAAGAAGAAATATACATGGGCTGGACACGTAGCACGTAACCAGGATAACCGCTGGTCATTAAGAGTAACCGACTTGATTCCCAGAGAAGGCAAACGCAGGAAGGAGAGACGGAAAGTTGGGTGGGCTGATGAGATTAAAAAGTTCGCAGGTATAACGAGGCAACGGAAAGCACAAAACCGGGTTGGTTGGAGGTTCATGAGAGAAGCCTTTGCCCTGCAATGGGCGTAGCCAGTCTTATGATGATGATGATGATGGTGTAGTTTTGGATGCCTACATCTGGGATATACCAATCCACAATGTTGTTAAAATTAGTGGCTATGAAGGTGATGCCACATGGCTAAGGTGTACTTTGCCCTTAAACGTTTTTTGGTGAGATCATTTTTGGGCTTTCTGAAAGCTCTACACCCGCTGAAAATAGATTTGCATTCACATGGAACTGAACTGTTCAGCCTTGGCAACAGACATGCGGTGAAAGAGGGCTGCTCAGGAATAAAGGGCAGAGTAGGTGTGGTGGTGGACGGCCATTTGTTGTGGGATGTTTGCCAATCGTTACCGGTTGTGTCTTATGCCATGTGCACACTTTTGGCCTGGAACTGTGACAGCGTTGAGTAAGCCTGTCAAGTTTGCTTGTGCATTTACAGAATGGAAGGGATTTAGCTTACTTGTATATGGAACGCATTGCTTGACAAAGTATAAATAGCTTGATTCATGCAGTTAAGCTTACACTTCACATCATCATAAGGACACATGAAAAGTATATGCAAAGCACTACTGTGACTGCAAGGCTCAACCACCATGGAATTGAAGTATAATCTGCTGTACAAAAGTGATCAGTAGTGATTCATAGATTAAAAACAGATTTCTTTTGGTGTGTAAATAACCAACTTCATCTGGATTTGTGAAGATCAGGCACTTTAGCAAGGTTTTATGCAAATGATGTTATTAAATACCAAATTCTGTGGAATTTGAAGTTGATTGAAATCAGTCAGATTATTTTAGCTTAATCCCAGAAGAATCTTATTTCTCTCATTAGAATCGGTAGTTATTAATCAGTGTTCCTTACTTTTTTTGTTGCTAAAGTAACTCGGTTCAGGCACATTGAAAAGACCATGAGTTTTGACCTACACCAGCGTATCTGATGTTCACATGCTGCATTCCTAGCTGTTATCCTCAGCATTGTGTTTTACATTCATACAAACCTTCTTTCAGGATTACGAGTGCAGGAACCACATCAAGGTTATCCAGCCCATTGGAGATGGAACAAAGCTCTACATATGTGGAACAAATGCACAGAATCCAAGGGACATGGAAATTTATGTAAGCATTGAAAACATGCCTCTTAAGCTTCACTGAGCACAAATCGGTTTGAATAATTGCACCAACATGGTACAGAGCCAGTTGAGTCTCTACTGTATATATGGTTGAATCAGCTCAATGAAACCTCATTATAAGAATATTCCAGTAAATAAAACAGTAGTAACTCTTTGACAAATGATCACAGGGTCCTTGAGTTACAAATCTTTGAGAGAATAAAATCTTAAAAATTAATTTCATAATATTGTTATTTCTAGCTCCCACTTAAAATTGTGAAGCTGTGTTGCAGTATACAAGGCCTGCACCATATAAAAATGAAAAAATAACAAGCTATACTTCCTGTGAATATCTCTTAGGATGTTAACAGTGATGCAGACAAGATTCTGTTTAAAACAATCTACTGGAAATTAGAGGTATTCAGTGAAAGGGGGAACTTGAATGTTAGCATTTGTGCGAATTATCAACTAGAAAATAAAAACAGTAGTTATGATGGAGAGCTACTTGTTGGCTGCGATTGTTTTTTGGAAACCTTTGTCTGTGCACTTCATTTAAAAAACAACTTCATTTATGGTGGTGTGGTAAAATGTAAAGAGCATTTGTTGAAGAAGCTTTTTTTTTTTTTTCAAATCTTCATCTCTGCTTGTTTCAGTGCTCTTTGCTATAAAATGTATTTTTTTTGTGTATTCCTATGCAATGGTAATTTTTTAGGACATCTGTTACCTGCATTGTGATGTGGTAGCTTTGTTCTTTCTGGGAGATGAAGTGCTCAGTCTGATTACGTTATGTTTTGCACTTGTCAATATGTTTACTTTGCAACATATGTCTTCTGCCAAGGTGGTCCAATCACGTCAGTTGCACCGTTTTGCTACACTCTCATATTCCTCTACCTCGCTGCGCACATTCGTGTGCAGCTTCCATCAACTGCGCCATAGTTCATAAGGCCACCTGCATACACGGCAGTAAACCATTTTTTGCCCAAAAACAGTGTTTTCCTGGTAACAAACACAGCTAGAGCTTTTTCATAATGCCAATATACCCTCCACTCGCTCCATTCTGGCAGTGTGCTTTTTGTCAAAACATTCAGGCTAACCCAGTCTGTGCTGCTGCATGTACCTCTGTTGTTGAGAGTTCAGCGTGCCATCAAAAGTTTCTCTTTTGTTAGGGAACTGGCACTAGCACACAAACAAGTAATGTGTGTGTATGTTTGCACATGCACACATGTGCGTGCATGCACGTGTGTTTGTGAGAGACACTCCGCAACCATAATGTATGCGGTATCACTGCGTAATGTGTGACTGCGGTCAAGTGGCACTGCACAATGCGCATTGGCACTACCCACTGTAAACGGCATCTTCGCACAAATTAAGTTGCGTCCGTGCAAAAATTTATTTGACACTTTGCAAAATTTTGCTATGCCTATTGTCAAGCTTATCTGCCCATGTAGAGCGCATCTGGCACAATGTGGTGTGACTACTTACTGCTCGCGTGTCTTGCTCATTGCACGTCTTGATTTCGAAACTGGCGTGACGCGGTGGCAAACTGCCGCACTAGAAATTTAGCCTTGCCGTCAGCCACAAAGCATAAATGACGTGATGCTTTTAAAACACTGCTATAAATATGTTTGTCATCGATTGACAAAAAAAGGTCAAAGCTGCTCCGACCTCGCAAATTTTGCCAACTGATTTCCTCCCAACCCTTGCATTCTAAGCTTCTGAGCATGCAAAACATGGCCAACATTTTTTGCAAATCACACAGTTAGCATGAAGCGTTGCTGCCACGTGGATTTCTCGCTGTTCAATGGGGTGTCACATTATAGACCTCCGCAAAAGCTGAACCCTGTAAGGCCCTTCATGTGCACAGTTGTAGAATCCCAGTCAGCGAGAAATCTGAAAGGTTATGGGGGAGGTACGGCCACTCATGCGAACCCCTTGCTCCTCCCCCCTTTTCCCTACGAATAAGATAAACCATTTGCACTTCTTTTTCCTAACCAGTCGGTTGTCCTCTGCCATATGGCCTCATTGTGGGATGCTCTGTTCGTTCCCCAACCGCGTCAGTTGCGCGGGGACCTACCATTTGCACATTGACAGCATATTGAGGTGAAAAATTCTTGAACACGTATTCGCTGAAGCCAATGTTTTGTCACGCAGTATTGTCACCTGTGAGGCTGCCTTGAAAAAGACAGGTGTGCTTGTCGAAATGTCCAGGGACAACCCTTGTTAAAGAATTTTTCCTCTCTTCAAGCTTCCATCTTCCCCTGAACTTCTGCCTTTTCAGCATGTGAAGGTGCAACTCCTAGGATGGCAATGCCGCTATGCAGGAAAAAAAAAAACATGCACCCTACCGCCATCCCTCCCTTTTAAGGTCAGATTGATCACTGACCCCGCACACTTCATACTAATTTTTTTTACCTGTTTTTATTTTTCAGGAGACTTTTTTGTAATACTTGGAATATAGGAAGGAAGTGTTCAACCTGAAGTGCTTGGAAGTGAAAGGAGAATGATAATTGGTGCTCTTGCCTTTAACAATTGTCGACTATGATAGAGCATCATCCATAGTGTGAGCATCATCCATAGTGATAGAGCATCATCCATGGATTGCACAATCAGTGCTGTCAAAAGCAAGCAATGTGTTCTCGTTTGCAACAAGGTTTTGTTCATCATCAGCTGGTTTTCTGGTTAACATATTTTTTAATGACTTCAGTCATTTGCAGAAACTGTATGTTTCATGCTCACTTCGTCACTTATGATTCGCTTCAACACATATTTTATACAGTGCAGTGAAGCCAGCATGTGACACTTTCTTGTGTTGAGAACTTGATGGCTTCTCTCTGGCTGTTGGCCTTGTCTCCTTCTTTATATTGCAGAAGCTTCTGAATATGCACACTAATAAGAGTGTTTTCTGAAAATTTAGACAATCATCTCCAAGTGATCCTAAATTCCATTTTCTTTTCTTCCAAGCCTGCTCGAAAATTTCAGACTGATAGGCTAGTTGAATTATGATCTAAGACATTTTTTGAATAATAATAATAATATCTCGGATTTAACATCCCAAAACCACAATATGATTATTAGAGAGGCCGCAGTGGAGGGCTCCAGAAGTCTAAGTACTCGGTTCCTCATGTTCCAAGTGTGCTGCAGAACAGACTTTTTCGTGCTACAATATTGCTCTGAATCGTTAACTGCCTGGGCCACCGCTGGACGTCTTCTTTCTTTTTTCTACATCTATCGCATCCAATTATTGGCAATTCGGTAACGTGTTTTATTAGGCCACTTTTCATAATAGAGTACGTCTTTCTTTACTCAGAACTGTGTGTGTGGTTTGTGTCCCTTACAGAGTAGCAACCTGACAGAAGTGTCGAAAAGTCAGCTGACATTGCGAGACATTGGTCGGGGTATAGGAAAATGCCCGTTCGATCCAGATGATAACTCTACGGCTGTTTGGGTTGGTGAGTTGAAGCATTGTTTGAAGCACTCTGTTGACTGCTAGCCTTGCTTTAGTTAGCTAATTAGTTAAGTGCTACCTAATTCATCTAAGGCTTTTGTTGTTGTTGTTGTTGTTGTTGGCACACATAATTGGTGAAACATGTTTCGAGGATTAGTCAGGTGTTGCAAACTCTTTAGCAGCAATTACTCACAGTGTTTTCTTTTTGTGGTTTTCAGACAGTAATTTAGGAAACCTTTATAAGAGTGAAAGAACACATATTATTAACAATGCTAATTTCTAACAGTGTCCACTGTTAATCATGTTCTTTAATTTCAGGCATAGGTAAAAGTACAAACTTGGGGGTTACCGTAGTTAATAAAACTAAATTTTTAAAGAAATTGGTCAATAAGAAATAAAGCAGGTACTTTGCCTACAAGTTTTTTAGGGGAGTACCGTAAGTGAGGAAGGCATGATTAATATATTTATTTGATGGAAACAGATAACGAATGAAAAATTAAATGCTGTGTCTTGATATGTGCAAAACAATTTCTTGTAATTGAAATATGGACAGTGAAAGGCTAGTATGCCATTCTTTTTGTTCTTCTGGTTTAGGTTTATGTTGTTCTTCACACTATTTGATGTGCAGCTATATTCAATACAGTGTCACTTGGCATATGGTAGTAGTAATGAATGCATGCTTTATACATTTGTTAATCAAAACCTTCTTTGCTGAATGTGAGTCTCTGAGATATGGATAAAGTTTCAGCGTTAAGTCCTCAGTAAATTCTGAGGTAATTGTCTCAAAGCCATTTTTTCTGATGAACTAACTCTTCAGCCGAGCATAAAGGTACGATTTGCCTGCCATCACGTGCATTGCTCTGCAACTGGTAGAATGCTAAAGGTCTCATGGGTCAGACTTTAGGTGCATAGGAAAAAACATTGAGGGATCACAATGATTGTTAACTCTACCTTTATGATGTCTTCCTTTGAGTGTGCCATTGTCAAAGCTCGCAATTTAACTTTTCTGGACAGCAATTTGTTTGTAGTGCCAACTTCAGTTTTCAAACATTGGTTGCACGCTTCATTACATTTTGGTTGTCACTTACTTTGGGTGTGACCGATGCTTTTTAATGTATTGGTGGAAGTTTCAGCTGTTGGTAAATATTTCAAACGATTCTATCCATGTCATCGGCAGAACATGGAAACCCTGGGGACATGCCAGGATTGTACAGTGGGACGGTCGCCGAATTTACCAAGGCTGACACTGTGATTTTTCGATCGGCGCTGTTCAACAGGACAACTCACGAACAAAGCGAGTTCTTCATGCGCACGCTCAAGTATGACTCCATGTGGCTTGACAGTAAGTATGCACTTTCAGGAAGTTTGTGTTGTTTTTCCTCTGCTTTCTTGGTGAACCAGTGTCTCCCATTATCCAAAGAGCTCTGAAGTTTATGATAGTTGTGAAGTAGACGTGATCTCAGCAGTGAGGATTCAGTTGTAGCATTTGGAAGCTCTGCTACAACAAACTGCTTCACGTTATGATAGGCTCGGGTAACAAAGCAAGTTGAATTCGATATGAATCATATTCTCGAACAAGTGAAGGAGCTGAGTGTTTGATCTTCATAAAAAATGAAAATGTTTGCTCTCTCTCTCACACACACACACACACGTGCATGCGTGCGCACACACACGCACGCATGCAGGCGCACACAGGCACACACACACACGCACACACACACAACGAAAACACCAGAGTCAATAAAAGGTAAACTAAGAAGCGTCAGCCCGACCAAAAATAGATGCAGTCCTCATTAACCAAGTGAAACGTATAAAGAGTCTAAATGGTCATACAAGTTCACATGGTAAAGTCGTCAAGAGAGTCCATAGGAGAAAAGAGAGTGGTACGAGAGACGAGTCTATCAGTTTACACTTATTCCTTTCATTCATAGTGAGGGTCTCGTTCTGCTTGGTTTGATGCCTTCAGGTAGTATGCAAGGAATTATTGGTCAGCTGCCAGCTCGTAGTAAAATCACGTGCTAAGCGGCACCAAACAGGCAAAAAAGTGTGTTCTACACTCGCCGTAATGGGTACTGGTGGCGTTGACTGACGCTCCCACGTTTGAATGCACATATGTACCCTGTAAAGTGGACGGAGGCATGACTGCCATCGTAGCCTAATGGCAGAGTATTGGACGCTGTAAAGGAAAACTACTGATCAGCGAAGAAACCAGACTGAATGCCGTTTCTTGTTTCCAACTTCTTCTTCTTCTTCTCTCGCAGTACTAGCCTGCACACGTTTATTCCTTTCTTTTCCAACATACTCTTGCCCCCCAGTAGCGTCGCTCAATTCCAGTCTGTACAATTTCTGTACTGGTTTTCTTGAAAAACTTCCCGTCTTGAGGTTTGACTCGACAAGCTCGCATTATACCATCTTGTCCAGGGTAAACGTCTGTGATTCGCCCAAGGGGCCAAACTCCTCCAGAAATGCCAGGCTCTTCGATTATCACCACGTCATTTACTCGGAGGCAGCTGCTGGGATGAGTTGGGTATAGGTGAAGTGCTTGTAGTTCTAATAAATACTCTTTTTACCATCGCATCCACATATGATCCATCATCTTCTGTCGGTATCTCAACTTTTTGCTGATGTCTCTTCGACTAGCTTGAGCACTGATCGCATCATAGTCATTGTTGCTCTGAACGTCCAACAAGAAAATGCGCTGGACATATTGGAGAGGGCTCTTTAGCGTCCGTATACGTGTAGGTCACTGGTCTTGAATTAACAACCGCTTCTAGCTCTAGTAGCATCGTCTCGGCTTGTTCGCTGCTGAGCTTGCTCTTTCCCATCATTTCGCGCAACGAGGACTTGACAGTCCGGACAAGCCTCTCCCACCAACCGCCCCACCAAGGTGTACCTGGCACGATAAACTTCCACTCTATGCGGTAGTTCAGCAGAAAAGATGCGAAAGGAGAGCTCTTCATGACACTCCAGATGTTCCCGAGGTCCCGTGACGCTCTCTTGAAGGCGAGAGCATTATCCGAGTACATTGTTGTGGGTACTCCTCTGCGAGCAAGAAATCTCCGGAACGCTAGCAAGAAGGCACTGGTCGAGATTGCACTCGTCAGTTCAAGGTGTACTGCTCTAGTCGTCGCACAGGTGAACAGCAGGATATAAGCTTTTGATGTGTCACCATGTAACTTATGTTGCTTTATATATAGGGGACCTGCAAAGTCCAATCCTACTACATCAAATTGCCGTGACGATAGAAGACGGTCTTCAGGCATCGGCGCATATTGCATGTTCCCAGGTTTCACATTGTATCTTCGGCAGAGAAAGAATTCGCTGATGATTCGCTTGACTTCTTGTCGAGCGCGGATGATCCAATACTGCTGTCGTATTTGCATCATAGTGCTTGCCACACCACCATGCAAAGCTTTGCAGTGAGCCTCAATCACTACCAGAGTCGTGAAAGGATGTCTCTGTGGCAGTATAACCGGATGTTTTTCGTCATATGTGGCGTCCATTCTCTCGAGTCGTTCGCCAAGCCGAAGCTGTCTGTTTTGTTTCAAGAAAGGGTGAAGATCCATCAGCCTAGACTTTTTGGGGAGTGGGTGTCCAAGCTGCACTTGTTCGACGTCGTTCGCGAATACTTCCAGCTGAACATATCGGACTCGAAACATTTCAGTCTTGCTTAGCTCCCGTGCCGAAATTGCTTCGCTGAGTGAAGTTTGAAGTCCACGGCATTGATCCACAAAGCGAAAGACCCAGGCAGTGATGCGCAGGAGCTTTTGCAGGTCGCTATGCTTCCTTATATCGATATTTTCCTTATGCTATGCTTCCTTATATCGATAGTTTTTGGATGACGCTTGAAGAAATACATGTTGTGTCTCAATTTCTGCCTCTTCGTTTAACAGTTTGTACTGATTAGGTTCTGAAGGCCAGCTTGATTTTGGCTGGGACAACCATTCAGGTCCATACCACCAATAGCGACATGCGCGTAGAGTCTTTATTGGTATGCCTCTAGTCAATACGTCGTTGCACTGACGGATAAAGATATGCCATTTCTCAGAATGCAACCACGTGCAAGAGGAGTTGTGTTTTTACGCATGTATAAGATAGATGTGAAGGGCACCTAATAAACAGTTAGAAGTTTAGCGCCTACCTTTCTCGGCGTCTGTGTTGTCTTTTCTTTTTCACATGTATTGCGCTAATACAGGCTAAGTTCGTGGATAACCAATCTGCCCGAGCCACAACACTTTTGAATTTCTATTTTATGTGACTTCAGATATGCGAAAACAATATTCTGCATTTAAAGCCTCCTCCTCCTTTTCTTAGAACAGCCATACTTGATTCGTTGTAAAGATTTCACTATTTGCGCACTTACATTGAGGAGTTTTACTAGTCATGCTTGTGCTAAGTTTGCTTCTAGATATGGCTTTATTCTTTCTTTTTTTTAAGTGTGGGCGCTGTTACTCACGTTTTCTTTTACATACATGTCTGAGCTTACTGTGTGCCTTCCTTTGATTTTGTTATGCCTTTCTTTTGTCACCTATTCTTGCAGAGCCCAACTTTGTAGGTTCCTTCGACATTGGAGATCACGTGTTCTTCTTTTTCCGGGAGAGTGCTGTCGAGTACATCAACTGCGGCAAAGTAATCTACTCGCGAGTGGCTCGTGTGTGTAAGGTGGGCGCTGCTTATTGGACTATGAGCTAAGGAAAATGTTTGCTGCATTAATAGAACACTCTGGTATTTTAAATTTCCAGAGCAGTATAAAAATAAACACATCACATGCTGCTTGTATACAAGTTACCTAGGTTTCGTGCAGCCTGACCACCGTTTTATATTTATTTATTATATTCTTATGCTGCAAATGTGCCTTATGTTTAGCTGAAAAAAATTGATTGATGAAATTAGTTAATGCATTTTGAAGGTAACGTATCGGATCTTATCTCGGACTTTACCTGTTTTCTGTTAACCTTGATGGCAGAAAGGTGGAAAGGCCTTTTTCAGAATGCAACATCAACTTTCTAACTGGTTACTTAATGCAGAAGAGATTGAAATAATCTGCAATGTAGTCCTTTTGATTCAAATATGTACAGTCTATTATATACGCTAAAGTTCAAACAGATGTAAAGCGCTGCTTTTTATGGTGTACTTGTGTTTTCCAGTGTGCACGCTCTCTTAATAACTATTAATATGGCTTCGTGAATCTCCCAGAAGCCTGCTAAGTACACCAAAGTTTTGCCAGGACTGAGTAACTAAGAACTGCGGCTTTGCCTATGCAAAAGCACATTCACATCTATATTTATGTTCAGTGTCTTCGGCAACTACCTTGACTGCCTGTTACATAACTACAATTGGCTAACCAAAATTTAAGCAGCCGTCTGCCAGCTGTTAACTACACGTTTTGCAAAAAGTTTTCTGTTGTTGTTTTTTTCGTCACCGCAACTTCTGCAAAACATGGCAAACGTTTGCAAAAAAGTTTCTCCAAGTCGTGCGCCGAAAAAATGCTCAGACGGTGTCACAACACTGGAAGCCCAACGATGTACTGGAAGCTCCATTGTGTGCGGACAGCGCGTGCCTTGAAACACTGAATGATAAGGTCGTGCATTGCTGGCATGGGGAAAGATAAGAACAAAAAAAAAAGCTGGCACATCACAAAACACTGTGTTGCATTTGTAAGCACACTATTAAGGTATATAGCAACTAGATTTTAAAGCATGTATTGATGCCAAGAGGTTACGCTATATAGCACTCATCTTGTTTATAGTGGAACCCGGATTGAATCTGAAGAGCTTCACAAAAAAGTTATATTCTTTAGTACTTCACTATATGAAATAATCTATATATAGAAAGTATTTTGGGGGGATTTTGTGTTTGTTCATTATAAGCAATAATTCATTACTTGTGGGTACAATTTACGAGTGTTTGACTGTAGTTGGTAATATATTTCCTCTTCTTTTATTTTACTTGCACTTTTCATCTTACAGAAAGACACAGGCGGGAAAAATATTTTAACCCACAACTGGGCAACCTTCCTCAAAGCGAGGTTGAACTGCTCACTTCCTGGGGAATATCCTTTCTACTTCAACGAAATTCGTGAGTATTCATGCACCACTCGCTCAACCTTCGCTACCGTAGTGTTCTGGCCTTGATGACTTTGGCTCATGCAGTCTCGCAATTTCCTTTTATTTTTCAGCCTGTTTTCGACTGTACTTCCAATTTTCTGCTGAAGTAAGACTATATGCTTTTGATGTGTTGGTGTTCTAAGCTTGTTCTGACTGTTAAACTGTCGGAGAGGTATACTTAGTCAGAGCTTGGGTTGTCATATGTTCCGAGTTTTCAGTTTTGCATCACTGCATTCGTGTTGGCTTCACCACAGACTGCACAATGTTTGATACTGTGCCAACGATGCTGGACACGCAGTGTAAGTTGGGAGTCTGTGTACTTCTGTCTCGAAATGACAGAATTATGCAGTATATTGTATGTGTGCACTACTGAATCTTAGTGATAGCAGTTGTAAGGCAAGCTTGGGTATGCACAGTAGTAGTTGCACTGTAGCAAAGGCCACCATAATATTCTTTTTTGCTGCTTGTTTTGAATAGCATTTTTTATGGTCATTGTGCCTGCTTATAGGAAGAGAATAACATATGTTTCTGGAAATACACATATCAAGTACTATATGCAACTGTGGTCATTTCTACATGTAGCTGGGCTGAATCAAGCATACCAGTTATGGGCTGTTGTACTGAAGAGGTATGACTTCGAAGTACATACAGTGACTAAAAAATGTTATGCATGTGTTAAAAGCATATTGACAAAACTTATTACAGGTATAGTCTTGATGTCAGGAGAATGCAGGCAGAAAGTGAAATAACTGCACATTTTATTTTGGGCAGCCATGCTAATAGTAAACTGGTTCGCAGAACACTGCTATGGTGACCTTATTTTCGATGGAGGTGGAAACGCTCAAGGCTTGTGTACTTAGATTCAGGTGCACAATAAAGAACCCCAAGTCGTTGAAATTTTTGGAGCCCTCCACTACGGCGCTTCTCATATCCATATGGTGGTTTCGGGACATTAAATCGCAACAATTATTAAGTGGTTCACAGAACAAGCTGGCTTTACATGGTGCTCCACCACCTCTAGTGCAATACGAGATTATTGAGCGTGCTTTGGGGTTTTGATGATTGTGGTCCCGCCTTATTGTGCTTTAAAACTACATGTTCTCAGACATCGTGACAACATCAACTTGTTCAAGGTTAAATCTCTTGTTAAGCATTTTAGTTGGTACAGTATCACGTTGGGTGCAACTTGGTGAGGTTGCAGCTGGTGAATTGCTGTCTTCTGGTACTTACTTTGCAGAGGCTGTTTACAAGTTCCCTGACGATGACAGCAATGTCTACGCTGTCTTTACAACGTCACTGTGAGTATTGATTTGCATAATGTGAACAAGTGTGCAAGTAAATTCAGCTTACTACTAACCTTTGTTTCGGAGCACTTTTAAAAGTGCCCATAGATTTAGACTTGTTGACAGGAGCAGCTTTAGTGACTTGTTTTAGAGAAGCTGCAGTAGTTCATTTCTGAATGAGAAACAGAGTCCAACTATATAAAAATCTTGGGTATCTTGTATTTTTATTGAGGGATGCTTAATTGCTAAATGATGTAGCACATTATGCATTCATGTCATCACTAGTGGTAGCTCTTCTAAATTTATCTTCTTACTTTTGAGAATTTAAAAGTTTTATGCTATGGCTTATATGAATAGTAGTACATGTTTGAAGCTTTTTCATCGAATGATATCACAATCGTTATAATATAGATCACATTTTTACAGGTTGTACTTGCTTGAAGGCATGATAGGATGAAAAATGTGAAGTTTGCTTGTGTATTTGGTCTGTTTCTGTTGGGCCTGGTAGACGTTTAACCTATGCACACACACCTATACACATGAATTTTCTACGAAATTGCAGAAAAGCAAGGATCGCATAATTTTATAGAAGGTTAATAGGGCAGTCTTCATGCCTTAGTTGGGCTGCCATCGTTAATGTTAAATTTTTTTTATTGCCTTACCTTCTGCTTATGTAAGGATACCTCTGTCCACAATGCCATTTTTTCTGTGTATTCACAGCTGCAGTTGCGCTCTATCTTCTCTTGTGCAGTCACGGAGGACCGCATGGCTCGGCTGTCTGCTCGTTTCGGTTGAGTGACATACAGGGTGCTTTTGGGGGTAAGTTCAAGGAGCAGAAGACATCATCATCTGCCTGGCTTCCCGTGCTGACAAGTCAGGTGCCTGAGCCACGTCCGGGACGATGCGTCAACAGCACCAAGACGCTGCCCGATGCCGTGCTCAATTTTCTCCGCACCCACACTCTCATGGACTCGGCTGTGCCGCAGTCCGGTGGAAGACCTGTTTTCTACCGTGAGAATGTCGTGTTCCTCTCGCTTGCTGTGCACAAGGTGGATGTGGATGGTGTTGACTACCTCGTCTACTTTGCTGGCACTCGTAAGTGGATGAGTTGCAATCGTACCTGCTCATCACTTTTTAGATGCGAAGCAGTTGTTTGACTAGTCTCTGTAACGCTGTCCCTCCGTACGAATGCGCCGCTCGCCGCAGGTGTTGGCACGGTGCCAAGTAGGTCACACCACTGTTGCCCGTTGACGTTGCACTCCCCCCGCAGTGCCCGCTTACATCACTCCTTTCCTCGCCTGCCGCGCGCTCTCTGCGGCAACCGCAGCGAGCGCAGCTTGTCCGTTCGCCCACAACAGCTGCCGCGACCGCCGCTCGCTACACCACCGACTCATCGGTTTACGTGCAATAAAGCTGACACGCGCCTAAGGTATGCGTTGAAACGTGTCACCTACGAGACCTATGCCAGCCATCGCTTCAAACAAATCATCCAGCACTCACCGCAGCACCTGCGTTAGCGCCGTTCACATTTTCTTGTTGGATACTATTTTTTCAACATCAATACTTAAAGCTGGGCATTAGGCAAAATGTGAGGTAGTTATAAACTAGAAAAAAACTATGTACAAAACATGTGCTTTCATCTACGCTGCAAGATAAATGAATACGATTAGTAAGAATATGATGTTAAGTAAAACATTTATTCGCTTTTTTAATTTAAAGCTATCCTAAGAAACAGGCACATGACACTGCGAATGACTTTCAGCACTGTTTTCTTTCATGCTTTACACTATTGTTTTTTTTTTTTTCAATCTCTGCATTATTTGGCTTGCTGGTTGTTTTGTAATCCCCTATTTTATATTTTCAGTTGCTTACAGGTACATATAAAACTCTCAGCTTACCTACGGCAATGTGAGAACGCCTGAAAGGGCAGGTTAGGACTGCACAACGAAACCTAAATGAACTGACTGCATAAGTCAACACACTTGACACTGCACAATAGTTTCATGCCTTGACTGGCTATAGTTCATTTGTGCATAGTTTTTTTAATTAGGCATCAATACTAGGTCAACCAGGATATGTTGTGTGGGGCTTTGCACCTGAGAAACATTTTGAGTGAGTGAAGTCTTTTTCTGCGTGCAAGCAGCTGAATAGCACTGTGTTATTTTACATTCCGGGATAACCGTGCACATTAAAGCAATGACTTTTATTGAGTTATGCCACAATTTCTTTTAAATTATGATGTTCATGACATTGCCCACATGGCTTTATGTATCATTGAGGCCATGTTTGGTCATTGAAAAAACAACTAGCGACAGATTTTTCCATTCTTTGGCTGGAACTGTAAAGAGGGGTAAGCAGGAAACATTAGTGTGCCTTGCATTTTGTTCTTGACTCCAGGTGATGGACTGGTGTACAAGATAGTGGAGTGGAAAGACCGCTCGGGACAATCCTTCTCCAACCTGGTTGACGTAATTGAAGCGAGCCCTGGGGAGCCCGTTCGCACCATTGACATCTCTAGTGAGGTGAGGGTCTTGGTGGAGCATCCGATGCATCGGCATAAATCTGAAACATTATCATTGCATTGTAAGCCCAGCGTCTTAGTTCCTTCATGATGAGTCACTACTGTGCAGTTAGTGTCCTACTATGTGCAGTACTGTATGCAATAAATGCAGTGGCAATTATGATGTTGCAACTTTTTAAGTTGTCCTACCTAGTGGAGTCAGTTAACACATGGCGATCGTAATTCCGGTTTTGGCAGAGTAGTCATTTTATCACCCACGTTCATGAAGGTCACTTGGGCACACGACATAACTTTAGGCACACTAGTTGGCCACAACTTTACAAGCCCGCAGCATTTCCTCTTCAAATGCATATGCGCACGAGCCTGCATTGACAGCCTTTGGAAAACATTGCTCTCTGCATGAGTAGGATTATTTTCTCTACTCGTAGAGGTGATTGGCTGCTGCAGTTCGGTCATCTGGGCAGGGCCTTTCCGAACTTCAGAAGTTGTATTCATCCGTGGAGTCTCCCAATTCAAACATAT
This sequence comes from Rhipicephalus microplus, assembly GCF_043290135.1. Taxonomy (NCBI): domain Eukaryota; kingdom Metazoa; phylum Arthropoda; class Arachnida; order Ixodida; family Ixodidae; genus Rhipicephalus; species Rhipicephalus microplus. Next base: position 265,465,270 of record NC_134700.1, read on the forward strand.
GTACAGGTTTAGATAACCACATGGGAAGTGACCAGTAATATAAATTGTCAGAAAAAATTTGGGGTGCCAGTGCATTTGAGATATAACAAACACAAGATGCCTGTTACACCGAAAATTCAGAAAACTAAATTTTATTGTGTGCACCAGAATGACACGCTGTGCGACCAAGCAGGAACAGATTTAAATGCACATTGAAGGTCAGTTGGGTCAATAGAATAAATGTCACTCCTACATTTTGAAGATGGGGCTCTTCTTTGCAGCACAAGTCAGTGTACCTGGGTTCGGACGATGGCGTCCGGCAGGTGCGCCTGGACCTGTGTCGTGGCCGACACCTGAGCTGCCTGCGCTGCGTTCGGGATCCCTATTGTGGTTGGGACAGGGATCATCATGAGTGCCGCTCCTATGTGACAGGGTATGAGACGCACAGTGGACCTCTGAATTTGAGCTTCTTTTATCCTTTGGTTTCGAAGAATTTATTCGGAAAGCAGAATTTATTCGGAAAGCACTTCACAATATTGTATGTATCTCTGTTTAAAACGACAAGTGATAATGCTCGTCCTTAATAACTGAGAATCGTGTCAGAAAACACCAGAAATGCTAATTGACATATTCGTTTAATAACCCTTTGTGATCCGAAACTAAAGAAAGCAAAGCTCAAGTAATAAAAAAGTTCACTTGCTTTTTTATAGTTGTCTAACAATGCTGTAAAAGAAATTCACGTGAATCGATCACGGAATAACTTGTCCAACAGAGCCCATCAATGAACGACTGTGGCCGGGTTGTTCTGTCGAGATTGGTCTGACCGCGGACCACAGTGGGTCAAAATCAAGCAAGGACAAAAACCAAGAATGTATAAAGGGCTGACCACATGTGCACGTCACAGCGTGTCAGCTCATGGGTTTCTGACGCGGCACCCTCTCCCTATTCTCCGTAGAAAGAGGGTGTGGCACTCGACTTGGTGTAGCTGCGCGCCCATTCTCTTCAGAGGGTGCGGTGCTGTGTCGGAAACCCTCACACTGACACACCGCAACGCGTACATGTAGTCAGGCCTGGATGTAAACTTTATTATGATTATTGAACAGCTTTTTGCTTGTTTGTTTCTTTAGTGTCCCACTCTTGGATAAAGTTCACGCTTGGATTATGTTGTGCCATGTATCTCAGAGATCACTTTGTGCGAGTACCATGTCTCTTTAACTGGGCTTCTGAGGTGCAACGTACATACTGTGCCAGCTCCACATGTTCCTTGTAATGCAGTAGACTTGCAGAAAATAAACATCTGTTAAACGAAGCTGCTGCTTAAGTGGGACAGCTGTCTCTCATATGATTGGTTTCGTACTTGTATTCTGCACCACTGTTCATCTCTCAGTTAACAGAACTCCTGTTAAATGCAACATATCTTCCAGGTCCCTTCAGGTTTCGTTTAAAGTGTGTACTACAATATTGGTATGTCAACTAGAGTTTAAAAATTTCCGCTAGGGTGAGCAAAGCAACTGCTTTTGCGTGTATAACTTATCTACGTTGTAAAAATATCAAGACTGTATGTGCAGGTTTTGGGCCCAATATTGGAAACAGCTATATTAGTTTCGGGGAAGTTCCACCAGTTTCAAACATCTGTGCTTGCTCTAAAGTTATAGAATTGAACAAAGAGGATGCACAGTGGAGCTATATGTACCACCAGGCGCAAATAGATACACCAGGTATCACCATATGTAGTTTGCACAAGATGAACATTTATTTAATCACTCTGCTACATAATACCGAGTACTTAGTTTTGTCTTTATTTAATCTTGTTAACTTGCAAATTGTGTGTAGATATGTAGTCCTTGGTGGATGATCGCACGTCTGTGTTCTTTTCTACATTGTATACAATGTGCTCGTACATTAAAGTTCAGTGCAGTTTCACATCTCACTTACTCTTCAACAGCTCGTGTTCACAAAACGGTAACAAGCCTGACTTATGAAACAAAAAAGAATTCTTACAAGTAAACTGTAATGAGGTTTTTAAGGCACAAAAATCTTTGCTGATTAGTCACTACTCCAGGATCCGACTGCATTAGCTACGAGGCTTCCGAAACTAAGAATATTGTTATCGTACATCATCGGCATAAGCAAACGTCGCACTTTACGAAGATGACGAAGATGCCTGTTCGTTAAGTGCTTGTGTGAGAGGCAACTCATCCATCTTCTGCTGCCGATTCTCTGTTGACGCTGCGCTATAAATCTATATCTCGCCCCGTCGCAATATATAATTAGTGTAGCTGGTTCGGTGTCATATTTATCATACGAGAACTTTTACACATTCAGTACAAATTTTCGGAAAGTTGAACCAGGTCGAATGCTAAAGGTGTTAGCTGCTATCCTTACTTTAAACAACATTTCAATTTGTTGCTACTGCATTAATTGCTTTGCCGTTGTGGTGAAACTGTGACTTTTTTTAGTATTTATTATTATTATCTTGACTTTTGCAGTTTCCTGCAAGATGTAAGCAATGCTACTCCAGACATCTGTGAAGAAAGTAAGTTGCATCAATTTATAAATTGACTCCTGTCCCTCCCACTCTGTTTTTTTGTTCTCTGAAAATGTGCTAGTTGTAGTACCTGACAAGGGCAGTGTGTCCGGTTAGTACCGATAAAACGTCATTGATAAAAGTTATCAAGCAAAAAAGTTCATCACGAACCGTTTCATAAATGGTACTTGGGTTGATTAATTACTTTATGGTTCTCAAAAAGCCTGATGGATTATGATCTTTAAACATATTATTAATGATTAGTTTTCCATCAATATTTTTTAGAATTTCATTTATATGTAATTTCTAGAACACTGCTGCTAAGAATACATGGCAGGGCCTACTATAGTGCTGAATGATGCTGTGTAATGCTGTACCATGCACAATACAGGGTGCTATATTCAAAGACATACACCCTAGTTCAAATTCCATTACAATGGAATAATTTTTCAGTCCATCGGCAACTAAATCAAGTCTCTTTTGCAGTCCGCAACTAGAACCAATAAGCTTTTAAATTCTTGAGACACCTCTTTGAAAAGCACAGTCTTAGAAGTGGCGAATAATCTACTATGTTGGCCTAGTGGTCATGTTGCTCAACTGCTGACTGCTGACCAGAAGGTCACCCAATCGAAGCCCGGCTGCGGCAGTCGCATTGTTCATGCATTAGGTTTAGGATTAGGATGTTGTAGGTAGCCGGTGGATCTAGCCTTGCATAATTTGTCATTGTTCATGGAGGCGAAAGAGCTGGAGGCTCATGTATTTAGAATTGGTTTACAAGATGGCCAAAATATTTAGAGCTCTTCACTATGGCGTCCCTCAAGCGTATTGTTGCTTTGGGATGCAAAACCCTTGCAGTATTGCATGTCTGCCAAATCTCCTGAATTGTTCGGGGGACTCGCCAATTACACCTATTCTTCCTATATTCTCCAAATGCTATCTTGGATCTCCCGAAAAGTGACCGCCACAGCAGGGGCGTGTTTTGTTTGTTTCTCGGTTTGTTTATTTTTTATCACGCTTGTACGTGAGCCTTTCTTGCTGCGAGAGTGGCAGTACTGCGGAAGAGCACTTGCTACTACACTTCCGGTTCACTGTAGCCATACTGTACAGTACCGCTCAATATATTCTAAATTTTAGACGCTGTAGTACGGCGGAAGCGCTTGCCATCAAACCAAAGAAGACAAGGGAAAGGTTATCCTACTTTTGCGTCCATCTGTCTTGGCTCCCGCATTTCGTATGCTAGGCCTATGCCTTAGTTGTGTTGCTTACGTAGTTTGGGGGGTAGTTTATTTTTCAGAGTTCAGTTGGTAGGTCGATGACGGTGTCAAAAGCAAGGTACTTGCTAGTGTTTCTGTACTCGTACACAATTGAGTTTCTGTGCCTTGTGACTTTGTGGGAAGGTGGCAAGTACGGAATCTGTACCACGTGTGCCTGTGATGTAAGCGTTTCGTACAGCGGCAAGGCTGACATATCGCTTCTCAGAAGCATCACAACTATGTTTGTGCTGTGGAATGACAGGACAAAATCGGAAGTTTCTTCCAAAAGAGTTGCAAAGACTGTGCGATCAGCACAGAATCACTATTCATGGAATTTCTTGTGGAACACAAATTTGCCGCTAAGCGTAAGTGATCACGCAAGACTGGTGTTTCAAAAAATGTTTTTGCTTGCGAGAAGGTGAAGCGGTATGGGTGCCGATGTAACGGAGTGGGGGAGACAAATCATTGATAAAATGGCTGCAGATACCGAAAAACACTGTTCCTATGGTTCTGAAGCGCCGTGCTTTCGCAGTCACTGTGAACGGAAGTAGCGACAGCGTGCCGCAGGTGTCTCAGTTTCAGTAATTTCTGATATACAAAAAAAAAAAACTCGTCTCGTTTTTCTTGCAACCACTCATGTTCACTGTGGTCTCCCAAATTTTTGTGCTTCTAGGTTGGCAGGGCAGGTATGGTATTGTTATAAATACTAGAAGTGGTGAATAGAAGCCGATCTGATGCAGTTTTCCTTTGAACCCTCTTGCGGAAATATGTGTACCTATGCAAACACAGTTTTCTAAGTAAGGTTTGTCATATGCGGTGCAGGTGTTCGCCGGCGCCAGTTGCATGCCCACTGGGGTGAAAGTGTCCATCTGAGCTGTCAGGGCCACCATCCAGAGCTCATGGAGCCACCAGCGGGAACCACCGGACCCGGGACTGCCCACAACAAGGTTAGCATTTCTGCTGCTGCACAACACTGCTTCTGGAAAGGATAATTGACTATCACCCATTTGTAGCACAATTCCACTAAGAAATTTATGTGGATTCGAAAAGAAGCCTCTTATAGTTACAGAAAAATCTGTCCTAGTCCAGAAATCGAACTTGGGACCAATGTTTTTCCACAGTGGTCGCTCTACCAATGGAGCTAACTAGGATGCTAGCATTTGGCAGCATTTAAGCAAATTGATCGACAACTCTATGAACATCGATGCAGAAATTGCAAATGAGTTTGTGTGGATTTTGTACAAGTTTGCGCTTATTTCTTGGAAAAAGAAATCTCTGCAGATTTTCTTCTGGTTTTGTGCTACTTATGGGTGGCTGTCAATTATCTCTTAATTCATTCTCAATTCAGTATTCTGGAAAACTCATTTGCAACACTTCCTCACTTGAACTTGGGAATAGGTGGTCTTCTTCAGCATGTGAAAGAACCTTTCATTAGTAACCTTTCATCAGTGTGCTTTTGTATTGAAAATAGTGTGCTGTTGCAGTGGCGTAGGAAAGCTAAATTAGAGAGGAACATTTCTCCCGACGATGCACTCATGTAGTCTCCTCACGCTGTCCTTCAAAAATTGACAGGTGGTGTTATGCAAAACAATTCAAACAATACGTGCCAATCGTATTGCGGCATTGTTAGGGCGTGTCAACTGTGGCTATGATTGATTTATTCCTGCAGCAGTTAACACAGGGTCATCTCACCTTATGCCATGCTCTGTATACTGGGACATGTGCAATAAACGTAACAAGAACGCGGTTTCCACCCCTGTAGGATACCGCTATCAAAGTGCCCTTTATTGCAAGCTTTTCTTGCAAACCTGAATGTCTGCTTTCTGCTTACTAAAGGGAATTGATGTGATAAATAAATTTGGAAATAGTCAAGCACCTTCGTTTTCACCTTGGAACGAAATGCTTCTTGATCACCATAAAATTTGAAGCGACTGCCCCCTTCTTTCGGAAGCCATAATTAGTGGCAAAGGAGAAGGAGGGTGCTTACCTGGAACTACTCCGAAATTCAAGATGTCGGCAGCTAAGATTTCCCGCTAGGAAAAAAAAAAACGAGAACATGGAGACCATGTGGACTGTCGGCAGCTAAGATTTCCCGCTAGGAAAAAAAAAACGAGAACATGGAGACCATGTGGACTTTTTTTCAGAAGTCTCACTTTTGTTTATGATACAGTGCACTGCTGCGACAGCTCATAAACATACGAAATGCGATTGCAACGTTATCAGAACACAGGAAGTATGTGATGGAAGCATTTCTAATGATTGGCCTATGTTATAGCTTTTAAGCAGCAAACATCGATCTCTGAAGCCTTAATTTTGTTGTCTACGTCATCATAAGTATAATCTTGTAATTACATCTTAAAAGCCATGATTTTACGCCTAGTTCTGGAACAATTGTTATAGGAAAGAGAGAGAGAAAAAACTTTGCCTGACAAATTTCAGGTGCAGATGCTTAGGGATTGGGCTGATAAGCATGATATTGGATGGGATTCCAGCAGGTTCATGTTGGATGGACTTGGTGCATGATTAGGCTGCAGAGGGGGGTGGGGGGGCTTCTCAAAACAGTGTGGAAATTTGAAATTAGTAGTGATATTGAGAAGGGTGCTTCCTCGGACGGGGGCGCTTATTCATAAGTTTATGGTATATGCAGTATCGTTGTGTCAGGTTCTTAATTTGGTAGCAATCAGTGCAGCAATAAACTTCTATGTGGAAGCTGATTAAGAAAAACTCTTGCAACTGGTAGGTACCCTCCATGAAAACCACTGCAGCTGTTGAGGCATTGCTTGATAATTCAGGGCATTGAACTCCCTTTAATGCGCTAGAAGATGCATCCTGAAGTCGGGTCTCTTTATGGCATTCACATCATTTAAAGCAGCGGTAAATGGCTTTGTCATTGCTTGTTTGCAGGTGCCTCTGTGGTACCATCAACACGGTAGAGAGCGCCGCCTGGTGACACCCAAGAGAGACAAGTACATCCACACTACTGGACACGGCTTGGTGCTTATGTCGCTCACTGAGAGAGACTCTGGCCACTACGACCTCCATCTGGAATCAGTTGGCACTCTCTGCAGTTACAACCTTACCGTCGATGCTGGTTAGTAGGCATTTGACAGCAGCATTATATTTGCGAGGTTTGTCGGTGAAGTGCTTTTGAAGACCCCACTGCACAATATGTGACGATTCTTTAATTGCATCACATACGGTGTTTTTAACCCAACAGTGGGAATTTTAACGAAAGGAAGAGAATCTTTAACTTTTTATTGATTCACATTGTGCAGGTGTAGTTTATGAGTGGCTATTTGCTGATTAAGGAGAGATACGTAACGAAAAATGGTATTTTGTGTAAAAATTCTCACTTATGAGATATTGCTACTAAAGTTATCTTTGGTCATTTCGCTCTCGTTTCCCTAAATACCAGGGCTGAATGTTAATGAGAAATCGGTGAAAAATCTCTGCGTCAGCCAAGGTAGCGCTTTAAATCACAAATTCATGTGCACAACAGCTTCTTTTGGGACTCAACGTCATTCGCCACTACAGTTTCTTCGGTAAGGTAGATCAAGCCTTCTTTTAGCTTACAATCTCCTTGTAGTTCGGTGTTTTGGCGGGTAAATTATTTAAAAAGCTTTTTCTAAGTCTGTTTTCTGCCAACTTATAGCCGCTCTGGCTGTTTCTACTGCATGTTTTAGCACAACAGTGGGAATTTTAACCAAAGGAAAAGAATTTTTAACTTTTAGTTGGTTCACTTTGTGCAGACGTATTTTTATGGGAGTGTAGCTTATGAGTGGCCATTTAGTATTTAAAGGCACTGTGCATGCTTCTTAGGCTACATTGGTATGATGCTGTTCAGTCCTAACTAACACTTGATAAGGCTTAGTTGACTACAACACTTCGTCACACTACTCACATAATGGTTACCTTCATATAATTAATGCACACTTAGCATTTGTTATAAAAGAAAAAAAAGTTTTGATTGTGCTGTAACCTCACTGCAAACTCCACTGCTTTTGCTGCGTGGAGGAATAAAAATAAAAGTTGACTAGGGAGTGCAATTTTAGGCAGTCAGTGTTCCCAAGGTAACCTACTTTGAAGTCATTTCCTTCCTGCTATCACTTTGACATAGCAAATGAACTCTGCACTTTGCATATTATGGTGTAAGTGGCTAGTCTTACATTTCTCAGAACGCAAATTCATCCAGATTGCCTTTTTTTTCTTTTTAAGGGGAGATGCGAGTCGAAAAATCGCGTTTTTAGCGAAATTTCTCGTATTTCTGATTTTTATTGCATTGTAATCTTCAAACCTTCTTCTTTCATCTGATTTTTATTGCATTGTAATCTTCAAACCTTCTTCTTTCATCTGTGAAAATTTCAAAACTAAATTTGAACCGCAAAATGCAAAAAAAATGTGTATGAAGGCATCGTGGTGGCTCAAAATTTTGTGAATTTGCGCCGATATTGGCCATCTTTGACTGCGCGCTGCTCCCCGTCGCAGTGCCGCCCGCCATCGCGATCGGTTGGGAAAGTTGCGTCCGGCCTTCTTCCTACAGCTCCGACGACCGCCAGTTTTGTACGTGGGCAAAAAAAAAATAAAAAACGAGGACTTTTTATCACGTGGTTTGAGCGGTTTGAAACGCGCGGCACCCTAAGCCGCATCGCCATTGGCTACCGAGTCATTGTCAGCTGTGTTGGTAGCGGCCATCGGCATTTGGTCCGTCTGCTTTTCTGCGCGTCTACGCATATTTCCGCGATGACAAGCCCGAAAAAGTGCAACGTGAGACCGCAGAAGTTTCGAACGAAGCACAAGTTCAAGGGAAGGCGGCGTAAAGCGCCCCGAACGACAGCGACAAACGAGAACGCACCTACGTGTGCTAGGCCTGACGGCGGCATCGACGAGTGTGCGAGCGACAGTGGCTGCGATGAAGGGATTGGCGCTGCGCTTTCTTTCGTCAGTGCTTCGGAAAAGAAGCTCGGCTTCTTCGAAAAAGACGAAAGACAGCGCGATGAGGTTTGTGCAACGACAGTTTCGTGCGACACCCTCTTGCTGACGGCACTTGTGGCAGGTGCGGCATGCCCTGCTTGCGGTATTCAAAAACTTGCCGTTCGGGAGCCGGCAGAAAAGCGCAAGGGACTTTCGTCGCTCCTCGAACTTCATTGCGAAAACAGCGAATGCTCAGCGACTGTTCTTTCGTGCTCCTATACGTCACTGCATGTTACGGCGGACGGCAGCAGCCGAGTGAGCCAATGGTACGACAGTGGGAGCTCCCGAGATAGTTTCGCTGTAAATGTGAAGGTGGTGGTGGCTGCACGCGCTGTCGGCATTGGGCATGAGCAATTTTCGAGATTTTGCTCCATTATTGGACTCCCAAAGCCAATGCACCACCGAGGATTTTTTTCAATAGTTAAGAAGGTGCACACCGCTGCTATGGCAGCTGTGAGTGAAAACTTGCGCCGATCCAGAGAGTTGACGAAAGAAGTAGCAGGCGAAACTGATGTGGCTGTTATGTTCGACGGCACTTGGCAGAAAAGGGGCCACAAATGCCACAACGGGATTGGCGCAGTTATCTCCTTAGATACTGGCCTCTGCTTAGACTTCGAGGTCATATCAAGTTACTGCTTGACATGCAGTAGGCACTAGGATATGGGCTCAGACGAGGAAGTGTGGCAGGCATTCCATGGCCCAGTCTGTGAAAAAAATGCAGACTGTTCCTCCCATGCCATGGAAACGGAGGCTGCAATGCGCATTTGGCAGAGAACATTGACTTATGACACCCCACTGCATTTCATGACATTCTTGAGTGACGGTGACAGCAAAGCATATAGTGCTGTTGCAGAGTCAAAAGTCTATGGTGCTGTCAATATAGAAAAATAAGACTGCACTAATCATGTGGCCAAGAGACCTGGCACCGCGCTACGGAAGCTGCATGTGCCATTACCACGAGGGCAGAAAATGAAAGAGCCTGCCATTCAGAAGCTCCAAACATACTATCAGATTGCCATAACAAGCAACACGGGGAGTGTACGGGATATGTACACTACAGTATGGGCTTCGTACTTCCACTCATGCTCTACTGACAATGCTGGCAGCCACAAGTTTTGCCCTGCAGGAACAGAGTCGTGGTGCAAACATCAACGCGCTGAAGCACTTGGTGAACCTGCACCACGCCACACACCTCTCCTGACAAAAGCACAGGGATTGGCTGTTTTGCCCATTTATAAGCGGCTAACGGATGAGAAGCTCCTTGCTCGATGCATCAAAGGGAAAACCCAGAATGCATCGGAATCCCTGAACAGCAAAATTTGGCTACTTTGCCCCAAGACTAAGTTTGTCTCCCGAACAGTTGTCGAGACTGCCGCAGCTATGGCAGTCCTGTGGTTCAACAAGGGTCATGCTACTTTCGAGCACATCCTGGAAGAGCTCAACATACTGCCATCTAGAGATCTAGTTACTTTCAGTGATTCCCGCGATGCGAGGCACATCAAGAGAATGTCCGAGTGTCTGACAGCAGAAGCAAGGGCCCACCGTCGTCATGGAGTGAAAAGGGCACGGCTAGAAGAGAGTGCTCGCAAGGACCGTGAGGGCACAACCTATGCTGCAGGACAGTTCTAGTAACTTGCAGTGCTTTTCAAAGTTCTCTTGAACATTATGGCCAAAGATTATGCATTTATAACAACTCTGTGATAAAAAAAAAAAGGTTTCAAACTTTCAAATGCGTTTTTCTCCTTTTGCAGTTTTGTGTGATCTGTGCTTCTTATACACGCTAGTTCGTATACTTAGAATTGTCATACCTCTATGAAATTTTGCACATAGCATGATGAAGGCCCATAGAGTGCAAGTATCTATTCAGATTGTCAGTGCTGCTTGATTATGTTTTTCAAAAATTACATAACATTGAAAGCCCTTGGCAACTAGAGCCATAGTAAATTTTTCTATTTTATTATTGTATTTCACCTTTTTACACACAAAATTTATATAGTTTCTTGCACTCTACAGTTCCAAAGGATTATAGTCAGCTATATCTGCATGCTTTATCTCAAATTTTTATAGGTCAGAATTGTTGCATAACAATGGCCATAATTTTGCAGTATCTGACCTGCAGAAAGCAAACCAAGCAATCTACATGAATATAAATGACATATTTGAAAAGAGGAGAAAAAACTCTATTAGCATGCCAATTTGTGTTAAATTCAGACTCTTATTAAAGAAAATCATTTTTCGAGTAGCATCTCCCCTTAATTAAACACTAAAGTGTTTTATGCCAGGGTCCACCACCGCTCCGCTGACGTACTTCCGTCACGGATATGACGTTATAAAATATATGCTAACAGATTGCAAGTGGGAAAAAAAGGGGACAAAAAAGTTTTGTTGTTGGACAGTAAACCTACGACCACTCGCTCCGCAGTGCGCGGTGCGAAGGCACTAGGCCACAAAGCATACGACGTCCAACTTGCTAATGGCGAGCTATTTATATATATATTTATATTTATATATTTATATATTTATATTTATTTATATACGCCGTATACCTTCAGCTGTCTTCATAGCCCAGCAACCTCAGCGCGTTTTTGTCATCAGTAGTGAGATGGTGCGAAAGGCGCATGTTGGGCGCGCTCTAGAGGTCATCATCCTATGTGTTGTGGTGCGTGCGCGCCTCCACAAGGCATGGTTTCATGAGCGCGCTGCTCACACACGAAGTACGATGCTGAGCTGTGACAGTTGTTAGTCAGCATTCGTTCTCTCTCTGCTCATTTCATGGGTGCTTTCTGCTCGAGGTGCGCGCTGCAAGTTTGGAGCTGCTTGTCGTTCTTCACGTTGCATTACAATTTGTTGCTGTAGCATTCATTCCTGTGCCCTTGTGGCGAAACAGTGTGCAATAAACGCTCACCTGCGTTTGTAAACACGCGTTTCACTTTCGTGTTATACCCATTCCTAGACAAAGAAATCAGCCATCTTTTTTTTCCACATAACAAGAACCCGTGTTGAGGACTGGATGAAGTATTTTGTCCTATCTTCTGTCTTGTGTTATTGTTTTGCGTTAAAATATCACTATAAATTCACAACTAGCCCACCAGTGCATAATGTTGAACGTGAATTCTAGGCTTGTGCGAGTAGTGAATTTTAAGTTGGAACTGAAATCGAAGGGAATAGTGATTAGGACAAATAATTTTTAATTGAATTCTGTTATCAGGTGTGTGACTCACATGAATTCAATGATTACATTTCTGCTCGGCTCACTTCCAAAGAACTTTTTCAAAAAGGACATCATTTCATGCATAAGTGAGGCTTCGGCATCATTGCATGCTTCCGAATTTACACTTCTGCAAGGCTCCCTGTAACGTGCACAGCTGTAACTTGCACCTTGTTATTTGGCAGGTGTTGTCACATAGTTGTGTTCTGCGTTACATTTTATTGATCGCTCTGTTGCCAATGTGATCTTGTGCGTGCACAATCTGACGAATATGTGTCTATAAAACCCAGTGTGTGTGACGAGAATAAGGAGTTGTTAGTAGCACGTGTTCTGTGTCTGCTCTTCTTTTTTTGTGTTCGTCAGTGTTGAGCACTTATTCTTTCAGTGTTTACAAAATCTGTTCCACTTTGTCCCGAAATCTTCAATTTTGCAATTTCTATCACTCACATGACATACATCTTGTGAATGGAACTTCTATGCATGAAAAGTACATTCATTTTGCTTTTCATTTATGTATTACATCAGATATTAGGTGGAGTAGTTCCCTTAGCAAAAAAAAAAAGAAGTGTAATATACAAAACGAACCCATTTTCCTGGCAATATGAAAAGATATCCGATATTTTCGTTTAATGACAATGCACTGTAGTATGTGCTGATAGTATCAGTATCAGTAAGTTCTTTTCAACAGACCCACTCTACTACAGTCAACGCCCGATTTCTCGGATGCCCGAAATTCTGAACGTGCCTGAATTCCCGGACTCATCTGTGGCACCGTCAAGTTCCCCATGAGTCAGTGTATGAAAAAGTCCGAAATTCTGGACGTTTATAATTTTTGCCATCCGATTATCTGTGCTCCTTACTCCTAACCGCGAATTCAGGCACTATTGAGGCCGCCATTTCGGTTATTTTTAGACCCTTGAACCCATCGTGCCGCAGCGATCGTAGCTGCCGTACCTGAGTACACTCTAGCCGTACCCTCAAAACAGAAAATGCCACAATCCAGCGTATGCTAGTTCATCGCCAGCTGTAGCTTAGGCCGCATGGTGCTGAGCTCCAACAGTGGGAGAAGCTACACTGTTGACCTATGGTCTGCCGTTAGCATGCTTGCAGACTCGTGGAAGGCGGTTACGCAACAGACCTTCCGGAACTGTTCCGCAACGCGAGCTTTATACTGGACGCCGAGGCCTGGAGTGAACATCGTGTGCAACGAACTTCCACCTGCGGACGTTGCTTTCGACGATTTGCACGGGGTCGGTGTTTCGATTCAAGCAGGGATAACACTCGAGGGCTACGCCGACTCTGACGAAGACCTTGAGCTGTGTGTGGAATTAACCGATCACTGAATCATACGTCAAGTTACGGAAGATTCCGGCGACTCTGACACCTAGATTGAAAAGGCAGCGCCTATATAGCCAACGAGCTCGGAATTGACTCGAGCACTGGCAGTCATCGATGTACAGGGAAAGCATGACATTAACTGGAATTGAGGCAGACATCATCGCGGGCAAATAGAACGCCGTGCAAATGAAAATCAGCTACTTTTTTTTTTGCTCCTAATTCTATGTTTTGCTCCTAATCTTTTTGCTCCTAATCCAATCCCATGTGGCCGGTAGCGCCGGCCTCATAGGATTGTTTTCTTTTGTTTTTTTTTTTATTTTGGCTCTTTTCAGAGCCACCTAAACAATGCATTTGCTGAATTGCAATAAGAACCCTGTACTCCGGCCACGACCCTCTCTGTCAGTGAAAAATAAATATTCTAAAGTGTTTTTGCTCGCATTAGTTTTTCGGGACGTTTTCGTGGTCTCTTGGGGGTCCGGGAAATCGGACGTCAGCTGTATATGGACAGACACTGTGTTGTGCCTGCTATTGTATACGTGTCCAAACAATCCTTCTGCGACGCAGTGTGGTAGAATTCAGTAGTTTGCCAGCATTTACTCATCTTACATTGTGCTTACTTTACAGAGACCTGTGGAACCCCAACAGAAACCGACTATAGAAAGATATACTCAAACTGGTGCCATGAATTTGAGAAATACAAGCTGGCAATGAAGACTTGGCAGACCAAACATGCTGTAAGTGTGCTAGTTTTATACCCCTGTCGCAAGGACAAACTTAGGTGCACTTTAAGTGAACATGTTTCCCCTCCAGTGTCATTCACACGCTGTCAGGGTGGAAAGTTGATCAACACTCTATGCCGAATGCACTTGGTGGCAAGTTGGTGACAAACTCGCTTCGTTGTGTTGGAAGTGTGTAGACTACGTAGCAGTCAGGGTGTCAGAACAAAATGTTTTTCATTTCGGTTTTGTTTCATACAATGGCAAAAAGTTCCATTACCTTTCTGCTCTGGAACGAGAAAAAAATGGTTTGCAACAGTTCGTATTGGTTTTTATTTGAACTCAAGATTTAGCGCAGACCATCACCCTTTTAATTCATGGTATTTATTTTCTCAAAAATGAATTTCGATTTTGTCCAAGCAGACTCAATGCGTTGTGTCAAGTGATGGAGCATGTCCTCAGCAGTAGCATGAGATCGGGTGTGCTCTCTGTTGTGTAAGACCACTGTTCTCATGGAACTAACTTCAGTGCTGAGAACGCCCTGACCACACTAGCCAGTGGGACAGGCACTCATCTACTTGCGTTAATAGAAACATCTGTGGTTGCCACTGTTTTTGTTTTTTTGCCTCATTTTGGCATGTCTTTCCTTTGGAATTCTTGGATGAGATAAGCTCTGTTACTCTGTTCTTGAATATGCATTATTGCTCATGTGGTATAACCTTGGTAGTTAAGGATCACCATGTCCTTTCCCGGGAACTGAAAAACGATTGAAAAAAATTTGGTTTGACTACAGAATGAAGTAATCGATTACGTATCGGTTACGTTTTCGTTCCAGGGAAAAGTAGTTTCTTTTTCTTTCCTTTTTTAATTTTCTTTTCGTTTCAACGCACTGGTAGCAACAACTTGAAGATGAAGTTGTGCACTTAAACCTCATTATAACAATGTTGCATCTTACATGAAAATGAGTTTGTTATATCCGAAAATTCGTTATAAAGATCTATCTCTAACACTATATATACTGCAAGACTATTTTTTATTTACTTTCTTCATTATAACCGATGTTTCATTATATCCTATTTCGTTATATTGAGGTATGAGTGTATTGAAAGTCGAGTCAATTGTACTTTTTTCTTATTGGGCGTATTGTTATGTGTTAAGATGTGCTATACTAAAAAAATGTGGTTTACTGTTCCCACTCTTGGGCACTTTTCTTGAACAGCCATATTGTGATCATTTCCTGAGTGCACTTCTTGTTCTGATGTAGCCATGCTTCGCCAAAGTGACTCTCAGTGCCATAATTTTGCCTATGTGATAGGAGTATTAACCTGTCCCTCTAAAACAAACAAAACAAGTAAACAAATGAGTAAATAAATAAAATAGGTTACCAAAGGAACTTCCCCATTAGAAGGAGAAGCAAGAGTGTCCGAACTATTCTAGAACTGAAGTTACTCTAAATACTGTAACAAGCTTGGAACAGGAAGCAAAGAAGAAAGTTATACAAAAGTCATAGAGCATTTTAGAAATAATGTGAGTGCTTCTGGAAATAGTGTAGGTTTAATTGTTTTTTTTATTCCACTTGCTCGAAATTAGGATAAATTTGCAAGCAAGCGTCTTTTCTCTTTTGTAGAAATGCCAAGGTGGAGGTCACCCTAATGATGTCACCTACCAAGGAAGGGCACCAGCAGCCTAAGACTGAACAAAGGCTTTTTGTTCCTCCTGCGACGAAGGTCACCCATGAAGGTCAACCGACTCTTTGTCAAATCGAAGAACTCTCCCGCTGTCAGCCTGGATCTTAGGTCTACATCCGTGTGTGTTTTTTTTTCTGAACAGAGCCCTCTACTTACTATTTTTTGGGCTGCTTTACCAGCTGAACTTCTCATACTCTTTAACATGATGGCATCAAATATTGCCAATTGCAGCTCCTACCTATACACAACTCTCAAAGAGTGTGGTCGAACATATTCAACAAAGCTTCACAGACTATGAGCTGTGAGACTGAACTTATGGCAGCCCAAAATTCTTGACC
Source organism: Rhipicephalus microplus (assembly GCF_043290135.1). NCBI lineage: Eukaryota > Metazoa > Arthropoda > Arachnida > Ixodida > Ixodidae > Rhipicephalus > Rhipicephalus microplus. The sequence continues at coordinate 265,481,288 of NC_134700.1, forward strand.
GTTCAAGAAATCGAAAACTTGACATGTACCCTGTAGTTTCTTAGTTGGTGTGCTGTGTCGTAGCTAATCTAATGTGCACCGTACAATGGCTGAGTGAAATGCGGTGCACCTGGAACACGTCTATTAATTTGCAGCCGCAACATATTTAACGAGAGTGCTGGTGGAGACATGCCTGTATTTGTTGTTGCGGCCATCGAATTAAGTTTTTTTTTTTTGTATGCTTGGCACAGTAAGAAATCAGCTGAGGCATATCGATAGTACTCCCTCTTTCTATACCGGTACCAATGTGTGTTTCGTGTCTAGCGGTTATTGTAAATATGCCTTTTAGTTTGACTATGAGTATCTTGTTTGTGTTGTGTTTAGTGAAAATGTTAGAAGGGAACAACATGATGTAGATCAAAAAATTTTTTTTTTACTTTCAAGGTCACTACATTGCAATAGGCTCAGGAGGATAAAGTACTCGTATCTGCACACACACACACTCTGTATATCAGCGTCATTTTTGATGCATGCTTTTACTGTGTGACTAGCTGTAGCATTCAGCAATCTCTTTTAATTGCAATTAGTGTGTGGTATGTGCATCTTAAGTTCATTCATGCTAGTGGCATATTAAGTACACCATATACACAGACCATAATGTAAATGATATTTTTGTAGATCCATGTAGGGATTATATGCTTCATTGGTTTTAAAATTGTGGACATTATATATATATATATATATATATATATATATATATATATATATATATATATATATATATATATATATATATATATATATATATATATATATATATATATATATATATATATATATATATATACCTTTATCAAAATTCATTATGGTGAAAAGTACATCCACTGAGAGAAATTCATGGGAACATGGATAAGAAGGCATGAGCCAACTCTTCTCATTAATGCATGTAACTATCACATAAGTACACCTTTCTCATTGCTTTCTGTTTCGATGCTCCCAAAACTCATGTGCGAAGTTTTACAAGCCTCATATCTATAAGGAGCAATTTTCAAATATTCGATTTTTACACTGGTTAAAATGGTAATTGCGACTAAAGTGCTGGTGTCAGGCAAGAATGAAAAAAAGAAAAAAGCAGAACTCCAAGGTGTATTCACACTCGCGCTTTTCTAATATTGGTTTTTGTTGATAGACAGTGCCATCTCTAACGAAGGTCATGCCACGGTAACTTAAGCTTGCTTCCTGTTAATATAATGTTATTGGGGCTTCTGAATCGGCCTTCAGTAATGTGTTTCATGTCTAAAGACACATCTTTAACTGCCTCGTGTATTGCCACTATGTACCGTAATGCAGTGCACAGTGCTTTGTGCCATCTACTTGTATTTTTTTAACTGTGCCGTGTAAAGTTTGTATTAGCACGGGGTCTTGCTTATCCAGTGTATACCATGGGTGTCAAAATGATCTTAATTTTCAACAGCTTCTGAATGCGTGGTGATGTAATGCAAGTGGGGTATCATACAACCTTGTGAGCAATACTTAGGCCCTCGACAAAGGCGTAGCGCAAGACACCTTATTAGGCTGTCTAGTTTCGATGTCGGATGTCTTGAGGCGTTATGAAAAGCCGTTTCATTTGCAAGAAGCATGCCGGTGTCAGCTCTAGAGGGACACTAAAGAATTTGCTACATTTCAACATGCATGTTGCCAGATTTTCTGTCTAGAATCTCTTCATAATTGTCATGTGAAAAAAAAAGATGTTAGGACAAAGCTTGTCTTGCTTTTATCTTGAGTGAGCTGTGCTGCAGTACCATTGATATTATGGTAATGTCTGTCTATTGTCAATGCATTTTCACATCTTCAGGTATTTTTACTTCTGCTAAGTTCACAGTTGACTCTTGCCACTTTGACCTGTGTTTCAGTATTTTCAAATTGCAGTTTCGTTGAGCTCTTTAACAAGCAGTCGACTAGGCACCGCTTTTTCTTTGCTGTCCTTTTAATAAGAGTGGCGCAAGACACGCTGACCGCGGCACGTTTCTGGGGTCAGGCGTGCTTCGCATAAACGCCTGTCCCCCACATTTGGAGCATCTGCACAAATATGCGTGCATTGCTGACGACTTCTGATGTCCTGTGCTGTACGAGCGCGTGTCATATAGAATATATATTTATTTACACACCATACAATTCCTCTTGACCTCCAAGATTACATTGAGGCCTTTTACCTCTTGTAAGTACATAAGTAGGTTGTGCTTCTCGATTTGTATAGTCGAATTGCCTAGAATGTGTTCATAGTGTTGTGATGTGGTAAGAACTCTTGTGACTTTTATTGTTTATGGTGTCCACATTGCTGACGATGCAAGATGCAAAAGGAAGTTGTGAGAAGGATGCTGCCCAGATGGAGAAGCTTTTTTTTCTTTGTGTTCTGAGCAGCGTGGTTGCTTGACCTGCCCACTTTTGTCATTATCCCCTGTGGTTTTGATGTAGGTCCTGTCTGCATCCTGCTGCTTTTTGGCAGCATGTGTTTGTGTGAAGAAGTGAACATTTCAACACCAATGAGGCAGTTTAAATAAATATTCCCTTTTTACATGTCATATCGTATGTGCAGTGACTTTTTGTTGTTCAGCTATACTAATTCATGATTTAACAATTACACTTCACTGTTTGAGAGATGACACACAATTAGTATTGTAGTACTGAAATGAGATTATGCTTGACTTGATGAAATCATGAATTGCGCACTAAAGGTATAATATGGGTAAACATTACAACTATCCAGGAGTAGTTATCTCATAGCGGCTTGGAGGCAGTTGAATGTGTCGACGTTATTCCGATGGAGGCGGAAATGTTGTAGGCCTGTGTGCTCAGATTTGGGTGCACGTTAAAGAACCCCAGGTGGTCGAAATTTCCGGAGCCCTTCACTACGGCGTCTCTCGTAATCAAGTGGTGGTTTTGGGACGTTAAACCCCACATATCAATAAATCAATGTGTCGACGTTACCTCCTACAAGACACAAATGAGGGTTACGAGAATCTCGATAAGCAGCATGCCATAGTTTATGCGATTTCTAAAGGGCAAACCAATCAAGTGATTTTAAAAATGTGGAGCAGAAGAAATTGCAAATTAAATTTGCAGAAATTCAGACCATAGTAGCACATACAACCAGCAATGCAAACAAACATCAAATACAAACAAAATTCAAACACTTACAACTGGCAACAGTACATATGCTGCTTTTTTTTCTTTACCAGAATCACTTAACTAGTACATGTTTTCTGTGTTTACTGAATCGCCAAGGAATCGCTTCTTCGAAATCATTTTTAGCTTGAATATAAATATTATTGCTTTATTAAATGAATTGACAGAATATAGTGACATGTAGGTGTCTCGGAGCTTTGTACATGGTCTTGCATTGCGCACAAGTGCTTTGCTGAGAGTCTAGATGTGAATGTGCTGAACTAATGTCAAGAGTTTCAGGGTAAAATGTTGAATTGTGCGTGAAACATCTCATGACTGAGACAACGCATTCCCGGGGAAATTGTGCACATACAGATACTTCTGCGAGAATTCAGAAATAGCTTCTTTTAGACGTTTTAGTGTCGCTTACTTTCGGCCATCTGGTGTTCTGTAACGTCCACTGTCATCGCACAGTACACGGGCCTCTACCATTTCGCCTCCATAGAAGTGCGACTGCCGAGGCCGAACCTGCGACCTTCGGGTGATCAGCCAGGCACCCTAGCTACTGATCTACCAAGGCTGACTTGAAATGTTTGTACATTGTGTCATTATTCTTCCAATACATCGCACAATTTCTTTTCAGAAGGAAATGTCTTTTGTTCACTTTATTTTCTCAACTTTATTTCGGGGTAAAAAGGTGAGGTTAGGGCATTGCGAGAAAGCAGGCACGGCGAGCACACATCTCTCGCCGGGGATCGCGCCTGGTAAATATGAAACTGCTGCGTTTTGCGGAAACGGCGCACATTAAACGTGAATAATAGAGTGGATCGGTGGGAGAGTGATTGGAATAAGTGAATTAAGTAAGTGAAAGTCGGATTGTGGTTTCACTACAACGGTGCCAGTGGGCAGTGGAGTGGCCAGTTTGTGGTGCACACACAGGGCCCGTGTTCCCCCGAAAATTTCGTTTCGACATGGCATACAGAGCACAATAGGGTACTTGGCCACATCTGCCTGCCCGGCCCCCACTTTGGATCAAGAAAGTACTCGCCCCTCTGTCCCCTGAAAAAAATTACTGCCTCTGCTAGTGGGTGATGCATCATGACTGCAAATCAAACGATGGGAAGGTGGACCGTTTTCGAATGCTTGTCGAGTCAAAAGGGAAACAAAAATTAATAATAAGAGCTAGAGAAAGTGACAGCAAATTTCTTTGCTCATTTTTGTCAAGTTTGCTTCCTTGCATCACCATGAAGTGTTGTTGCGATGAAGCTAACTTGCCCTCAGAAATTTGTGCATAATTTGTGCCCCTATTATAGCTCCGATTTACCTGCATATTTCGTTTGTGTGTGTGTGTCGTTGGGGGTGGGGGGGGTAAGTGAAGATGCACACGCGCAAGGGTAGGTACTAAATTTTCAGTTGTTTTTTGCTTGTTAAAAGTTTGTGCATCAGAGCCGAAAATGCGGGCTGCTTGCACCGAGTCGCGCAAGGCTGGCGTCCGGGCTACAGTGTACTGGAGAGTCACAGAGATTGTGGTTATATCAGAAGAAAAGAAAAGAAAGGTGCCGACCCGTAACTGTCTCTCCTTACGAGGACACCTCAACAGGTCAGCAGAGGAATGGGATATGGGGAATAAAAGATATAGGGAGAAGGAAGGAGGGATAAAAAGAATAGAAGGAAAATAGATGGATAAGAAGCCGCCAGCCAACGAGAGGAAAAAAGAAGGAGATAGGAAAGTGGGGATCCGGTCGAAGCAGTCCAAGGGCGGGGTGCCACAATGCGAGAGCTGCACGGCATCAGGAGACCGCGGAGGGCGAACCAGTCGGCGGGAGCTACGCTGAAGTCGGAGATCGCGAGGGCACAACCGTCCAGCTTGAAATCCTCCGAGCGAATCCCGGAGAGTCACAGCAGAGCTTATGGGTATGGAGCTCGTCCTGATTTGCCTAGCCTTTTACCTCTCACCTGTCTCTTTCCCACCTCTTGCTGTGTTATTCTGTACCACGGCCGGACTCGACGCTCCTTCCGCACGAGCGCCGGAGAAGGAGTCGAGTCCGGCCGTGTCTGTACATGGCATGTTCGACGAGGCGAAAGTGCTCGAAGGCTGTGTACCTGAATTTAGGTGCGCGTTAAAGAAACGCAGGTGGTTGAAATTTACAAAGCACTCCACTATATGGCGTCTCCCATAATCATATTGCCACATTTCCTCCTCAAGTATACATATTGTTATCGCCCCATTTCACTATCAGTGATTCTCGGTGCAAACTGCGCCTACAGTGTTTGAGAAGCCTCAGGACGGCATTAGATAGATTGCGCCCGTTTCGGGAACATTGCAGATTATTCTGGAACCTACGTCACCGCTTGCGATAACGGTACGATATTCGATGTCAAGTGTATAAATGTCGACGCGCTTCGCCGCTTGTAAGTTGACCGACGGCCGACGCTCTGTTCGCCGCTGTCTTCAGTTTACGGGCCACAAGTTCGGTCGAAAGAACAGTTTCGTCTTGCAATTGCATGCAGTCTGCTTCCTTCGTCCACGTCACGACCTGGTGACAATATCGTGGTTTTGGGACGTTAATCCGTAACAGTCGTTATTAAACATGGTCATTATACGTGGCCATTATAGGAAAAGTATGGTAAGCTCTTGCCAAACCAAGATTTTTTGCTTCACCTTTACTTTTTTTTTTCTTTACTCGTTCTCTCGCCCATGCCATTCCTTGCATCCCACGCCGGAGAAATGGGTTCACGTGTCTTGGGAGCGAAGCAGAAGACGACAGTGAAGGTGCGTGCGGGTTCAAAATAATCTTCAATTGTACCCCCAATCCCCCAGCACGGTGCGAGCTCAATGCTTTTTAGGCCATCATCATCATCATCATCTAAGAGGCACGGCCGACCTCGAGAATAACAGCTCTACTATAAAAAATAAATAAATAAAACACATCGCAGTGAAACCTGGTGGCCGGGTTGGTCAAAGGGAAGGGCTTGAACGGGCTAAGTGCATTGTAGGCATATGCCTGCGCTGTGCTCCCTACCGGGCTGCAGAAATTAGGCGCCTTCTTCTAACCACAACCATATCGGGTATACAGGGTGAATAGCAGGTAAAAAAAACCTATATATTCAAGAAAAAAAATTGCTCGCTTGGCCCAGGCGGTGCACGTATTCTGTTTACGCCTGTTTGTTCACACGAGTGCGCAATGCATACACTGTGTGCTGTAGCTACACTGTAGTTACCTGCCGTGTATGCACCGCCCTGCGACATAAACAAACCACCTGCGGCTTCTTGCCCACTCAATATGATCAGACAAAAATCATAAGGGTCCCGAAACGTGCCAACGTTTCTTGTATTCTTTTTTTCACCTTGACATGTTCTTGTGACCGCAACTTCTGCATTAAGCTTCGTTTTAATACACCCAGAAACATGAGCAAACGAGGTTGAGGATGTTGTAGGTAGCCGGCGGATCTAGTCTTGCACAATTTGCAGGCAATTGCCCCGCCCGGTTTTCTCTTTGCTAATTGTAGCTAATGTCCTTTGTTTCTTTTTTTAACTAAGCACGAGCAGGCTTTTAAAATAAAAATCGTGCATAACGCGACGTAAGCCTGCATAAGACGGCCGCCTTCGTGCAATTCCACTTGCACATGAGCAACCCTCGTGTAGTTTGCAAGCACCGTTCTTAAAGGGGCTCTGAAACACTTTTTCAGCATGGTCGGTAAACGCTGCCGATCAGCCGTCGATGATCTCGAGGACACGCGGGTCAGACAATAAATTGTAACGAGCGGCCTGGAATTCACGTATAATTATCAGTCAGCTAGAAATCAATCCCTCTTTTTGCTAGAAATGATGCCATATGCCCAAATGATCTCGCCACATACTGAAATTGTCGGCTTTCGGCTCGTTATAGCATCGTGGCCTGCATACTTACGGCGCCTGCCGTGGGAGGCCGCCACGATGCCGCTCGCGCGCTCTTGATCTCACGGATGGTTAACCGCGCGATCGGAGAAAACAAAAAAAAAAGTGCTCAAGGTGATTATCCCCCAGCGTGGGTGTGCGCCACAGATTCAAAAAAGTTGACCTTATGCGTGCGCGGCGCAATTTCTTTCCCTCGGACCATTCCTCCCTGCTTAGCTCCCAGTGCGTTCGTCGGGACGAGAGAAGATAGCAATCACAGCGCGTGACAGATGTGCAACTTCGATCGTACTTGACGGAATAAAAAATAAATTTGTGGTACTCGATTCGTGAGGTAAACAGACGCCTTTAGTGAAGCCATTCGACGTTTATATGCTCGGAAGAGTGTTGCATGGCCCCTTTAGAAGATAACGAAGCAAAACTGTCGCCGTAAAGCTTCGCCTCACTGCGCCGAATAATTCTTGAAAGACCGATTGGTATGCTCGGATTGCCAGTCAATACATCCACCCTATTATCGTTTGGAGCCAGTCGGTTTGGTGTGGGCCGCAGTGCTATTATGTCAGCGCTACATAAATTCACTCAGGCAACCGGAAGGATACGCTGCTAGTGGTACTGCCAGATATATCAAATTCTTTCTCCTTCTTCCTCATTCTTGTTAATTTGTTTTATATATTCTGGTTTATCGCATTCTTCTGCAATTTTTCACATTTTTTTCAAAGGAACATTATTATTGTTCCTATCTAGTTTCTGTTTATTTTTTTTAGCAAGAGTTGTAAAAAAAATGATCTATTATGAGGTACAGTGTGGCCAATCCCCCATGTGGGTATGAGCCAAGATCTCCTAGGAGACAAGACAAGACAAGTTTATTTTGTACACTCTTCCCGCCCGGTTCTAGGCCCTTAACCAACTGCGGATAAGCGTAATAAGAAAGAGTACACTATCATCATCATTGTTGGCATTCTTCGAAGCCGCGTTGGCGGTTGAAGAATGTCCACGAGCAGGTCATCGAGTGCGCATAGTGACGCGGGTAGCACCAAGTCGTCGCGCGCGCTGTCGGGAGCCGAGGACGACGAACGCCCCGACCGGCAGCCGGCAGCTGCCGGGGGACCGAGGCCACAACAGTTGCCCGATGCCGTGCGGGTGCAGACCCCCTACGTCTACATGATATGCGGCGCCCTGCTGGCCATGGTGGTGACGGGATTCGTAGGGTCTCTGGTCACACTGATCGCCCTGCCGGGCTGCCTTCGCGGACAGGAGGACGTTTCTCCGTGCGCCCCCCAATCTACGATGCCCCGACCTACCAAGTCCCAACCTACGAAGCCCCCCCAGACACCCGTCACGCCGCCTACCCCTTCAACTCCTGCAGTTACTGCCGCTCCTTCGGCCGCCAACCCTTCGGCCCCCGTTGAGCCCGTTGTACCCTCCGCTCCAACTGTACCGGTTGTGCCAGTTGTACCGGTAGTTCCAGGCCTTGGTAAGGACACTGATGCCTGTTGAAATAAGAGGCACTGGCGTAGACAGGAAAGGGGTTCATGGGGGGGGGGGGGTTCAACCTTTCCCCACCAGGAATATTTCATGCATATCAAAATGCCAGAGGGGGGGGGGGGGGCAGCCAGATTTTTTTTTTCGGCGCGGGAAGGGAGGTTCAATCATACTTCATGTATGTTCTTGCGTTAATTTGTGTGCGTGTATGTACGCACATTTTAAATTGGGAAAGTTAGACGGACCTACACCACAGTGATGCACGCACACACACAAACAACGCAAAAATATGCGGAAGTAGTTGTTGACCCCCCCCCCCCCTTTCTACACTGCAAGAAAATTTCCTGGCTTCACTCTTGATACAGGGTATACAGTAAAATCTTGTTGGTAGAATGACCCACCGTGTCGGTCCATGGTTATGGTGATCGAGGGCTGACCCGTAGGCTGCAAGGTCGAAAACCATTTAGATAGAGACGAAATGCTAGTACTGTGCGATGTTAGTGCACATTAAAGAACCAGGTTCTACACCGCATGAGGCGCCAGCTTCTGTTTTTTTGCTTTCTTTTTTTTTACATGTCGCAGTGGATCCACCCGTGAAGGTGTTCACGCAGGGCAAACTCTTCTACCGTGCGGCTTACGTGGACGATAGTCGCGGACACCTTTTCGTCGGAGCCAAGTGTGTGGATAACCTTCTGCATCACGATAAATTTATGTGAAACTTACGTACAAAACCTCTGTTATACTATACGTGACGATCTTCGTTCGCAGGGAGAAGCTCTTCAAACTACCACTTGACGACATAACCAGCCCGGACCTCAAGGTAGCTGCAGAAGCACCACGCACGCAAAAGTAGCAGCTTCATAACCCCGTAAAATAGTCACGTGATTTGTGAAAGAACTCACGCAGCCAGTCTGATTTTATCATTGTTTCATCGTCTGTAAGGGTTTCCACAAAAAGTGTTTGTAGCGTACTGGTGTTCCGCTCTTGACGTCGGAACGTGTGCCGTGCATAATTTAGTGCAACGCTTCAAGCTTACAGCTTCAGTGAGTATGCCTATATTCGTAAGGTATTTTGACTCGCTGTAAGTAAACTTTATGTGGGACAAAACAATAGTAGCTGCCATTTGTAATCAACAACATCCACCGTAATCGTTCAAATGCTGAATTCGGCAGATATCTGTCTCATGAAAAAGTAGTACATCTAAAGCACACATACGCATTAAATGTTAGACCACACCGTAGCCGGCGGTTTCATAAAGTTCTTTCAACACCATCATAATTTATTATTTCGAACACTCATAAAGAAAAACGCCGTCTTAGACGCCTTTTGCTGATGCATTATACGACAGGAAAGCGCTTACTTTCGCGACAAATGACAATCCTCAGGCGGCTAATTAAAAGATTTCTTAACATGTTCTGCACGTTATGGCACATGACACAATGTAAAAATTGAAACTGAGCCAAACAGGAATTTAAGCTCACAGGAAGTTAATGTAATATCAATTTCCTGGCAAAACTATAGTCTTTGCCTTCACGTCATGCTAACCAACTTATACAAATAACTGAAGTGACGCCTCATGGTGTAAATTATATGTCAGCCTCCAATATCTAAGGGCTGTTGTATGTTAGCACATGTTTATTTCAATCTTTATTTTGAGCACCTTACATATTGGTGCCAATGTTGCGATACATAGCTATTATTAAACTTCTGTGTCTATAATAGGAATAATAGCTATGCTACTATATATTTTTTTAATTATAATGAAATATGGTTTCAGTACTGCCGTTTAATTACGCGATTGCGACATGTGCTATGCTGTGAACAATTCTATGTGATTATTTAGTAAACTGTACTCATTATGAGATTTTTCGTTAATGTGCACGATGATCTTACATGAAATTAATTTATTCTCGGCTTAAAGGTTTGAATGAAATGATATCTGTGCAGGAGCTTGACCTGCCGGCTCCGATCTCTAACGTGAACAAATGCAGCATCTACAGAAGCCAACATCAAGTACGTGACGTACAATTCCGATTGGTTTGTAGACTCAGCGTCAGGCGTTATCTGACTAAGACTACATAGCAACAAGCGTTCCGTATAATTTCCAAGCGCCCAGTTAAGGGCGACATGCCTCACACGTACGGTGAGCGTGACTTTGTGTCAATATGCGAAGCGAGCTTCGGACGGTGGCAAACCGAACGACCGGCCCCTTTAAACTGACCGATTGCAGCTGGGCAAAGACGTGGACTGCCGCAACCATATCCGCGTGGTGCAGCCGATACGGGACGGAAGCACGCTCTACATCTGTGGCACCAACTCCAGAGCGCCCACGGATTGGCAAATACAGGTGTGTCCTCATGTACACTTGTGTCTGTGCCTGGCCGTCCACCATAGGCGGGCATGTTGGGGGGGGGGGCGCACCGTAATCATGTAATGGTGGGTGGCAATACCACCCCGTACATCTACCCGTGTCGGATGTTTCGCGTCGTTCTTTAATGCACGGGGTATTGCTACGCATGTTTTTTGACGATCATTGAATGGCGATTAAGGAACCCTGAGCTTGCGTTCAAGAAACTATTTCTTCCCAACTTCCAAGGCGAAAGCCTCTAATGTCTCATATTCGCGTCCATCCACCTGCGTCCGCGCCCTGGAACGGTGCCAACTGTGGCCTCTCTCCCTCAGACTCTCTCAGCAATGACACAACGGCGCATAACAACGGCAGCGCCGCCACAGCTGTGGCCTCTACCCCTTACACTGTCTCGTCAATCACGCGATTGCTGAGAGTACAAAAAACAAGAAGAAAACAAAACAACAACAAAATCGACATGGCATAGTCACTCGTATGGCTACAGTCTTTCGCCGAACACACATTGGAGTTTACAAAGTGTCCAAGGTTAACCCTAAAAGCCGTGGACCAATGGTAGGCATTTGTGAGAAGCACGTCATCGCTCAAATTTCATATTTTTATCATTCATCGCGAAACTCGTTTTACATATCGACCAAATAAAGCTTGCTCTCCTCCCCACTACTGGTTCAAGATGTTTCCATCGCAGATTGAATACAGCAATAAGTCATCATAACACAAACATTTCGACAAGAAAAACTTGTTTTCCTGCTGTCAAAAAGTGGTTGCGAGCTTTTGCTTCCCATGTTTACTTGTGGTCGATGGTATGAGTTTGGTTTACGCCAAAAATCGTTGTATTTAGTATATTGCCACCTTTCTCAAGTTTTGTTATCAGCCCATTAGATTTGTAAGTGCTGCCTTGTGCGAACCGCAATGATTGACTCAGTACCCTCGAGATAACCTGAGAACCTTTTGATGCGATTGCGCACAACGCGAACATTACATATTCTTTGTGGAACTTCCGCGGCCGCTATAGCGATAATGCTGGTATATTCGACGGTACATGTATAAATGCCGACACGCTTCACTGATTGTCAGATTATCGACGACCGACGCACTGTGCGCTGGTATCAGTGACCAGCGTGCATTGCTTGCTGTAACCTGACTTCCAGTTTCGCGACCACTAGTTCGGCCAAATAAAATTTTACCTTGAATACAATACTGCTATCTTAATCCACATCGCGACCACGGGACAATATAAACAGATTATACTTATGCCATGCGTGGTACAAATAGATCTATATCTATGTCTCCGTCAGCTATAGTGATAGTTTTGGCAGTCAGATTTCGTGCAAAGGCAGTGTCGGGCTCTAACGTGGTCAGCCTGACAACTAGGCTGTGCATAACTCCAGATACACCACTTCAGAGCCCGAAACTGCCTCAAGGTTTCGACCCGCTGAGCCGGCTGCTCGCGTGCTCTACAAAGACGTGTCCGCACTTGTGCGGCAATGGTTCGGTCAGCTCTTCGGTGTTTGTGCTTGCGCAAACATGCTGTTTTGTCGGACACCGCAGGCTGCAGACCTCACTCTGGTACCGGCGGCCAATCAGGTACCCATGGTGGGAACCAATGAGTCGGAAAAGGCGGAAGGTCGATGCCCCTACTACGTCTACCAGAGCTCTGAATCACTGTGGCTGGGTAAGTGCGCATGCTCCAGTTGTTTAATGGCACCTCCTATTGCCTTTTTTTTCATTTGCCCCGCAGCGGTGACTAAAAAAGTCGTTGTGCTGCATTACAAAAGTGTAGGTTTCGTAGATGCCGCTTTGCAGGCTACTTGCGTGAGACTAGCCTCTGACCCGCCGTGGTGGTCTACTGGTTGTGGCACTCGACTGTTGGTCGGGGGATTGAATCCCGGCCGTGGCGGCTGCATTTCTATAAAGGCCAAATAATAGAGACCCGTGTACATAAATTTAGTACACGTTAAAACACTACGAGGTGTCGAAACTTCCGGAGCCCTCTACTACACCACCCCTCATATTCATATCGTGATTATTGATTTGTGGGGTTTAATGTCCAAAAAACCACCATATGATTATGAGACGTTGTAGTGGAGGGCTCGGGAAATTTTGACCACCTGGGGTTCTTTAACGTGCACCCAAATCTGAGTACACGGGCCTACAACATTTCCGCCTCCATCGGAAATGCAGCCGCCACAGCCGGGATTTGATCCTGCGACCTGCGGGTCAGCAGCCGAGTACCTTAGCCACTAGACCACCGTGGCGGGGCATATTCATATCGTGAACTTGTGTTACAAAGCCCTCAAAATTATTACTGTTAGACATCTGACGCACAGTGAATAGAGAACTGCACAAATCCTTCTATAAAGGGCTGAAAAGTTAAATCTTTGCATTTGTCTGCTGTTTACTCAATGGTCATAGTCACGCTTAATTCACTGTTACCAGATCTACATCCCTAAGTGTAAGTTTATCTCTATAGAAAATCTTAGATACAAGTCGAGAAGGTTTATGAAAACTCCTGTACCAAGAAAGCTTTACATCCTATACTCTCGCAAATACATGCCGATTTGCTTTTCTGCAATATTTTCCCACTTAGTTGATAGTTACAAGGAGATGGTTTATTCTTCAGATGACGTTTATGCGCGCAGACGACGCGCCGTCGAATGGCAGTTCGAGCGTGGTGGCGCTGACCACGTTGTCGACAGGCGTGCACGGCTTATTCCGGTACGGCGTCTCGAACCCGCGCGGCCTCCGACTGCGCTCCGCCGACTCCAGAGCCGTTCAGAGTAAGACTGCCTGCTCTTCTGCGCGGACATGTACACTGACGATCAATATCAGTTGCAGCACGATGTCTGAACTCGAAATGGCACCAGTGCTGCATGGCACCCAAAGAGAAAAAAAAAAAACGATGAATTAAACTATCTCAATTGTTTGTATTTTCTGAACCAATTTAACTTTGGCGGTTTTATCGTTCAGGTTTGGGGTCACTTTAAAAGACACTAAAATCAAACATTTAGTCGACGTTGATTGCTGAAATAGCGTTCCAGAAACCTCGTAGTGCAAGTTTTGTGGTAAGGAAGTGCTTATTTTGAAATAAAATTACATTTTAACGGTCCGCATCGCGTTAGCGCACTTTAAGTCCTCAGCCTCAACGTGGCCGTCTCACGACACGGTTGCTGTGCACAGCGTTGCCCGGCGTTACTGTGCAGCCGCCTACACTAGTAGTGCTAAAGTAGCGGTAGCCACTGCAGCAATAACGGTCATTGGACGATTCACTGCCATGACCTCCGAGATGGCAGGCGTGCTTAATTGAACAGAGTCCCGCTAGATGGCACAACCTGTCCAGTTGCACTACTTGAAAACTGAATATTCTAACTACTCGCGCCATTCTGCACAGTAATATCCGGTGTTTTTTTTCCCGTCAATCAAGCAGAAACGTACAAGCAGCATTTTATTACGTCTCCTAATGTGCGGAAGGTTCTTCATTTAGTGCATCTAGTTCAGTTACTAGTGATTAATTGTAGGCGGTAACTCTGACATCCTCGGTGATCATTTTACGGATATCCTACTCGCGTGGCGCATGCGTTCTCGTTCATTTACCTTAATTTCACGGTAAGTAGGGCACTGATACTGATAATATTGTCGTCTTAGAGGTTGTCATACACTGCACTTTCACTCCGATATAAAATGTTTCTTTAACCACAGCCGGCGTGTTGCAACTCGTATTGAGCGTGACTGTATGTAATGCCGAAGGCCTTAGATGCCTCAGCAGCGCCGCCGTGGTGGTCTAGTGGTTATGGCGCTCCATTTGCTAATTCGAAGGTCGCGTGGTCAAATCCCGGCTGCGGCAGCTGCATTTTAGATGGAGGTGAAAATGTTTGAGGCCCGTGTGTTTAGATTTAGGTGCATGTTAAAGAACTCCAGGTAGTCGAAATTTCCGGAGCCCTCCAATACGGCGTCTCTCATAACAGTATCGTGGTTTTGGGTGGTTAAATTCTAGATCATTATCAAATTGGAACATTGATCGCCAGCTTCGGCATCTTGAACAATACTGGTGCCAAAAATAATGACGACGTCATGACATCACTGATCGCCAAAATTTGTGACGTCATCATGACGTCACCTATCGTGATTTCATATCGTCACGTGCTTGGGACGTTGACGAAGGCAGCATTCTGCATCTCCGAGATGAAAATGTGTTTTTGGTCGTGGCCGTAAAGGGGATGTCAAATTACCTCGATAGACACTGGCACTAATAGCGGCGAACAGAGCGTCGGCCATCGACCAACTGATCATCGTTGAGGCGCGCCATTCTTTTTTACATCACGCGTCGAACTTTTCACCTTTATCACTGCTGCTTCCACAAGTTCTGGAATAGGCTTGAGCCACGAAGTCGTGCGTGGAATCCTAACAGAACGATCTAATACAGCACGCAAGCTTCTCGAACACTGCAGGCGTGGTTTGCGTTGAACACTATACTTCCAGTTTTTGCAGGAATTAACCGAATTCAGCAGAAGTGATACACGTAACACGCGTGGCAATGTTCACGTGACGTCGCCGCTTTACACACATGCTTGGTGTTTTTCGCAAGTCCATTAGTCGCATCGAGCCGAGTTTGTGCCTATGCTGCCTTTGACGTGCCGCTTGAAAATTACATAAAAAATATTCTGATTCTTTACTTGACACATTTAGAACTGGAAAGTGAGACTTCTGATGAAATCACAGATGCTTCTGAACATCCCGATTTGTCGGCAGATTCATAACAAAAACTTTCCATTCAATGTGAGGTGGAGGAGGAAAAGACGAGGCTGAGAAAAGGAAAACACTCAACTTCTGCAGTTCTAGATAGGAGCACGGCTCGGCGCCTTCAATTTTATGTAAAAATATTCTACGTGAACTTTTTTTTTCTCTCTCTCTTTATTGCATCTCTTGCAGGTGCGCTTGATAATAAATGTTCTTTTTGTTGTATATTCCTCAGCACACTCGAGTTCTATAGCCTCTCTGGTTTATGTAAGTTTTGTACTGATACAACAACAACTACAACTACTACTGCTACTACAACTGCTACTACTACTTAATTGTAAAATGTTTTAGCCAGATATGGTCGACTAGTCCATCGCTATGCCCGGTGGTATTAAGTGTAGTGTGGCGACTAATGGACGCTAGATTCTTGTAGGGCATGCTGGAAACGTCTAGCTTGAGCATCGTTCTTACTTATTCAGCCAACGTTTACAGAAGCCCTGCAAATATTTCTCAGTATGATCCCAAAACACTGCCGATCAGTAGGCATGACTCCCGAGAACACGTAAGCTGAACTTTACAGTGGAGCACGCGGACTGAATTTATAATTAATTCTCATTTAGATTGAAATTGATCTTTCCTCTCTCTGGGGCAAATAACGGCATATACCCGAAATACTACGCCTTATACCCAAGTACATGGCCATTGACTGATTTCAGCGTTGTGAGCTGCATGGTTACCGTGTTCACCGCAAGATGCCGGCACGTGCCTGCACGATCTTGCTCGAGATAACATTGAAAGTAAGCGGCCCGTTCAAAATTTAAAAAAAAAGTGCATATCGACAGGGCGCGCGCTGATAAAGGAACGCTTTTTTTTTTGCTTCCTTGTCACCCCCGTCTCTGCACAGCTTTCAGCTCACTCTGTGGAAAGAAAGGAGACAAAAAGCGTTTGAAACATGCGACAAGTGACAAAACCCTACTGCCTCCACATAAAGTTGACTGATTCAATTTTTTCCAGAATGTGATTTATAAAGCGTTATGCACAAAAAAGCGAGGCTGTTTCATTATAACTCATTGTTGCAGGGCTCCTTTGACTGGCGCTCTATATCCAATAAAAAAGAAGCGTATCTTGTGAACAATGTCTCTTACGCTCGATAGTAAACAATAAGGGCTCACTTTCCACCCGCTGCATTCGCTGCTCTGTTTTATAGGGATAGCAATTACATGGACACTCGGAGACGCTTTCTGTCGTCGCTGTTGCCTCTGTCAGCATTTTCCGCATAAAGTTCAAATTGAAAACATGGCACCATGCATAATGTCTTCTGCCCGCGAGTAAAAACTCCCTTGAGCTGGCGACTAACGTGGCTGAAACTGAGGCGAAACGAGCCGGCCATCTCTGTCCCACGCAGGGCCAATGCGATAACATTATCACACGTGCAAGGTCTGCCGTGGATTTCTTCTCAAGCAAAGAGGAAACGCCCCGCACGTCTTTCATTAGTAGCCCGAAGGAATGGCAGAGGAGAGGGTGAGGAGTGCGTTGCTCCAAGGAAGTGGCCGACCGCGCGCACTGGGGACGTGCATGGACACCGTTTTCGCGGCCCGGGCCCGATGCTTGCCGGAGGTAGGCCGGCCCGGCCGATGCATAGGCGCGGCGTGTCATAGCCAAGCCCAGCCCGGCTCGATCAAAGACGCAATAAAGCATGTGACTTCATAAATTTTAGCGTGTACATATTGAAAATGATGATGATGATGATGATATGTGGGGCTTAACGTCCCAAAACCACCATATGATTATGAGAGACGCCGTGGTGGAGGGCTCCGGAAATTTCGACCACCTGGGGTTCTTTAACGTGCACTTAAATCTGAGCACACGGGCCTACAACATTTCCGCCTCCATCGGAAATGCAGCCGCCGCAGCCGGGATTTGATCCCGCGACCTGCGGGTCAGCGGCCAAGTACTTTAGCCACTAGACCACTGCGGCGGGGCATATTTAAAATACGTATACGCTAAAAAAAAACATTTACTAAACGTTTCACAGTTCCTTGACTTCTAGTACATACAAGTGCTGTTCCCTCAACCCTTTGTGTGAAAAGTACTGAATTTGAGCTAAATGACCCCTATATGCCCAAACTAAAAAAATGACAAAACAAATATTTCTTTTCCACAAAAAGTGTAGGTTCACCATCAAAAGAAAGAACACAAGTAAGGTACAATTCCGGCACATCATCTATATTTTTAGCTTCATTCAGGCCTTTCACCAGGCCCAAGCCCGGCCCGCGGGCCGGGTCGGGCTTTCGGGCTAATCGGAGCACTTGCACACGTCTAGCACGCTCTGTGTTGACAGACGTCGGAAGACGACTTAGAAACTTGCTGTTTTCTCGACGCTTACTTCTCATTTAGAAAACTGCCAGCCCGAAGACCGCTTCACTTCTCACAGCGACCGTATTTCCTTTAATCAGCGTATTGTTGATATTCGCGAGATCGAATCCAAAATGAGTTAGCTGGTAGTCTTACTTCATATAACATGGTAATATTTGCTATGACATTTATTGCTGTGCCCTTAAGCGCAACTGATGTTTGTCTTCTTACAATGAATGTTTCCCTCGTAGAACCCGTCCTGGTAGGTGCTTTCTCCACGGCCGAGCACGCCTACTTCGTATTTCGCGAGGAAGGCGTGGAACGCAAAGCGTGCGGATCCAGGAAGCTTTCGACGGTGGCACGCGTCTGCAAGGTTCGAGCATTCTTCAAATGCATGGTCATGTTGCTCGCGGTGCCCCCATCTCACTAGTTTGGAAGTAATATTCAAAGGGCCATCACTTCTTCTCTAATCCCCCGCAGTGGCTCGTTGCCTGCGATCTCCAGCTGCTGTGAGCGTGAGGTCGGTTTCCAGTGGTGGAACTTAAACGAAGGCCGAATGCAAGAATTCAAACATGTTCAAGAAAATTACCCATTCGATAACTACTGTGCATCTCGCTTCATTCTGCTTGAGGAATTTGCATCGCGGTTAGGGCTAGGTCCAAATAGAACCCGTATTTAACCGATTACGATCGCCAACCAGCGGTAGTCTGAGATAGACGCAAACGCCCCGCCGTTATATACACTTACAATGCATCCTTCTCGTTATGTCTCGGGGGCGTCCACTGGAGAAAGCCAACCAGGTGTAAAAATTTAATCCGACATTAGTATCCTTTGGATGTCCCATGGACATCTGCTTAGAAGGTGGACGTTCGGACTTTATCCGGATATCCGAGAGAGTTTCAATGCCCATTGGGGTACCGACCTTAAATTAAGCCTATCATAACCTCTCTGCATTCGGTGTCATACACGTCGACAGAGGCAGCAAGAATTACGACAATAACGAGTTGTAGTGCCGGGACCCAAAAGTGGCTTGCGTTCATTTGCGTTCTTCTTGGGTGCGACTGGAAGAGCAAATGAATGCTAGAGCGTGCGGACGCATTTAGATTGGGCTGCCCGCACTGAAACTCCCCAATGGAGAATTTTAGCCGTTTACCCCTAGCCGTTGCTTCCGCGCAATTGTGCTTTCCCCTCTTTCTCACGTTCGCCAGCCCTTCCCGAGAAATGTACAAAATAACGCAAAGGCTTGAATGCAAGCCACTCGCGTGCGCCAAGGTCTTGCGTTCTTTCGGCTAGAGGCTCCGGACACTGAAGCTTTCTATTTGTGGGCTCAGAGCGTACACGAGTATACTATAGTCCTGTGAGGTCGTGACTAATGAGTGAAGTAAGCTTCTCCTACACAACGTCTTTTATGTGAAAGAGCCAGCTTTACAGTACGCCAAGACAGCTTTTGATGCGCGTCGAAAGTATGGCACGTAGAATGTCGCTAAAAAAAAAAAAAGCTTAAAGTACCAAGCTATTTAATTAGACGTGAGAGCTGACTATACATAAGCAGTCATGAACAGTTGTGTTCAGTGGTACAACGTCCTTTTCGCATACTATGTGCAGTTAAGATAGCGTGATATGCCACACTGTATTGGTAGTTGATCTTCGCTATCACTTTAAAAAAATGCTAAGTAGTCCACCGCGGTGATGTAGCTGTTAAGGTGCTCGGCTGCTGGTCCGAAGGTCGTGGGTTCGATTCCGGCAGCGGCGGTTGCATTTCGGGGAAGATGAAATGCTAGAGGCCTGTGTATTGTGCGATGTCAGAGCATGTTCAGTGGGCCCTGCAACTCTTTTTGAGCATGGTCAGAAAATGCTGTCGATTGGTAGTAGAGTCTCCCGACAACAAGTGAGCCAAATATTATAGCACATAACGTGGCCTATAATTCACAATAAATTATCAAAGTTAGTTAAAATTGCATTCTCTTCTCTCGACTAATCACGTTATAAGCCCAAAAATCACACGTCAACGACCCGTCTATCAGCCATTGGCTGATTTGAACATGGCGTGCTAGCTCGTTACAGAGATTGCCGTGGCCGCTACTTGTCCACGCGTGCGCGTGCGATTACACTGAGAAAGCCACGCATTCAAAGAAAAGAAGGAAGTGCTCAAGGTCACGAGGTGCGGTAGTTTCTCTGCAAGTGACACCCTCCCTGCTTATCTTCCAGCGCTTTTGTCGGGACGAGAGAACAGAGAATGCAATTGCAGCATGCGACAAACCTTTGTAACTTCATTCGCACTGGACATATTTTTAAAAATTTTGCGGCATTGAATTCGTGAGCCGATGAGCTCTTCTAGTGAATTCATTCCATGGTTAGATGAAACAGTGTTTAGGGGCCCTGTAACACTTTTTGAGCGTGGTCAGAAAACGCTGCTTATCGGTAGTCGAAGCTCCTGAGAACGCGCGAGCCGAATATTATAGCGCTGCACGCGGCCTGCGATTCCCATTAGGTTATAAAATTCAGCTAGAAATTGCTCAAAAAATGGCGGAGGAAGCTCAAAAGTCACTCGTAAAAGGCCATCTATCAGCCATTGGCTGATTCCATCATGGTGCACTCGGTCATTACAGGGATCGACGCGGGAGGCCCTGACTTGTCCACACGTGCGCGTGCGATCACAATGAAGAAGCAGAATACTCGAAGGAATAAAAAAAGAAAAAAAAGTTCTCAAGGTTGCGAGTCGCGCATGACGTATTTTTTTTTTGCCCGCGCCCCACCCCTCCCCCTTTTTTAAGAGAGAACGCGAATGAAGCGTGCGACAAATCTGGAAATCTGCTCGTTATAGAGGGATTCTTGAAACATTTACGGCGTTGGATTCGTGAGGCAATAAACTCTTTCAGTGAATACATTCCATGGTTACTTGAAAAAGTGTTTCAGGGCCCCTTTGAAGAACACCAGATGGTCTGAATTTATGGAGCCCTCCACTACGGCGCCTCTCATAACTATATCGTCGTGGTTTTGGGACGTGAAACCCAAGTTAATATTATTATTATTATTACTTTCAAAAAGTTAAAAAGAAGGCGTTAAGTAATGCTAGCCGCCTGCGGCGTCGCTCTTGGTATTTATTTGCAATTAAGCCGAGGCATAGCCAAGAAAGAGTTCAACCCCCCTTCCCCCCCCCAAATTTCAATTTTGTTTGGGTATTTGTACACGCACGCATACAAACGCACACTTGAACATACATAAAGTATACTTACTCCTCTCTCTCCCCTAAAAAAACATACTGGCTAAGCCCCTCCTATTGTGGAACCATAGAGCGTATAGTTGTCGCAGTTGCCAAGTTTCTTATCCAGCTGACATCCCAACGTCTGCTCATTATACTACCCGCATTCAACAAATAATACTCGAGTATCTTCAAACATATGCAAAAATTTTACTAAATGTGTGGGCTTTCGAATAAATAAAGCTACATAAACAACTTACGAAACACTGTATACACGAAAGGTGTGTGCTAAGGAGCATCTTTCATTTTTCATGTTGTTTACTTTCAACAAGCAATTTCTGAGTTTACTGCTGTTATTTTTTTAACAGAACGAGATTGGCGACAGCGCACAGAATGCCGAACCCTGGACGTCGCTCATGAAAGTTCGCTTGCGATGCATCGACAACGCTTCAGCCAATTTCAGCTTCGACGAAATACGTGAGTACCGTATAGCTGTGCGCGGCGCTTGTACGCCAACCAAGGCGAAACATTCGTAGCGTGTACTTAGATAAACTGAATGCGAGTTCACTGGTTCTGTTACCTATCTCTGAGATCTGTGGAAGAAGAATCTTCGAGTCGGAACTCCAATTAGAACACACGCACGTAAGAGAACATGCACACCAGCGAGGTTTTTTGACGCGCGCACAGAAACGCTTCCATCACGCTTCATGGAGCAGATGCTCACGACTCTCAGCCATATGCGTGCGTAGGGAGGGGGGAGGAGGCAGGGGGAGGGAAGTGAGCCTCGTACATTGGCATAATAGGAAGGTGAAGGCCGTGACGAACTTTCGCCCTCTCCCCCCTCCCTGAAGAAGAACCCTGTTCACGCCTATGCTCGCGGCAGTTCATAGGGTATTATGAAAGTACACAGGGAGCTCTCATTCAAATGAAACACGCGCACACGCACATACATGCACACGAGAGACAGAGAGACCGGTGTTGTGCTCTGCGGTGCTTACGTTAACGCGACGCTAAACAATGAGGCAGCCGTGTCCAAATGACTCCGGGTCACGCTCCGGGTGTGGCTAAATTAATGACACACACGTACGATCGGACAGTTTACTTCTGATTTGTAAATTTTTCACCGTTTCCGCAGACGCTTCCTACTGGGTTCCCGATCTCGACAGCGGCGTGCTCTTTGGCGCCTTCGTCTCCGTCGCGTAAGTAATACCACAGTTTAAACTTGCGTATGATCGCTGAACCAATCGATTAAATTTGCTAACATAAGTGGTTATGACGTTCCGACATAACATTTTCTATGTAAGGTCTATTGAAGGGGTACTGACGCAACTGAGTGTGATTAACATTGCACGCAGTGCCTTGCGGCAGCGAACGTGTAGTGACATAAGAGTGCTGTTCCTTGGGCGAGTTATATTAAGCTATAGTAGTGACAAAGTGTGTTCCTTGGGCGAGTCATGTTAGGCTATAGTAGTGACGAAGTGTGTTCCTTGGGCGAGTTACGTTAGGCTATAGTAGTGACGAAGTGTGTTCCTTGGGTGAGTCATATTAAGCTATAGTAGTGACAAAGTGTGTTCCTTGGGCGAGTTATGTTAGGCTATAGTAGTGACGAAGTGTGTTCCTTGGGTGAGTTATATTAAGCTATAGTAGTGAGAAAGTGGCATGTTTGTGTGTCAGGCGTACGTGGGACGGCGTCGCGCACTACGACTCCGCCGTGTGCGCCTTCTCGCTTCAAGACATCGAGCGAGAGTTGGCGAACAGCACCTTCTACGAGCTGACACAAGGGGGTATGTACACTCTGAGCCAACCGTTACCCTTGAGCCAAGTTCTGTCGCCGCGTCCGGGGGTCACCTGTCCGCCGGGTCCCCGCACCATCAGCACTGCCGACACAGTCTTCTGGGTCACACACCCGCTGGTCACGCAGACGCCCAAGCAGCGCCACAAGCGGCTCTTCTACGCGCACTCGGGCGTCGCCTTTCGAAGCCTGGTCGCCTTTGTGCTCAACGAAACGTGGGGAGCTTGGGTCGTCTGCTACGCGGCCACCGGTTCGTATTTTTTATCAGGATATATATATATATATATATATATATATATATATATATATATATATATATATATATATATATATATATATATATATATATATATATATATATATATATATATATATATATATATATATATGGACCACAAGGAAAAAGAGCTGTGAAGAGATAAATGCCCCCTCCCTATGCATATGTGCATTATTCGAAGTGCCATTTTCCTTCATTACTTTTACTTAGGATACCAACTACCCTCTCTTGCTTTCTGCTTCCTGTAATGCTATGCCTATTATGCCTATATATAGGCATTTTTTCTTGCAGTGCTCATTGTGCGGTAGTGTCACTAGATTAATTTTCCAGAGCAAGGTGCTTTACTGAAGCTGGCCGAAGAAATCGCCGCCGTGGGTCAAGTGCCACCTCCTGCGCGTTTGGTGGACGCGTTCATGGTCACTGCGGATCCCGTTCGGAAAATGCGGGTTTCCCCGAAGGTATCTATAGATGGATCGGATTGTTGTAATCTTTACTCTGTCTTTCGATGTCGTGATTTCGCTAGTGGGAAGCATAGGTCGGCAAAAAAAAAAAAAAAATTGAGCTCTCTCAGACACCCTCACGAAGCATACCTCGCCCTTAGGGCTCAATCAGACTCGCACTCCTCAGAGTTTTCCTCAAACGCACTGACTCAAACTCCGACTAATCAAAACATTACTCACTCGGACTCACTCAGAATCAGACTCACGGCTTGATCTGATTATAGGTGAGTCGACTCATGAGTGCGTTTGCAGACCTGCAAGCCGGGAAGTCAATCAAACATTTTGTCAATCAATCAATCAAACATTTTGTCAATCAATCAATCAATCATTTTGTCAATCAATCAATCAATCATTTTTGTCAATCAATCAATCAATCATTTTGTCAATCAATCAATCAATCATTTTGTCAATCAATCAATCAATCATTACGTCAATCAATCAATCAATCATTACGTCAATCAATCAATCAAACACTTTGTCAATCAATCAATCAATCATTACGTCAATCAATCAATCATTACGTCAATCAATCAATCAATCATTACGTCAATCAATCATTACGTCAATCAATCAATCAATCAATCAATCGCTACTCCACTCGATTTCCAGCACCGGAGCCTGTACATATTCACGGACGTGGACGTGCGTCAGTATTCTACGGACGCCTGCGAGGGACGGCACTTGGACTGTCCGTCGTGCATCCTCGATCCTTTCTGCGGGTGGGACGGCAGCAAGTGCCTTCCTCACACTGTAGGGTGAGTCATATTTCTCGTGATATTCATATTGAGTAAAGTTTTCAAGTGATGCCTTATTTTATAATATACAATGTCTCGTTTAACATGTTTGCGAACTAGCCAGTGGTCTTCATGATCCAGGTCTAGTCTTTATTTAAATACTTTTTTGAGGAAGCTTGTAAAGCTTTCGAACAAGTGACGTATAATATCACGCGGATCTGAGGATAACATTAGGGTACACATTTTGACAGATTGGGACACAAAACAGTTGCAGCACATACAATGTACCAGTGTTTGCCTCCACTTGCTGCTGAAGAAACACGAAGCCGCGTTTAGCGAAAATCATTGAATTAGTTTTGGCTATATGAAGCTTGAACGCACAGGTCTGTTAAATTGTGGCGCACGATAGAATTTGCCGATGCGATCTGTTTATTCCGCTTAAAAAGCTACAGTTTGTGCCCATGAAGGTGCCTTTCGTTATAAAGTTTGAATGACTTGTTTCAAGTCATTTGTTTACTCGATGACGACCAGACCCATGGTGCTGAGTGACTGAGGAGCTGCGCTGCTGAGTTCAAAGACGCGGGTTTTTCATTCCTGGCCACGGCGGTCATAACGCGTGATGCGAGTGAAACGCCATAACTTTTGCCTAGTGTGCACATTTAGGCGCGCTTCAGAGAGTCCAGGTTTGTCAAAAGCCAGGTCGCCCACTACGGCGTGCACTCGTAACCCTGTCGGGGTTTTAGGGTTTCAGCGCTTAAAGCACCAAAACTTGCAGCGTGCGTTAGCGCCACCTTGAACGAGAAGCCGGTGTGCGAGAAGTGACGCATAAAAAGTAAAATAACTGCGTGAAATGCGCACTCACTTCGCATCTGCGGCGTTTACGTGCCTTTGTACTGACTGCACTGTAGAGAGTAATGCGGTAAATGCGTGCTATAAACAACATGTGTTCAAAAACACATGTCCTAGATGGCATGCAAGGTTTTGTTCATCGTCAAAGCATACGAACAGTGGCGGGGAAGAGAAGTATTGGCCAGTAGAGCCCACAAACTCTTGTGACGAAAAAAAAATGATAAAACGGGAAATTTCTGTGTTAGTATACCACTTTATTGGGAGTCAAAACGAGGCATTTTGTACTCTTGAATCGATGGTTTTACTATATGCACTCTAGAAAGGCTGCTCAACTGAGAGATCCGGCCAAATTTCGTGAGCTACTGCAAATTTATATGTTCTCTTGATTTTGTATAAAGATGCTTTATTTTTTTTCATTTTGTATTTTGCTGCATTTGCTTATAGCGTTTGTTCATCTCCCTTTCATTGTACAATTTTCTTAGTTTTCTTCGATATATTTCTTTTTATGCTTTATGTATTGTGATTTTTCTGTAACCCCCCCTACTCAATGCTCCTCTGGGGCCTGTAGGGTAACATGAATAAATAAATAAATAAATAAATAAATAAATAAATAAATAAATAAATAAATAAACTGAAAAATATTGCTTCAAACCTTTTCAGGTCGACGGCCACGACTAGGAGGACATGCTGAAGGCCGGCGTGTACGATTACGACGATCAATGGTTTCGTTTTTGTTGACATTCGCTGTATAATATTAACGCGCGACGATTTGAAGATCGTTACGCGTGTGCATCATTTCGTTTCTTCGGCGCGAAACCGGCCCATGGGAACTTTCTGCGTCGGCTGAAATCGGTGCGCCGCCGTTATATTAATGGCGACGATGTGAACTGCGCGCGTGCATTCGACGAGCGGCGTGCTTCGGACCAACGGCCGTTTTGACGATGCCTGCGCAGCGAGGTGGACATTAAGTCGAAGGAAAACCACTTTGATTTTGCTCGCTTTTGTGGAACGGTTTATATGACGCGTTATTTTAGTATTTGCGTTGTGCGGTCTTCCTCCGCAATGATCAAGTTATTGCGTGCGTTATAAAAATAAAGTTGTGTATCGTACCAGTGTTTTCTTTCCGATTGGTGTTGATTGCTTTCGAAAAAAGAAGAAAGAAAAAAAAATAATAAAAGAGAAAGAAGTAAACTGACAAAACAACGACATAAAGCAATGCAAAACAATAGAGTCAAAGTTTAGTAGTAAAAGTAAAAGAAATCAAAGCAATAAGAAAAGGTAGGTGGTTGGCATTTACAATAAACACTTAAAAAAGAATACACTTTATCGATCCTAAATTCAATGACGGCAAATTCCCCAAACATTGCATTTTTTTGTACTCATCTTGTTCTTTGTAGTCTGGGTACGTATGCCGTCTGGGAAAATGCAGTCATTTTCGCGAATTGGGTGTACTTTGTTGTGGCCAAATTTAATGCAGTAGCGTCAGTTGTGACAACGCATTGTGTTAAGTGAGGACAGGTTCCAAATGATGAAGTATAGAATGCATAAAACTGCAACGTCTGCTAAAATCCTGCCCGATACTGCTGTGCAGCGCAAGTATACGAGGGATCCTCAAGAGAAAATCTGGGCGATAAAGCTCGGAAAGCCTTAATCCACCGATAGCTCGGCATATTCTGTTCGCCTCGGTGGAATAGTGGTTATGATGCTCGGATGCTTAAACAAAGGTTGCGGGTTCGATACCTGTCGCGGCGGTCGCATTTAGGAGGAGGAGGAGGATCGAAAGAAGAAGGACAGGGAGGTTAGCCAGTGGTCGCATTTAGATGAATGCGAAATGGTGAGGACCCGTTCGCTGTGTAATGTCAAGGCACATTAAAGAACACTTGGTGGTTGAAATCCTCCACTACTCATAATCGCATCGTGGTTTTGTCACACGAAACACCAGGTAACATTATTCAGCTTATTACGATTCGGGCACCGATATGCAGGCACAAAAAGAAGGCGCCTTGACACGAGGCTCATGAAGCACAGGTATCATCTAAGAAAGGAAGAGTCGACCTTGCTTGGGGCTCTACGTCCTAAAACCAAGATATGATTACGATAGACGCTGCTGTGGAGGGCTCCAGAAATTTCGACCATCTGGGACTCGTGCACTGACATCGCACAGTACCTGTACCGTTTCACCTCCGTCGAAATGTTTTTGCTTTATACTGAAATTCTATTTAGTGATTTTAAATGCATAACTATATAACTAACTTGATGACCCTGCTGCCCGGCCCTTGGCCGATCCCCCTTTTGTGGGCGAGTGCCAGCAAAGCAAAATCATCATCATCATCGTCATAATTATCATCATCATCATTATCGTCGTCATCGTCATCGTCATCACTATCATCATCATCATTACCATCACCACCATCATCATCACCACCATCGTCATCATTACCATCACCATCATCACCATCATCGTCATCATTACCATCACCACCACCATCATCATCACCACCACCACCATCATCATCATCATCGTCATCATCTATTGCCATTGACGCGGAGTGCAGAATATGAAGGTGGTATGAAAATAAGAAAAGTAATGCGGGACTTGAAAAAAAGTTCTCGTATGGTAGTTCTAGGACGTTAAGCCCCTCACATCAATCAATCAATCAATCCTTAGCCGGGTGCGAAAGTCTTGGTGACACAAGAATAATTCCTTGCTAATATTATTCCCTATAGAAATTTGCCACTTCGGAATCCCTTTCACTAGTTCATTGTTTTTTTTATCATTGTATTATCCCCATGTTTTTCCTATATTTTGATCTCTATTGTTCAATTGTTATTCTGGCAACATAGAAGACCGTGCTTAGTCAAGTTGGCGGTGACGCAGTTTTCGCAATACCCCCCTCCCCCCTTCCACCTTTTTTTTTTTGCTGAAATGAAAACGGTTTGTTTCGATTTGATTTGAATTTATATAAACAAGTAACTCTCCCATTTTTATACCCTAGAAGACCGATTGAATCCCCATTCTCCGTATCAATTCGATGAACCATTTTCACAATTCGCAAGTGCTGTTCTTCTCTACACTTCATATTTGGACAAGCAATGGTGGTACTTGTCGTGCTTTAAGCGGAGACGTAGTCCTATGCTTGAACTTGCTGTAGCTTGTGTATTATGAGTGTTTATATCAAGGGAGGGGATTCAACAGTTTACACGTCATCGCGTAAGCAAACTGCACTTTAACAGACTATTTGCACTAAATGACAAGCCGCCGTTTCTTGTTGGAATGGCACAGCACGAAAACTAACTCTGCACATTTATTTTCTCTCCTATTAAAGGCCGGTTTCACGGCCCGTCCCCCGTAGTAGGTAGAAGCCAAAAATCAAGGCTAGAGCAAGCAAGCGATTAACGGGAAGAGGTGGTATCGGTATGGACTTATGTGTGCCTGTCATTTTGTCTTTTGGAGCTTCCATTTCCGGTTCCTCTAATGCGACAGTATGCGCGGCCGTCCGGGACTATATTGCTGAAACTAATAGGTTGAATAATTAACCAGTTCCATTATCCTAACATGTCCACATAATTATATACGTATAAAACAGATTATTGCTCTATTCTAAGAATTAATTCGTTTATGTATATAT
Source organism: Rhipicephalus microplus (assembly GCF_043290135.1). Taxonomy (NCBI): domain Eukaryota; kingdom Metazoa; phylum Arthropoda; class Arachnida; order Ixodida; family Ixodidae; genus Rhipicephalus; species Rhipicephalus microplus. The sequence continues at coordinate 265,510,249 of NC_134700.1, forward strand.
TTTTATGCATTACATTAAGCACCACACTTTCTGGGGCTATCGGTAATCTTTCTGTTATACCTCCATTATTCCAATTCTGAACAGTAATTTTTAAAACCACTCGATTCTTGGCCAATCCCCCATAGTGGGTATGCGCCACTATCAATAGGTGAACAACAACAACAACGACAGGTCAACGAGTGCTATATACGCCATGATGCACGAATCGCACTACCAGAACCTGTCTCAGCAAAACGTGATTCCTCAGAATTTGCACACTCACGGACACCATGCTTACCAAGAGCAGCAGCCGAAGCTGGAGGCTGAACACCAGATCTACCGGAGTATTGCCATACCTCAACAGGGCTCGAAGTACGAGTTGTCAAAGTGGACCCGATCGCACAGATCGAAGATCGGCGAGGTATGTAATGCAGAATGTCGAAGTATGCGGTGAATATGTAGTCGAAACCCGACATTATCGAACTCAGCTAAATCAAATCATCATTTAAATTTGAACTATTACGATACAATGTGATCCCTTAACGACTATGCCTAGGGAAATCTGTGGCTACATCGTACAAAAATAGCCGTGTAACTCTTTATACGCCGAACTTCATGCAGGGCGAAGCTCCCCCCCAAAAGTTCGCTTTTCATCATTCCGAGGTACTTTCTTCTCGCATGCATTTGGGAAAGTTTTTTATTGACCTTTACGATGTATCGAACTTATTCCAGTGTTCTCGCGAGTTGGATATAGGTGAGTTCGTCTGAACAACAATGAACATGCTTTTATGTGCTAAGTCAACGCGGACACTGGAACGGTGAACATTGACAAAATTTGAGGGATGAATGGATGGATTGATGTGGCTGTACTCTTTAGATCGGGCGGCTGCTAACGCCACCTAGTCGTAATACTTAGTGAACAAACAACTCAATTTATCTTTTTTTCCCTTCAAATAGTGAAGTTGAGGAATGGTATTTTGCAGTGAAGTGTTTAATTTTCATTCGTATGAGGACGTGCTCAAGTAGCGCCAGCTATCGTCGGTAACAGTGGTGACCTGCCAAAAATGAGGGGAAAACAGGGAAGCAAACCATATCTGTCGAAAAACCAGTTACCAAAAAAATTTACTGCCGGTTCTATACAGCAGAAACTTACTTGATTATTCTAATAAAATTAGTGCCGCCGCACAAACCGCGTAACTTGGGGCTCCGTGTATTTCTAGTTGGCGGAGTTGAACTGTCTCGAGATGTCACGTCACACGCTTTGCAGTGAGATACCACTATTTTTACCAATTGTTCCAGTGGGCCACTGCTGCATATAACCGGTAGTTCTTTTTGTTAACTACAGTTCGTTTCGTCAAATATGTCTTTTTTTTTTTCGCCTATTTTCCATTCAGTTACGGCCGGACGTTCTTGCTGCCGCCAAGAGATGGCGTCGCATGAGACATTCCCGAAACTTGGCAATGAGAACATGCCGAACCTGCACAAGACAAGGCGATGTCCTTGCACTGCCTCGTAGTTTACGCCCTTTGGAGACTGCGTACGCAATTCGACTAGCTCAGCTAGGAACTCAATAGTGCCGTACGGGTATATGAAGTGAGCCCCTCCAGATTCACGTGAACCAGCTTGATTTATTTAGCGTGTGTGCTCTCATTTGAACTCGTGCGGTTGTTTCACTTCGCCTCCATTGAAATGCGATTGCCGTGGCCGAATATCGAACATGTCCTCGTAATTACCGGCACAGTAGCTGCTAAGTTACTAATGTGCACTGCTAGCGCTGGAACGCAGAATCATGCGGGAAGGCGCCACAGAATCATCCTGAAAGATGTCGCTCAGCCTAGCCTCGCGTGTGCCTTACTACACATGACACAATATTTATTTATTTATTTATTTATTTATTTATTTATTTATTTATTTATTTATTTATTTATTTAATGACACATGCTTCGAGGGTGATGTAAATGGTGCTAATGCAAAGAGACACACGTTGAAAATAAACTGCGAGATAGCATCAACAAATGCGTAACTTCATTGTACAGTAATGAATTAATGAATCAGAATAGTCTAGAGTGCTAGGATATGCAAAAACAATTTGCGTCCATCACAATATCTCTATTATAAATCAACTTAAAAAAGTAAAAAAAAAGCGATACGGTTCAATAACAACTAGTAAAAAAACGTACTGACTCATCCACCGAGCTTCTGGCATCATCCAGTTTAGACACACTTGACAGACAGAGCAAAACAAGCTCGTTTAAAATTCATGCACAACCTTCTGAACAACCGCTTCAACATAACTTCTTCCAATTACATCAACATCTCTAGATCTCGGATATCGCGTGATAAACACGATAAAAAGTTCACTAAATACTTTCGCAACTCCAACACATTCAAATACTTATTTTTTTTGCTACTGTAGTTAGGGACTGGAACCGCCTCGACGCAACAGTACCAAGCATAGAGTAATCATTATTTTTTTCTGACGCGATATTAAAATGGTCTCAATCATAAAAAAGTGGTTTATTTATGCGAATTGCCCTTTTGTTTTTGAATGGATTCTTAATGTTCAAGTAGATGGTATTAACATTGATTGTTTCGTTGTAAATACTAATGCTGTATTATAGAGAAAACATTTCTTTGTATGAAACGCAATTGTACTCTGCAATGTGTGTATTATGTTGCACACTCAGGTTCTAATGAGTATGCCCACCTTCTTCGGTCTCCAAATGAGACTGACAGTATACTAAAAACAAATAAAATAAATGAATAAATATAAGCAGATGTAGTGAAATTTTTCTGTTACACGACAGAGCTCAGGGCAAGGCGAGAAAGACGGTGCCTACCGTCCGTATAGTGTGGCACTGGTGCTGATGGCCATGGTGGTGTCTGCAATATTTGGCTCCATGCTCACTTTGCTGGCTTCTATGGCTAGCAGCAGTGGGAACGCGCCCGATCTCTCAACCGTTCCAGAATTGACCAAAGATTTTCCCGATTCTGGTCGAATCCACACAACACCATCAACCACTGCTCGCACCATTCCGCCGACAATGCCGCCCACTACTACGACAAGGACCACTACCACGACAACGCCCGCTACTACGACGATGTCTACTACTACAACCAGAGGTGCGTGTGCAAGTCGAAAGTCATGTGACATTACTTTCATGGTATCATAACGCATCATTACTGTTGCCCCAGTTTTTTATTGCAAACGCCTCTTTTGACGTGACTGTGTATCGAGACGGTGTCTACTAAAATTGATTGACGTCATTTCCGTCACAGAACTGACGTCAGTAAACGTGTACGTGGGTTGCTCAAACGACAGTTTGGTGAAAAAAAAAAAAACTGGCACGGTTACCGGACCGGGGAATGAACCATCGATGTTTAAGGTCGTCATGCCGGTCCAATAGCAAATTGCACTTCTTCGCTAGTTGTGTTTCTTAACGTATACAAAAGATATGAAATTGCACTCCCCATGGATACGTTTAAATTTCGCGTAATGAATAATTCCCATAAAAGATCAAACATAACGTTTTTTTTTGCTATGCTTCGCCTTGATTCTGTCAGCGTCCTCCCCATGTTCGCTTCCTTGACTAAACTAAGTGAAACCATCGTACGTAAATGTGTCTGCTTAATAATTCACGCTAAGATAAAACATGACGAACTCGCCGCTCGAGTTTGCGGGTGCTGGTTTCTACAGTCTGCCCTGAAAAAGGGCAGGTGTCCAAGAAGACGGTAGCTTAAAGAGATGAATAATTTGTGAACCCAGGGTGTCTCTGGCGCCGACGTTTATAAATTTGGACTTGTATTCTTCGAGGCTGCAATTGTGTGCCTGCTTTGAGTCACTCAAGACGAGGAGCCCCTAAAATTTAGTCCAGTAGTATTGACAACGTACTTCATCACAGAGAATCGGTGAGAGTTGTTCTGTGAGCAAATCTGAATGAGCTGTCGAACTCTTCAGCGTTGAACGCAAAGCAACTTTTTTTCGTTTTGTTAGCTGTTGGCTATAATTTAGCAATTATTAGCTGGGCTTCGTAATATCATGTTAGCTTGTGTATGTAATTCTCACTACTGCGATGCTTATATTGAAAATTTTCGCCCTCACTTGAGAAAGTGCTCTTTTCGCCAAATCAGAAATGTTGCGCACCGTGGAGGTTCAGCATGTCGTTTTGAGCTTGATTCATTATTAACTTCTAGTGGCTTTCTAAGTAAAGCATTTAGTTCCTCCATGCTAGCTATTGCTTGATTCTGACCAAAATCTCCTTGGTGAATACGTCTGCAGCCGTGAAGCTGTCGTTCAAGACATTCACAGCTGGCAAGCTGTACTACCGCTCCGCCCACGTGGACAACGACCGAGGGCACCTCTTCGTTGGAGCGATGTACGTGGATAGCGCTTTGTAATAGCCGCTATTCCTTAGGATTAGCAGCCTAAAATACGTAACTACGCTGATTAGAAAATTATTTTTGACAGTGGAGTTTTGCTAGCTTACACATATTTACCAGGAGGCATACATTATAAGAGAAAAAAAATCATCTGACTTTTTGCGATGCTTGACTTCCTTAAACGGCAACTCCGGTGATTTTTCTAGGTCAATGGATCTCAATTAATTTCGCTGGATACGTTCTCTTGTTCATCTCCGTCATTTGTGCAAAATTACAGGCTTGAGAGATGCGCTGATTGCTTGCAAATGAACTTGAAAGACTGTTTCGAGAAGGTCGCCTTGTTTTCCAGAATTATTGGCAACACTGTCTGTGTGACGTCATGTTTGGCATGTCAACAGAAGTGACGCAGCCGATGGCATGCCTACTTTGGCCGTTACAGCGGTTATTGTGCTAGCCACAAGGCGACAGTGGCGGTGTTCGGCACGGGTGTAACACGAGAAAGCTTTCTTCCTTCCTTTGTGGTGTTAAGCCAGTGCTTCGCATGTCTGGCTTTCACAGTTTTCATACTCCGCGCCGGGGGGACCAGTATCCGGCGGCCTCCGGTTCTTACCAAATAGTACGTCATACGCAGACTGGGGACCCGGTCGGGTTTCGGATTGTGTATTGCATCTTTTTGCTTATTAAAAATTATTTTCAAATTTCCTGTGCATTTCAGCTATTAGCCTCGTGACCAGAGTGTCTCAGGAATATGGAAACACCGTTACCTTGACATGGTAGAAAAATCGCCGGAGTTGGCCTTTAAAGAATGACTCCCTTTAAAGACTAACGTGGACTCTCTGTGGAAGAGTATTCATTATACTCTCGTGAGAGAGCCGTGGGACCCAAAAGAAAGATTACACATTTCCTTAAAGAGAATGGCATAGGGAGGCAAATCGGGACTCTCCGTCAAGAGTAATGCATGCTCGTTCTTTTATTTTTCTTGCTTTCTTTTGAAAGTGTGCGTGTTGGACAGCGTCTCTGGCGGCGATGTTTTTTAATAATATGTTCGACTCGGGTGCCAACAGTAACTTCAAAAACTTAATTAAGTTGCAGTGAATTGTATGTAAATGTATTTGAATATAGTACAAATATTCTGAATCCAAAATAGTATCTCATTCAAGTACAGTACATTGAGAAAAAAAGGAGTCTTTCTTCAGTTGGAAAACACTTGCAATATACGTTTTTTTTGGGGGGGGGGGGAATTCATAAAGTTCAACAAAACAGTCCGCCGGCAAAAAAAAAAAAGAGAGAGAGAGACTTCATTGGTCGTGCGCTGTACTACGACGTAATACAGAGTCGGTCTCGTCAATTTTACATGTTCACAAACCTGGGCCAGCTGGCTTGGTAATGTGCTATTTTGCTAAATTATTGGATTATCTGTCTAAGTATTTTAACTCATGAGCCCGAAATTTCCGAAATGTGTTTAAGCTACATCAATGCTGTTTTTTTCTTTTATAGTACTTTCAAGATAACAAGGTTCTTTGAAAAATATTTACCATAGAATAAATTTAGTGGCGTGCTAATTAGCTACAAGTTTAGTTCAACCAAACGCGCTTCGTATCGCGACTAGCTTATAACCGACCTGGCGTTGATGAGTCATTACGGAGACTTATTTTTGATGATCATTGGAATAAAAGAAGAAAAAGAGGAACTTTTACTAAGTGCAAACAAATGTCAATGACCTTCCAGTATTTTCGGGAAAGTGTACAAATTAAATTATTTCGCTCTTCGACAAATCCGCAACAGAAAGCTGCAGTGAATAGTCTTTTAGTGGTTTATCGTCTCTCTTGCACGAATTGAGTAGTTTAGTGCGTAACGGTGGATCTCTGTAGCAATTGATATTTCAGATCTTTTACGGCGATATTATTGCATAATCATTTCAGTGAAATGGAAAAGTATACGTGGCTAACATTTCCTATGGCGTAACAAAAAGAAAATACGACTGGCGTGCAACTGTGCACCAAAGTATAGTGCATTTTTTTATATATCACCTTTTTCTGTTTGTGGTGGCAACTTTTATAGTTTTTCTCTCTGTGTTTTTAAGTGTTTCTCAGTCCTTTCACAACTTTAGGGCATAATCTTTAGACGTACGAATTAATTGAAATTAAAATTCAACCTTATCAATTTTAACTGCAGATATGAACAAATTCTCACGCTATTGTATCTTGCTTGAATACGAAGCTGATAGGACGCCTCACTACGTTTGCAGGGAACATTTGTTCAAGCTCAGTCTCGATGACATAAGCGGTCAGCCACTGCAGGTAAGTGGTCTCACTGGTAGCTGTGCACAAAAATTCTGAGAACAAGTTTAATTATTAGAACAATAGCGTTTTGTTTGATGTGTGTTTTGTGTGCTTCCGGTATTGCGGCTGCCTTTGTGCCAGCCGGAAATTCGACGCTTCGACTGTTCCTTGTCTGTACGAAATCAGAATATGGCATGTTCACTGCGTCCAAAATGAAATGTATTAAATTATAATGAGCGTAGTGGGACGGACTCCAGGCTCGAGTTATAGAGATGTACTTGCAAGCTTGAGAGATTTGTATGAGGGCGATAGTTTTTTGCAGTGTACGGAGTTGAAAAAAAAGTGACCATCATATCCACAAAGTGAGTGATGTTAGAGGAGCCTGCTCGGAGGTGCACAGGGAAGTTGGTGAGACGATTTCTCTAGGTAGGCTTGTTAACGAGCCGGCGCATGATGTGTGCGTCGAAAGCAACCTTATAGGGCAAGTTCCCCGGTCGGTATTGCACTTTGTTGACCATGTCGATCGGCACGTTAACCAACTGTCCCTTTAACAAGTTTATGTCATACTGTCCGCTGCTTTGAGTCAAATGCCTAACGCTCATAATTGTTAGACGTTGAGCTATCAGGCGTTCTTCAACGGGGTTGAGAGCAAGCAGGGAGGGTGCTAGGGAGGATATCGGTACCCTTACTTAACACTCATCGTAAGAACTTGTCACGCGTTGCCATGCCTACGAAACGACGAGAACGAAGTGGGCGTAGTCGCGAGGAGGCGAGCGCGTGGGCCATCAAAAACGAATGCTTTAGGGGGAGGGGGGGGAGCGACGCGCCATCTAGTGAGAATTGTTGGAATCACCGGAGAGGCCACCGGAGCGGCGACCGGAGAAGTGCACACTGGCAAGACTGCTGTACACGCCGGCGGTCGCCGGACGAGGCGCGAGCATAAGAAGCTTACCGAGCAAGTTCCTAGAATTCACTTGAAATTGTGGGACCCGCTACTCTTGCCGAGGCAAGAACCAATAAGTACTCCTGTATGATTGCTGTTGAAACATCTTTAATAACTTGGTGTGCACAATTCGTCTTCATTCCTTGGTTTTGCGAATGGACAATATTATACCCCTCTTTGTACCTAATGTGATATAAACACAAGCGACTTTGCACAGCTTTCCATGCAACGAAACGTTGAGTAACGTGTACCAATTAAGCATGGAATCTAAACCGCGAACATTTTAGTTTCTTAAATGTTTATCATTGAGCAACTGGTTTTGCTATTACCTCCGGCACCAGGATTTGTGAGTTTTCGTTGACGAATATATTTACAGGTTTCAATTTTTACAATCGTTATTTCTCGTGGATCTTTAAGAATTGAGTGAATACAACGCATGTACAGAATAAGTGTGTACGGAGTGTTTTAAGCTTGATCTGAAGGGTATGCAATGAAAATAAAATGAAAAATGTTGCCATACAGATGCGCGGAATAAAGCTTGTCCTCGTCGTCTCCCCCCCTTTTTTTTGTCTGAGTTGGGTATTTCATGCTCTTTCAGCATCAAGAACCAACTAGGCCATCACAGTATTCATTAGCTTAAGCCTAAGATCTCCACTAAACACATTTATTTTACGAACACCCTTTGCGCAGATGCTTCATCTGCCTGCCCCTCAAGAAAGCATTCAAAACTGCACAGCATTTGGAGGTGGTAAGGTAAGCGCTATATATAGCTCAACCTGTCAAACTGATATAGTTTCGTGCTATATAAGGAACATTAGCGGGAAACAGGCACTCGGTATTTGTTATTAGGCAGCAACACGGCTAAAAATAATCGAATTGCGATCAACGTCGAATGGTCTACTGTGTGGTTTGACATAAAAAAAAGAATCATTGAAACTAGGGATGCAGTTAGCTGCAGCCCAGAAGAAGACAAGTCCGCTTGTCGAAACATCGGCCCCAGCTACAATCCATGTTCCAAGGATTTTTAATCACTACACGATTCCATTTTCCCCATAACTTCTACCATACATGTAATATGACAGCGGCTTATTGGGTTTCATGGCGACTGGTACTGCAATTTATCAATCATGGAGGCTTGATTTGGATATGAGCTGCCATATATATTCGAAGCCAACTTATGCAATTCTGTAGCTGTATTTCGCACAGCCATCGGCAAACGTGAGGTGAATCCTGACGAGAACTTGTGCCCATAGTATCCCGTTCTCGGATATTTCTCGTACTACATTACTCGCGAGCATGACGCCGGCTTTCATGTTGTGTCACGCAAAGGCGCGGGACCTTTCGCACACTTCGATCATTGACGATGGGCGCAGTTGGGCAAAGACGTGGACTGCCGCAACCACATCCGCGAGGTGCTACCGATACGCGACGGGAGCACGCTGTACGTCTGCGGCACAAACTCCAGATCGCCCACCGACTGGCAAGTGCGGGTGAGTATCTGTCCGGCGAGGGGGGTGAGAGGACGTGGTACTTACGCCAGTCATGAAGACGTATACAGCAGCGCGAACAGCCAGCCTTGCACTGTCAGGCGACACCTTGCGGCAGTTGCGGGCTTTGACGTGGAGTGTCGAGGAGCATGCTAACCTGCGTTGTACGAGTCACAATAGAGAGTTTTAGTACAGCATACGCTGCGTACGTGGCGGCGTTGCGTACGTAAGGACGCCACGTTCTGCGTAGTGCGCATGCGCAGACCGCAACGCGCACGTATCGCGTTACGTACGCAGCCGCTACGTACGCACGCATGAGATGCGTGCGTGCGTACGTATGAGCTGATCGCCCCGCTCTCGAACAAGTTCGCGACAGCACGAGACTTCGTTTTGCAAAATGGCGGCATGGAAGGCAAGCACCGACCGGCTCTGTGGCTTAAAATATGGCCATTATCTGGCTATAACACTTGGATTGGCTCACATTGGCTGTCAACAACACGTGCTTCTATTTTGATCTACCACATGACGCAACACGCTTCACGCTCGTTACGTACGCGGGTACTACGGCGTACTAAAAGCCGATTGGTGGCAAACAACGCCACGTAACTCAAGGCGCTTGCGTGATGCGTACGTAGCACCATTCCGCAGTACTAAAACTCTCTATTGTTGAAAGGCGTGCTTGTTTAACGGAAGACGCACGCTCCCATAGGGCGTTTTCGGCGTCTCGATTTTGAAGGACGACGCGTTTCGACTGATAGCACGCGCGCTGCCAGTCGAACACTTACGAATGCTTCTCAGATGAGTGCTTAACAATATTATGATGATTTACGGGGTACACCACAGTGTCATGGGCACCTTGCAGGTGTGTTTGTAGTAGCCGCCCGTAAGAGTTTACAACGAATTCTAGAAAGGCCACCCTTCCTGTTTTCGCTATGAAAGTGATGTGTGTGCCTGGCGTTTTTCACTCATGGCTGACGTGTGCATCTACGACTTGACACGTTTCATCCTCTGCAGGCTTCAGACTTGACGCTGGTTCCAGCGGCAGAGCGGGTGTTCATCACCGGAAGCAACGAGACCGGGAAGGCGGAAGGACGCTGCTCGTACTTCGTCTCCGACAACAATCCGTCGCTGTGGCTCGGTTTGTGAATACTATGTTCCTCAATCGTGTGTGTTCAATCGCAGGTGCAGAGATCGCTCACAGAACACCAAAGCGAAACTTGGATGAAGAGCTAACAAGAAGATTATGGCGCGCACGATAACCCGATCAATAAGGAGGCAGGTGGAATACAACTTACGGTTCACTAACGGAGCGCAAGTGCTATAATTTATTAGATGTATCACTTTTATAATGTAATGGGCCACACAAGAACACCATTGAGGACGTCGTGGAGAAGCTCGACAATTATTGTAATATTAGTGAAGAAATTTTGTTTCAACAGTTCCTCTACACGACGTGTCAAGAAAAATCGAATTGTTATTCCGCATAGACAGTTTCAGTCCTCTATACCGTGCTGCATCGGAATACCATGCTCTATTGGAAGTAATTGCTGCTAAGCCCAAGGACGCGAGCTCGATTCCAGGCTGTGGTAGCCGAATTTTAATAGGGGGCGAAATGCGGGGACGCCCACGTACTTTTGCTTATGGACATGGTTTTAGGGAAGCGCTGGTGATGAAAGTTAATCCAGGGTCCACTAATCCAACGTCCCTCGTAATTATACTGTAATTCACCAGATTGATGTATTACATGGCAACATTATTTCACGAACAACCGCCATATAGATTATGTAGAGACACTCACTTCTGATCGCTTTGTCGTAACAATATATATCAGGCTAGAACTTTCCACGTGTCATAAGTTCACCAGCTCACTCGAATGCTAATTGAACTCTGAAAATATATTGTTCAATCTATAAGGAACCATGAAATAGTTATCCAAATGATACTTTTTATAAACAGCAGCAAATATGGCGTAGCCACAGCCTGAAGAAAACCCCTTTGGAAGCCTTTCTGAGGCCCATATAGTTTCATAATATCTATTTTATTGCACGTAGACGACGCACCTTTGTCTAGTGTCTCGTCCGTTGTGGCCTTGTGGCGCTTGAGAAACGGCAGGAGCGCCATCTACCGCTCGGCAGTCCCGAACGTCGACCCAAACAAGCCGGCATATTCTTTCCTGCTGACGGATCCCGCCGATACGGCCAAATTCAACGGTGAGCGAGGGAGGCGGCTGCCTACTGCTCTCGTTTTAAAAAGTCACGTGGTATCGTACCATTTGTCGCAAGGCACCCTATTTTTCTTCTAAGTGAACTGACTTCAAGCTTTTTGAACCTCACGTGACTTTGCACTGCTTTCTGGATTGGCTCACTTTTGATTAAAAAACGATCTTAGGTGATGACGTAAACATGTGACGTCACGTTGTGACGCCTTATGGCTGTCATGACGACGTCACATAATCGCAACGCGTGACGTCATGATGACGTCGTATGGGGACGTCATCACATGGTGATTAATTGCATCACTCTTGTTAACGTCGTTGCCACCGCTACGGTCACTTTTTGCGTTTGGTGAGGCACGTACCCACCCATGGGTGTGTGTCACTGTCTGGCGGGAAGTGTTTGATGACGTAGGTGACGGAATCGTGACATTATTCATGTCTTGACCAGCGCATCATATTGTTACGGGTAATTTATTTATTAATCTATTTACAACACACAGAACTCGACAAGCATAATGACGCCAGTCCAGCATCAAACGAGAACTCACTTTGTCCTCCTCTTTCATGCAGCCGCGTTTAGCGGCTGTTCGTCAAACCATCTTATCCTCCTATGCTAATTTTGGTTCACGCCAAAGTAAAGGGGTCACCACGAGAGCACCCAAACGTAAGCCACTAGATAGATAGACACGCTGAAAGTCACTGAAGTTCACACTAAGAAATGCTTCGCATTTAATACAGATACAAGCGCATAAGACTGGGAGGTGCGCTTGTCCCCGTGCGATTAGTACGCGCTCATATCTCGGGTATATCACGAGTCACCAATTCGCCCATTCAGCCATTCTTATAAAGTGAGACTCGATCTCTGGCTCGCTCGGACCACGGTTCTCGCAGTGCCCAACGCCGTGGCTGCCCTGTCCACCGCTTCTCACGCGTACTTCGTGTACCGCGAGGACGCTGCAGAGCGCCAGGCGTGTGGGGTCCATGTCGCGTCGGCTCTTGGGCGTGTTTGCAAGGTAGGTCGTTAATGAGCACGCCCTTAATGCGCGTCCACATTTAGCCATTACCATCTGTGATGTTCATTCATTCATTCATTCATTCATTCATTCATTCATTCATTCATTCATTCATTCATTCATTCATTTTTATTTACTTAAAGACTCCCGAGAGGGTACTACACAAGGCGTAAGTTACCATACAGTCGGTAGTGTTGTCACGATTGTCAGTGTAAGGTTACATTTGAAATGCCATGCATGAGCCCCGCCGCGGTGGTCTAGTGGCTAAGGTACTCGGCTGCTGACCCGCAGGGCGCGGGTTCAAATCCCGGCTGCGGCGGCTGCATTTCCGATGGAGGCGGAAATGTTGTAGGCCCGTGTGCTCAGATTTGGGTGCACGTTAAAGAACCCCAGGTGGTCTAAATTTCCGGAGCCCTCCACTACGGCGTCTCTCATAATCATATAGTGGTTTTGGGACGTTAAACCCCACATATCAATCAAATGCCATGCATGAAGCAAGATGGGCAGGTGATTGTGGCGATATCGTGGAAAAGGGCGTTCCTGCTGCTCTGAAAACAAAAACAAACAGAGACAGAAAATGTTTTATTGGTGGATGTTTGCTTGGGAAGTAAAAACAGCGCAAAAATATAGACAAAAACAGAGGAATAGAAGACCAATCAAGTTTAGTTGCGAGTTCAGCGTGGTGTCGTCTCTTCCTCTGTCCTTGTCTATATTTTTGCGCAGTTTTTACTTCCCAAGAATAAACCACCAACTAGCCCAACTTTCGCTATTATTGATGGGTGTTATTGCTACATAACTGTATGATTGTAAGTCGTGAAGATTTCTGCTCTCTACAACGAAGTTATTGCCGATTACACGTTGTGAAACGAAACGAAAAAAAAAAGATGTCATGCCTTAAAGGGCCCCTCACACGGGCTCTGAAAATACGGAAAATAAGCGTTTTATCCTCTCTTGGCGTTTCGTGTCCTTTTGGTGCAGTTTGCCGATAGAGGCGGAAATTTGGGTGCACGTTAAAGAACCCCAGGTGGTCGAAATTTCCCGAGCCCTCAACTATGGCGTCTCTCATAATTATAAGGTGGTTTTGGTACGTTAACCCCCACATAGCAATCAATTCATGCAGTTCGTGACACATGAAGGATGGTTCATCTGACGTCATTACAGTGTATACATATAGGTATATACTCTATCGATCTATATACGCGAAATATCAGTTGTAAATTGCCTCTTTCACTGCTTCAATTGCAATTCCGCCACCCTCCCTTTCTTACTGGTCTCGCAGTATCGTGTGCGATAAAGTTGATTTCCTTTCATTCTGCGTGTTCCCGACTGCACCAGCGAAGATAAGAGCGTGTAGGCGACAAGCGTGAAATCCTGATGGGATGAAATTAGACGACGTAAACCACCGGGGAAGAATAGGCGAAAGGAAAGAGTGCCATATCGCAACTAACTGCATTCTCGCTATATACCCACCATGTCACGAACGCGCAACAACACACCGTACATCACATCGCATAATCGGACACTCTCAATGAACGGGCTATTTCAGAAACCTTAGTGCACGTGCTATTTCAGAAAAAGTCAGTGTCAGCACTAAGCGTTGGGCGTGTTAGGCTCAACGAATAGTGCTGGCGAGGAGGAGGTGTCGCCTGTGGGAAGGGTAACGAAGGCGAAAACGAAACCATTCCCCGTCTTCGAAGGCGGAACCAGTCTTGTTCCGTACTACACCGAAAAATTCCCAATCAGACACATGAAAATTCCCTATTTCGGATATTCTTTCCTGCGAACGTTCACGCAATTCCCCGCAAAATTTCCTGCACAACAGTAATAATTGGCGCCTCCATCCAGCACACACTATATAATTACACGCGTCTCACGTACTGGCGACGTTTGAAATCATGACTAGCCCCTCCACAGCCGCACAACAAAGGCATGACTTTGTTGATTCATATACTGTTAGTACAGTGCACATTATGGGCTTCAAGTCTAACACCACTATAGTGAACTAGAAATCGTCCGCGTAAATATCGGAAACAAATTTAGAAGGCTTTGCTTGCGTGGTGCATGCGTCAGAACCGATTACAGCGGATGAAGGCGCATTGTGACCACTAAATATAGGTCGTTCGAGGAGAATTTATCCATTCCTGAAATTTCCTGCAATATCAAGAACATTCCCTTTTTCCCTTTGGCTCAAAATTGCAGGAAAAAAATTGCCCGAAAAAGGGAAAATTCCCTACACGGAACATCACTGGGCGCGACACGTGTTTGGGGCTTTTTCAGTTTCAACTTGAACGGGTTCCAACTTGAAAAGGCCCTTTCTTCGTGCTTAAGTGATCTCTTTCGAAACGTCTCCCGAATCTGAACCGACTTAATCGTTTATATACACGATTTTCAATTCGGCGTTTCCTTTTTGTAATTTCTTTTGAGAGCAGAACGACCTTGGTGGCGACCCCGGAACGAGGAGCAGAGTTTCGCGTTGGACGTCGTTCATGAAGGTTCGCCTTGTTTGCACCGATTACGCCAAGAAGACTGAAACCGCCAGAAGGAATTTCACGTTTGACGAAATACGTGAGTGTATTCTTGCAATCGCGCGAGGTTTTGTGTTTTTCTTGGAGGTAATATACTTTGCATATATTGATGAGAATGAATGTGTCGATGCTTACGACCAATGCAGATATCGATAGAGCAATTGATCAATCGCCTATCGAACATACTCAGGAAAAAAAAAAGAACTTAAGGTCATATTGCTGGTGGCGGAACATTGCTCTGGCGGAACATGGGAGAGGCATTTGTCCTGCAGTGGACGTAGTCAGGCTGATGATGATGATGCTGGTGTCGCGCATCCAGAAAAATAACGTAAGCAAAACAGAGTTAAAGTGTAATATAACGAAGTCAGTAAAATAGGCAATTTCCTAACATCGAGAGAAAGAGAAACAACTTTATTAATGGCATAGCAAGGTCGGTGAATTCAATTTGCCGGTTGTTCGAAGGGTGGTGGCCAAAAGCGTGCCACGACCACACCAGCCCAGTTAATTCCTTCTGCCTGAAGGCGGTAGTCAGCTGACGACAGGAGCGACTCCCACGCCTCCAGGGAGGAAGCTGGCAGTATTGTTTTCTTTGTGCAGGGGCAGGGGAGGGGGGGGGGGTCCTTTTGAATTCCCACAAAATGTTATTTTGGGTAGCCTTCACGCAGCTGCAAAGTCGGCAGTTTGGTTGAATCTCTTCCGTATAAATTTTAAACAGCCGATGAGGGTTGGGAAAATCATTTGTTTCGATTTGCTTCTAGGTCGTAGCCTGCTCCCTTGACATATCTGCACGCGGGGCTGCGTATGTCTTGCGGTTCTCTCGGTAACACGCTGTAATTTCGTTATACGTGGTGATCCCTTCCGGCGAGAAGTCCGGGGTGGAGAAGTCCACGTCCCGGGTGATTAAACCTCGGTCTACGCGGTGGGCCGTCTCATTCCCTGGATCACCTGCTAGAGCAGGCGTCCATACAAGTAGCACTTCATTGTTTCGTTTCTTAATTTTGATAATGTTGGCCGCGATTGGCCCAACACAGCCCATCATAAAAGTTGTGAGTGCCCTTTCCGAATCACCCAAGACGAAATTAGTAGTTGGTATTGAGGTTGCCAATGCGATGGCGGCATCTTCTCTCTAATGCTGAGTTTGTTTTTACGGTGGCTGCAGTAAGTGCTCCTTTTGAGGTCACCGCGCAACAGTCTCTCGCCTGTCAAGCGGGTGTCAACATACAGACCGTTTGGGCGATCCTGAATTTTTTTCCAGGTTTTGTGCCTTTGCCTTTCGTCTCTCGTCATGAATTTCTGCCAACATATTTTCGGGCAGGCCTTTAATTACAGTGTCTGCACGAATTGCCGCTGGTAGGGATATGCTGTTGGGCGTGCAACTATATATAGGGCGTCTTTCGGGACGGTTGAGTATGTGCAAGCCTACCTTGGTTCTTGAGAGCCTTTCTTACTGAGCTGTTAGGTGCCCTTCGATTAGCTCCTCCACCATGTGATAAATGCCAAGACGCAGTGGATTTATTCCTCAGTGTGCAGTGGCTTTGTGGGCTTGCGTATCTGGGGAGTCCTAGAGCACGTTTATATAATTGTCTAATTAGGAAGTTTAACTTTTTCACATCCCCTTTCTTGAGATGATGTAGGGGAGCGAGTAGGTGACTCCTCTGATTACAAAAGCACGGATTAACTTGAATAGGTTGAATTCGTTCATTCCTTGATTTTTAGTTGGCACTTTACTTAGGAACTTAGTCGTTTTCTGTACGGTTTCCTGTAATTTGTTTAAAGTGTTATGCTGGATTAGCATTGTGCGAACAGTGGGGACAATGTTTACATTTACTGAGATATTTATCGCCGAGTGCGCTTCCCTGTAGGGGTCATCCTTCTTGTTTTTGGTTCTGATTAGTAAGAGCTCGGATCTGTTGGGAGAACAACTAAGGCACAATTTATGTACGTTCTGCTGCACAGTGTCAGCAGCTGTTAGCAATGCGTCGCAGATTTGCTCATTTGAGCCTGTGCAGGTCCATATATATGGTAATATCATCAGCATACAGTGAGTACCTAATGTGGGGGATCTGATCCAAGAGAGCGGACAAGCTACGCATGGTAATGTTAAAAAGGAACGTGGATAACACGGCTTGTTGCGAGGGTGATTTTGTCGCTTTTGACGTCGCCGGGTGTTCAGCCATGCGTTCATGCAGAAAAATTCTGATATAAGTGTAACTGCGACAGCCGACGTTCATTTGGGCCCGGTTGTCAAGTACAGCAGCATGGGGCATATTACCAAATGCGTTATTGATATCCAGGCCCAAAATGGTCATGGTAACCGCTGTGTGTCTCGGATTTATTACATCATATTGAAGCTATAAACTTGTCAATAACTGCTACCGAAATGGGGGGTAGCTGGTCATTCGGCTCCGCATAAGCTGTTAGCCGTCGTAGAATTGCGTGTTCCTTCACTATCCCCGAGGCTGAGGTAAGGGCGATAGGCTGAAGATTATCCAGACTAAGTGTCTTGCCCGGCTTAGAAATAAAGATTACTCGAGCAAGTTTCCAACTTGGAGCTAGTGTCCCAGGCACCCAATGTTGGTTAATAATGTCAGTAATTACTTTTTTAGACCTATCGCCTAGGTTACGTAGTATTTTGTTGGCAATCAAATCATCTCCTGGGGCAACCGTTGTACGAATACTAATAAAAAAAGCACGTGCTTCCACCTCAGTGATGTCTCAATCTAGCTCATGGTTAGAATTTCCAAAGCATATATATATTCAGGCATTCGTAAAGAGTGTATACCTAAAGGTTTAAATACCTGTTTTTCAGTTGTTGCACTAGTTTCTGGTTGATGTCCATGTATTTTTAATTTAGCTGATGCATTTTATTGCGCGACTTGCTTAAAGTCTGCTCAGGGTCCTATGAGTGCCTAAAGAGCTGCTAGGTGTTTTTATTTCTTAGCTGACCGTTGAGCTTGTCGCATATCTGATGCCATTGTGTTTGCCTAAATTTATTTGAATACTCCTCAATGTCCCTTTTGATTTGTTCTAGTGGTCGTTTCAAGTTTCGATTGTGCTTTTGGCGGAGCCATCGGCGATGTAAGCTATAGCTTGCGCTTCCCACAGGTGTACAAACTTAGAGTCTGGGACGGGGCCGTCCCGCTCTATTGGGGTTTTGCAAGTACCAAGTTTAGCATCATTAGTGAGATAGATAGTCTACTCGTTGAGATCTTCGATAGTGGTGGTTGAGCGCTTGTCTCTCAGGAATCGAAAGACATCCCGTTTCGTGTGTTTATTAGTGAATTTTGTTCTTTTGCTCAGCGTTTTCCCACGTAACTGCGTTAGCGTGTTTAACAAGTGTAAAGTCGGGGATTGTGTTGCAACTTAAGCTATATATTCCCAACCGTGGTTGGTCGGTCGGGGAGAGGGACTAGGGTGAAGCCCAAGTCTTTAATAGTTTCCCATAGTTTAGTGCCCTTGTAGTCATATTTGGGGTAGCCTCTTTCGGTATGCTTGGCATTAAAGTCACCGAATAACGCGTTCGATGTTATTCTAAGGTCGTAGGTTCGATTCCTGCTCACGGCTGGTTATTTTTCATCCACTTTTCTTTCTGCTTATTTACATTCCATTGGTTCTAATAACTTCCCCTGTACATTCCTTGGCATTACTGTCTGTTAGATCTCATTAATATCGTGTTAAAACACAGAAAAACGAGCCCTTAGGTATACACTTCTTTCCCATATATATATATATATATATATATATATATATATATATATATATATATATATATATATATATATATATATATATATATATATATATATATATATATATATATATATATATATAGCCTGAGATCCGCCGACCACGGCTTGATAGTACGCTTGTCAAAAAGTGCTATTCACTGCGTTCGAACGTCACGCGGGAAACCGACAGAGACGCAGGTTCAAGGTTCTGTGGTAATATAGGATAAGCGCTCGCAAAACAAGCGTACAACTCACAGCTCAGCCGTATGACAGGTGGACAGAGCGGAAGTTTCACTTTATCGCCTCGGTCTTCCTTGAAGGCAGCACTGAATGTTCGTCGCATTTAATCCACATATGACATGTTTCGTTGTGTTGAAGTTCAAAATACGTGGCGATCTATATAGACATTAAGTTGAGAAGAGTGAGATACTTCGTTATAGTGATAATTTCCTTGTATTGAAGTAGGTTGTATCGAATCTTAAGTGAAGCCACAAGATCATCGTGTTCCCATGATGTCATTACAACGACAAGATTATTTTTAAACAATTACCATTTTAAACATTCCAGCAAGCTACTCAGTGGGCATGGTACGGGGAATAATAGATGTAATAGTTAGCTTGACAATAAATGTTCCGGCTAAATGTAAATCAGAAATTCAATTTTAAAACCTCCTGCGAGAAATATTAGCTCGCTCAGCAGCTCAACTTGTACAGGAATCAGCCTTCACTTTTCTGTGCACATTTCCATGCTTCCCTACATTATTAATTTTTACAGCTTAATAAAGACACATATTTTAGTGGCTACTGGCTGGAAATAAAAGTTATCGTTCAGGTTTTCTTTTTACGTTTGTTGGTCTTCCAGCGATACACTGGGCTGTCTGACACGTGGTGACATTTTCCAAATTCAGGAGATGCTCAGGCGGAAAAATTGCCGGCCATGCAGGCCAGGCTAACCCCGCCTGCTGCAACACCACCACCACGACCACCACCACCACCACCATCTTTTTAAGTCAGAGTGAATATATTGGCGTTAACCACCTGGTGATTAATGCCTCTGCCATCGAATACGCGCTCAGTCTTGCTAACGCTGAGTACTGCGTGACGACTAATTGAGTTTCCGTTTCAATTAGGATTGATTGATTGATTGATATGTGGGGTTTAACGTCCAAGAACCACCATGTGAATGAGAGACGCCCTAGTGGAGGGCTCCAGAAATGTCGACCACCTGGGGTTCTTTGACGTGCGGCCGAATCTGAGCACACTTGGATTAGGAACAAAATGATTGACTAGTTCAACAAGTTTCGTTGCCATCAATTACTGTCCGTTTGTTTCACCAGGGTTAATTACCTCGTATGAGAATGGCAGACTAGGATACTCTATAAATATGGCGGCATGATTTCCTTCCCACTCGCGTCGGCGTTCGTCTGAGCTTTCATTCATTGCTTGAGCTCACGTCTCAAGTAGAAGACTTGACCGATCTCGATAATGTATAGAGTACGACAAAAACACATTTATGGGGGCCCGCATTGCTGAAAAGTGCAGGGCATCATGGTAGCCGAATTTACTAATGATAGAGGTGTGAGCAAAGGTTGGCTGTTACCTGAGCGATGAGCAGTGATAAGAGAAGTGGCGGCTGCAAATATTTGCTACAGAGTATTCATTTCATTGCCGAACAGCGTCGTGTTCTGTAAAATCTTGTTAAATGTCTTCACTTACTGCGACTTAACGTGCGAGTTTGCACGTTAAGAAACCTCATCTGCTCGTAACGTATCGAAACCGGCCACTATAATCATAATTTTGTTTCGGAATATATGATACCTCAGGAATTATTAAATGGCTTCGTGAGTGTGTGTATATGTTTTTTTAATTGATGCCTGGAAACTGCAGATGCGTCCGACTGGCTACCCGACCTGGAAGGCGGCGTGCTTTTGGGTGCCTTCGTTACGTTTAAGTAAGTAGCTCATGCGGATTCATTGAGTAATCGCTTTTTATTAGGAATCGCTGAATGTTTTGGATAGTGCTATCTACAATTAAAAGTGACAAAGAACAGGAATAATAATGGTTGAATTTCTAAATGGTATGCGCATCTGTAAACAAGAGATCGGAAGTTGACTGTATATAGAGTGCAGCATCTGAGATAATTACTCAGTATTTCACCATGAACCTTTTATTCATAGCGGGCTAAATTACTTCATACGCGGGCGTTGTTAGCAAGTATTAGTAGTAAAACTAGCAGGTACTGGTAGCAGGTACTACTAGTAGTTGGGCTAGTTGGTGCGTGGTGCAAAAAAAAAAAAAAATCAGACGATGCAAACTACCAAGAAGAATATAGGCGGAAGGAAAGAGCGCAAGTCGCAACTTTCTCGTTGCAAGGTTGTCGCAGTATGTACATCATGTCACTAGGTGGTGGTGGTGGTGGTGGTAGTGCAAAGGCGGGGTTATCCTGGCCTAAACGGCCGGCACGTGACACATCACAATGATCGGCCACTCCCAATGCAAGTGCTAGATAAAATCTTTCAAAAAAAAAATTGAAACTCAGCTGATCGCAGCACTACCGACGTATCGCTGATAATATTCTTTTTTTCCCACTGATGTGGTAGTTCTACTAGCATCTCTCACCCAATCACCTCCTTGCTTCTACCAGGTATGGCGACATTGGCAAATCTCGCCTCTCATCCACACGCAGTTTGCTGCATGGGCCAATGTGCCGAAAGATTTTTCTTGATCGAGAGATCATGCTCCCTCACTCGATCGTTTACGCTTTGACGGGTTCGCTCAACGTAAACCATTCCACAGGAGAGTGGAATTTTCTAGATTATTTTCTTCGCGCGGCTGACGTGCCTCGCATGCCTCTTACCAAACGGGGTAGGCGCGGGTCTTCTTTAAATCTGTGGACACAAGCCCAACACTTTTTTTTTTTTGGTGTGGAAAACACGCGCACACAAAAAAGGCAGTAGTTGTCCCGTACGCCCATTAGGTCGCACACGACCTTAAAAAGGTGGCTAATAGGTACATAGTACCTGTATGAGGTGTTTTCTGCGCCAAGGAAGCGGTCGGGCCTGTCGCCACAGATTTTAAGAGGACCCGTGCCCCTGCCCCATGTGGTAAGCTGCATGTGACGTGTGATGGGAGTGATACATGAAATTCCGCTCTCCAGACCAGCCGATGCGTAAATGATCGAATGACGGAGCATGCATTATCCTTCGATCAAAAACAATCTTTCAGCACATTTGCCTATGCATTGCAGCGTATGCAGATGTGAGACAAGATTTGCTGACATCACCATTCTTGGCAGAAGCAAGGATATTGGTTAGGCTGCAATTAGCTGAGTTCCACTTTTTGAAAGGTTTCTTTAACTAGCGTTTGCATTGAGAGTGGCCTCTTGTGATGTGACGAGTGGTGTGTTATTGCGGATGTGGGGCATGGACATGGTGCATATGTTTATATATGCACCAAGAATAAAAGTAGTGGCTCGTGACGCACTTTCATTTCGCCTATTCTTCTTTGTAATTTGCTTCGTCTAGTTTTCCTATAGGTATTAATAGCCTGAAAGTAACGGACGTAAGAGAAATTCTTAGCTCCTAATCAGCATTCTGCTCGTACGTACCCTGGGCAAATGTTCACAGAAGCCTCTTGCAGTGGCATCGTTCTTAACAGAATCTCCCCGCGAATGCACGGACACCTTACATATAACTATCCAATTCGAACTGACCAGTGGTAAAGACGTGCTTATGAATTAAAAGCATCTTAAACACGGCTTCAGGGCCAGTTATCATAAAACCATGATGTCGTAAGCAGTCAATTTCGATGGGCCGGCCGGTCGGATTCGCCAAGACCAGCACTGGGATTCGCAGGAATTTAATAGAAATCAAAACTTCCATGTAATGAACATTAGGAAATAATGGAGTTTGGAGGCCCAATCGACAAAGCTTTAGCTTTTCGTAGTTGCCATTTCCAATCGGCCAATTACATCCGCTAATCATATACTCAACATAGACATTAGTTGACGCTTTCTTTTTGAAGTAGATTTAGCGTGAGAGGTTTGATTGAGCGCGTGAGTGGGGCTCGGACTTCACCGCCGATGCTTCTGCAGTCACGGCCATCCGGACTCTGCCGTGTGTGCCTTCCGGCTGGAAGACATCGAGCGCGCATTCAACGGCAGCAGCTTCTACGAGCTGAGCTTTTCCAGGAGCTCGCTGAGCAGGATCGTCAAGCCCAGCAGTGCAGCGTACCCGGGCACCGGTTCTGCCTGCGTGTCGGACTCTCGCACGCTGCCGCCGGCGGGACCCGACTTCTTGGCGTCGCACCCGCTGCTCGCCGTGCCACCGAAAGAGCGTCACGAACGACCGTTTTTCGCTCTCCCTGGCGTCGCCTTCAGCGGTGTCACTGCCTTCGTTCTGAACGAGGCCTGGGGTTCCTGGATAGTATGTTATGTGGCCACCGGTAAGTGTGCTATGTGGCCAACACGTTCGCGTTTCAGTACATGCTAACACTTGCCGATTATGCGTGTTGTGTGTCACATTCTTTGTCAGCGGCACGAATGTAGGGGGAAATGAAGGGTTCACTTTTCTTCGTTAAACACAACCCTAATGACAGTCAGCAGACGATGAAGCCAAGGAAGGTGTAATGCTGCTAAAAGTAAACATTTTAATGTATTGTGTGACTTTATACAAATGGGAAGGAATTGAAGCAGACAAAAAGACGCACACAAAAGCCATATAGCGATGATAAAACAGGAACCACGTGCGCTTCTGTGGTCCCTGTCTTATCCGCGATATGTCTTCATTGTACGTAACAAACCAAGTAGCCCGAAAGTCTTTTTTTCTTGGGCTACTTTGTGTGCGCGTAACGTGATCGGGCATGAAGGTACGTGTTTGGTCCGATAAACATCGTAGTTGCGAGCAGCCACGATGGTGAAGTGGTTTCTGTGCCCGGCGGCTGAAGGAAAGGAGACGTGTGTGATCACTGCCGTGGTCACACATTTACCGGAGGCGAAGTGATGTAGTGTGGCGTCTACTGTGCGATCAGTTACACCAAATGTTAGCATCAGGAAAAAAAAAAACCATAGTCGACTCAGAGAAGTACAGCGTTATGTTCAACGTGATAATCATTTTAATTGGTGAAACTGCGCTCACCGATACTACCAACATTTCTCTCGACATTTCCGAACGTGGCAATCAAATATTTATCGCACCACACTCGAGACACTATATAAGATATAAGAAAGCTGTCACGTTATGTTTTCTTGCTTCGTGGAAACTGCGACATGAAAGAGCTGTTGTCATTGGGGAAGCAGTTAACGGCCGTGGATATCAGCGAATTATACAATATCAAAGTATATCAGAGTATTGAGAATGTCTCGTGAACGAGAATGGCTTTAGTTATTGAAACACATAACTGATGGTTGATATTGAAATATTTCTGGACAATGCGTTATTGAGATCGCGAAACTTGTTCAGCGATCGAGCACACTGTGATGCCTTATCAGCTGACGTGGCTCATTTATACTGCAGTGAGTAAATCCAAGCGCAAGTCGTAGAAGCAGGCTATCAGCATTTCTTAGATGCT
Source organism: Rhipicephalus microplus (assembly GCF_043290135.1). Lineage (NCBI taxonomy): Eukaryota > Metazoa > Arthropoda > Arachnida > Ixodida > Ixodidae > Rhipicephalus > Rhipicephalus microplus. Next base: position 265,534,368 of record NC_134700.1, read on the forward strand.
AGATTATTCAAGTGTCACTTGCTCCCCCAAATTACTCTGCACACAATTACAGCAGTTATCATGGCAGTTTATTAAGTGCGTAACAGGCATAGATTGCAAGACAAATCTATTAACTACCCTTTCAAAAGCCATATCTGGAGAGGTTTTGTAAATTCGTTTTCTGATATATTCCCGATGAATTTCTTTTCAATAGAACTTTTGTCAGTTATATATAACTGACAAGCATGCGCGATTATCGTAAGCCTGCGTTCTCAACTTGTAGCGACCGGCTTGGTGATGAAGATAGCCGAGGAAGTCGTCGCCGAGGGCCAGACTCCGGTTCCGGCTGAACTGGTGGACGCGTTCAATACCACAGTGGAACCGATACGCAAAATGCTGGTCTCGAAAAAGGTACGGCTAAGAGAACGTTGTGCCTTGAATACACCGTCGCATTGAACTATATGCTGACCAACCACGACAGCAATAGCCCAATCTGACAGCGGATTGACGCTGCACAGCTGGCTGACGGCTGAGTGATTTTTGTTTTCCACACTGCTGTTTTTTGAAGCGTAGCCGTGTTAGGTGAAATTCAGGTCGACGTTGAGCAAACCATGACTTCGTTTATGCAGCGAGCGTAGAGGCGAAGATTAGCGGGGCGGCAATAGTTTAGAACGGTTCAGCAGGGGCGTAGACAAATATTTTCTCGGAGCGGAAGGTTCAATTATACTTTATGTATGTTCATGCGTGCGACTGTATGTGTGCGTGTACATGACATGTACATATATGCAAGCAAAATTGAAAAAAAAGTCAGAAAAAGCTTTTGACCTCTTTACCTCCCCCCCCCCCCCCCCCCCACCGCACCCCCAAGCTAGACCCGGGTACGTTCAGTAGTGATAATGTAAGATTTCCCCCCTCTATGCGTGTTTGTGTGGCTGTGTGACTGTTATGAATCTGCGAGGATGATGGTGCTGTATAGGTACATTCACGTGACGCAAGAATGCCGTACATTCCAACTGTGTGCTACCATACGCAAGTAAAATATATATTGAATTGATATATCGACGGTGCACTACGCATTTAGGTTCACCCAGAAAGTTTACAAGTGGCATGATTGTTATTCCAAAGAGCAGTAGATACCTTTATGAGAGCAGATATTGCTCGTCAATCGTGTAGTTCTGAGCAGCGAAAGTTCTGCAGTCGAGTGCAAACAGAAATTGTAACATGGGATCGGCTGTGCTTGCGAGCAGCATATTTTGCCATATAATTCGTCGCGTCTTGAAGCTGCCGTATAGGAGCCATCAAGGTAGCCATTTCTTATTGAGTGGGACCTTACATGCAACTTTGTGTAACCACCTCGCGAAATGCGGATATTTATTGCGGTTCTATTGCAGAGTCATGATGTTATGAGTTGAAAGACCTGGCAACTGAAAGACCTGGTAGCGTTGTTCGCAGGAAGAGTAGTAGCAGTAGAAGTAGTAGAAAACTTTATTATGCACATAATTTAGACAGGCTAGAACTCCAGTGCCCCGATGAAATATACAGGGTAAAGAGCGAAGTCTGTCTGCCCCTATTCTAGGGCTCCACTGGCGCGAGCCATTCGTTCACCTCTGTGGATCAGTCGCAGCTGATCCACCAGGGCTGGGCTAGACAGCAGCGCCTCCCATTCCTCCCATGTTCCATTGGTGTCGTGTTCTTCGTCGTGCTCTGCACCCTCTGACGTGAGGTGAAAGAGTGTTGGGGTGGCTCCACACCACGGGCATATATCTCTGTATGCCGTGGGGTAGATCAGGTGAAGGATGTGCAGATTTATGTAAGTGCTATAGTCTGTATTCTTCTTAGCGTTGTTGCCTCCACAGCGCTGAGCTTGCTATGAGGACGTGAATAGAGCTGCCTATTTTCCCTGTAGTACTTTAGAATCGTTGTGAAACCAAGGGTCCAGGGATGTAGGGTAATCTATTGCATTGTCTTGAGTGGCTCGATGATTTGTGAAGCCTCGAGCCACCTCGTCCGCGTGCAGGTTCCCTGTCACGCACTCGTGCCCTGGTGCCCAAGTCACAGTCTGTACGTATTTACTGTGGGATCCCATTTTGTCCCAACCAATATACGGAGCGCCTGTGCTTGAATTTTGCCAATTTTTCCCTTTAGTTAGTTTCTGAAAGCTTTTTGCGAATCTGTTATGATTGTTAATGGAGCGTTTCGCGTCCATCCCTCTTTTATTGCGAATGCTATGGCAACCTCTTCTGCTTGTGTTGTCGACGCCTGATCTATTGAAGCGCAGGCTGTAATTTTCCCTCTTCGGTCGAGTGAACATGATAGCTGGTGACTAACCAGATAAATTTGATTGGTATTTGGTGTTTAACGTCCCAAAACCAGCATACGATTATGAGAGACACCGTAGGTGAGGGCTTCGGAAATTTCGACCACCTGGGGTTCTTTAACGTGTACACAAATATGAGCACATGGGCATACAACATTTTCGCCTCCATTGAAAATGCAGCCGCCGCTCATATTGGGGTGCACTTTAAAGAACCCCAGGTGGTCGAAATTTCCGGAGCCCTCCACTACGGCGCCTCTCATAATCATATGGTGGTTTTGGGACGTTAAACCCCACATATCAATCAATCAATCAATCCATCAATCAATTCTGGTTGACGTCTTCGTCTTTTTATTCAGCAGTCCACTTATGATAAAATAAACTATATTATTTCAGTCCAGTGGTAGAATCCGCGCGTATAAGAGCAACGACTGGTGAAAACACTGCACCAAGATGTTCGCGCTTTTGCCACTCGCAGCACCGGAGCCTGTACGTGTTCTCGGACGACGACGTTCGCCAGTACCGCATAGACGACTGCGAGGGGCGTTACTTGGAGTGCACAGCCTGCGTGCGGGACCCATTTTGTGGTTGGGACGCCACCCGTTGCCGTCGCCACGTTGACGGGTGCGTGTCCTTTCTATAGTGGCCGACGGCTTCGCGGATACCCTTCTCTTTTCACGCACTGTTAACGTGAAGGCGCTGCTGCGTTCGCGCCTTGGCCGTTGTTTTCTATACTCGCGCTACGTCTGATGGAGGCCGGTGTACTCTGAATTGAGAACGTCTTAAAGGGACACTAAATAGAAACACTGACTTGGTTTAGATTGAAAATCCGCATCTAAGAACTCTAATGATATACGTTTTCCTATAATGAGTTCAATATTAGCGAATGAAATAAATTCAAGGTTGAAGTATTATATATATATATATATATATATATATATATATATATATATATATATATATATATATATATATATATATATATATATATATATATATATTGCAACGAGCGAGGTTACGTAAAACACAGGTTATTATTCGAGAAGCGTTAGCCGCAACAAGCTGCCCCGCCGCGGTGGTCTAGTGGCTAAGGTACTCGGCTGCTGACCCGCAGGTCGCGGGTTCAAATCCCGGCTGCGGCGGCTGCATTTCCGATGGAGGCGGAAATGTCGTAGGCCCGTGTGCTCAGATTTGGGTGCACGTTAAAGAACCCCAGGTGGTCAAAATTTCCGGAGCCCTCCCCTACGGCGTCTCTCATAATCATATGGTGGTTTTGGGACGTTAAACCCCACAAATCAATCAATCAATCAATCAATCAATCAGCCGCAACAAGCTGGTACAGGCAGGAACCCGGCAAGCACGAGCCACACACGGACGTCAACGTCTTCTTTCACGCTGGCACAGAGCTGGCGCCACTATGCTCGGGTACAATTACTCCTAGCGCAGAAAGGAGCCAACCTGGTTACCTAGGGAAATGACACGACAAGAGGGTCAAAGCACGGTTTGAGGCGGGATACGTGTACTGTTTCACGCCCACGGCAGCGTTGGTCCGAAGGTGGATCAATGGGCTCAACTTCATAGTTGACAGGAGATGTTTGTCGCACCACATGGTAGGGGCCGTGGTATTTCGACGAAAGTTTCGTGGAAAGACCGGGAGGGGTAGACGGGACCCAGAGCCAAACCAGCATTCGTGGGTTATAGTGTACAGTAGACGCAGAGGCATCGTGGTCAGTTTTCTGGCGCCATTGGTCTTGTGCGCTAAATGCGCGAGCGAGTTGACGACACTCTTCGGCACAAGCAGCTGCTTCGGAAACAGGCGTCGCCTCGAAAACATCAGGCCTGTAAAGGAGAATGGTGTCCATGGAGGATGATGGCTCACGTCCGTACAGGAGGAAGAAAGCAGAAAAGCCAGTGGTTGTTTGTGGCACAGAGTTGTACGCGTACGTGACAAAAGGGAGCACTTGGTCCCAATTAGTGTGATCGTCAGAGGCGTACATGGCAAGCATATCTCCAAGGGTACGATTAAAGCGTTCTGTCATGCCATTGGTTTGAGGATGGTATGCCGAGGTTTTCCGATGGACAGTGCGACATTCCTTGAGCAGCTCGTCGACGGCGTTCGAAAGAAACACGCATCCACCGTCACTCAGAAATTCATGAGGTACACCTAACGCAAAATGAGATGGCGAAGAAGAAAGGACGCAACGTCTTTCGCAGTGGTTGCAGGCAGCGCAGATGTTTCAGCGTAGCGTGTCAAATGATCCACGGCGACGATAATCCACTGGTTGTCTTTAAGAGTGATGGGTATAGGACCATAAATATCAATTCCGACGTTGTTGAATGGTCTCGCTGGGCAGGTTAAGGGTTGCATAGGGCCAGCAGTGCTGAGGGAAGGCGTCTTGCGTCGTTGACACGTGGTGCATGACCCCAGGTACTGGCGAACGTGTCGATACATGCCGCGCCAGTAGTATTTTACACGAAGGCGAGAGTAAGTCTTAAATACTCCAGCGTGGCCACACTGGGGGTCATCGTGAAAAGCAGCGAAGATGTCCGAGCGCAAATGACGAGGGATGACAAGGAGCCACCTGTGGCCGTCCGTCACGTAATTGCGGCGATACAACAAGCCTTCATGGACAGCAAAGTGTCTTGCTTGACGAGAGAGGGAGCGTGAAGTCGTTTCTGACGAACTGTGAGAGAGGACGTCGAGCAAAGAATTGATCCAGGGATCCTTGCGCTGTTCGGATGGCATGTCAGTGATGCTCAACGATGACGAATCGCAGATGGCACTTGGGAAGCAGGCAAGATCAGGAGGCAGTGGAGAACGGGATAGTGCATCGGCGTCTGAATGTCTGCGTCCTGAGCGATAAATAACACGGATGTCGCATTTCTGAAGGCGTAAAGCCCAACGAGCGAGGTGGCCAGTATAGAATCTTTCATGGACGCTAGCCAGCATAAGGCATGGTGATCTGTGACAACATCAAACTGGCGTCCGTAAAGGTAAGTTGGAAATTTTCCTATAGCCCAAATGATAGCCAAACACTCCTTTTCCGTGACGGAATAGTTGGACTCTGCCTTCGTTAGGGTACGGCTGGCATAGGCGACAACGTACTCGTCGCAGCCATCCTTGCGTTGAGCGAGAATGGCACCGAGGCCGACACCGTTTGCATCCGTGTGAATTTCAGTGGGTGCATTCGTATCGAAGTGGGGGAGAACTGGCGGAGACGTGAGTAGCCGGCGCAGAGCCGTGAATGCGTCATCGCAATGGAAATTCCAGCCAGAAAGGTCCGCGCTACGGGAGAGAAGCTGAGTCAGGGGGGCAATTATAGAGGCAAAATTGCGAATGAAACGCCGAAAATAGGAACACAAGCCTACGAAACTACGAAGCTCCTTTAGGGTAGTAGGCTTGGGGTACTCGGCAACGGCACACAGTTTGGCAGGGTCTGGTGATATTCCTTCTTTTGAAACGATGTAGCCGAGAATTGCGAGTTTGCGGGCGCCAAAACGACATTTCTTGAAGTTTAGCCCGGCTGCTGTAAGGCACTGGAGAACTTGTTCCAGACTGGAAAGATGAGTTTCGAAATTCACCGAGAATACAACTATGTCGTCTAAACAACAAAGACAGATGTGCCATTTAAGTCCCCTGAGGACACTGGCCATCATCCTTTCAAAAGTCACAGGTGCATTGCAAAGACCGAAATGCATTACATTAAATTCATATAAGCCGTCAGGAGTCACAAACACCGTTTTTGGACGGTCTGGTTCGGCCATTGGCCCTTGCCAATATCCAGAGCGCAGATCCAGTGAAGAGAAAAACTCCGCACCTTGAAGGCAATCCAAGGCGTCGTCAATGCGTGGCAGGGGATAAACATCCGTGTGTGTGATCTTGTTTAGTCGACTATAATCCACGCAAAACCTGATGGAGCCATCCTTTTTTCGCACGAGGACCACTGGCGAAGCCAAAGGACTGTGTGAGTGTTGAATAACATCACGTTGCAGCATCTCATCGACGTGTTGAGTGATGACGTCACGCTCAGGCTGCGAGACGCAGTAGGGGCGCTGACAAAGTGGATTATGATGACTGGTGTCGATATGTTGAGAAACAACTGACGTGCGTCCCAAGGGAGGTTGTCCGTGGTCGAACGAGGCGCGGAAACGGTCAAGTAGTTGAATGAGCTGATTGCGCTGATCTTGCGTAAGGCCGGTGTCTACGCGGCGCAACAGAACGTCTTCATCAGGTAGTGAGGGTGCGGTGGCAGCTGCGACAGCATCCACGGACATCGGCGTCGTATCAGAAGGGGCATCAAAAGGAAAGATGTCATCATAAGCGTCGAGACTCCCAATAAATTCGCCATGCAATAAGGTAGCGGGACAATGGAACGGATTGCACACGTAAACGGCACTGGAGCCATCGGCAAGTGTTATGACGGCAAACGGGACGACAAGGCCCGGCGAAGAGCGCATTCTTGTGACGGCATAAAGAGGGCAGTTGAATCGGGAACAGAGTTGCACAAAAGAGATACCGCGGCGACCGAAAAAGCAGAGTTGACGACGTCAGCAGCGACGATCACCTTTTTGGGTGAGCGAGGGAGATCTATGAATGTCGTACTGAATGAAAACAAAACGAGTTGAGCACGAGCGCAGTCGACAACCGCATGATTAGCGGAAAGAAAGTTCCATACCAGGATGATTTCATGAGACGCATGCGGAAGGACGACAAATTCAACGATGTAAAGCACTCCTTGAATCACAACACGAGCAGTGCATGTGGCGGAAGGTTGGAAGTGTTGCGAACTCGCTGTGCGTAAAGAAATTTCAACCAGCGGAGTCGTCACTTTGTTCAGTTTGCGGCATAACACTTCACTGATTACACAAATAGCGGCACCTTAGTCGACAAGAGCAGTTGTGGCGAAACCGTCCACAAACACAGCAATCTCGCTGGGGAGCGCAAGATGAGGCCTTGGAAATTTCGTCGGTGGCGCAGCTTTTGCCTCAGGAACTGCGACTGTTAGTTTTTTTCCTGGGCGTGGTTGGAACGGCGAAGCATGGGGGAAGGAGACCGAAGACGGGGTGAAGGAGATCGACGTCGGCTGAAGTCTGGTCAACGTGAATGGGGGTCATGTGCATCAGGTATCGCGTGCGATTTTGATTGCCGATTTATATTGCCGGAATGCTCAGCATCATTAAAATAGAACCCACGGTGACGACAGCAGCGCGCGACATGTCCTGGAATACCGCGGTTGTAGCAGACGGGCCGGTTATCTGGAGTATGCCAAGAGTGTACAGGTGCTCGAGGTGATGGAAGGGGCCGATTTACCGATAAACCGAAACTGGTGACCTGTAGTAGTTGGTGGCTGGACTGTATGAAGGGAGCGGCGGTTGGGCAGGAGGTCGGCGGACGGCTTCTGCATAAGTCATCGGTGCAGCAACTGATATTGGGGGCGCGGGCGAAGGGAGAGCCTCGGCAACTTGCGTCTGAATAGCACGGCGAAGTGAGTGGTCCAGTGTTGTGGGGGTCTCGTTGATGGTGGCGACAAGAGAGAGCTGTCGAGCAACTTCCTCCCGGATGTACTGTTGAATGTGAGGCATTAACACGCTGTAGTCGGGGCCCCTGCTTTTGCACTGCAAAGCCGAAATATCCGCTGTTTGCGTATCAGCGCGATGAGTAGAAATTCGCTGCTTGAGCAGCTAATCGAAACTTTGACATAGCTGAATCACGGCCGTGACGGTCTGTGGGTCTTTAGTCACAAGCATATGAAAAGCGTCGTCATCAATGCCGTTCAATATATATTTATTTTGTCAGCCTCCGGCATCCGCGCATCAACTCGCCTACAGAGGCTGACCACATCCTCGATGTAGCTCGTGAAGCTCTCACCATTTCGCTGAAATCGTCCCCGCAGGCCAAGTTCAGCACGAAGCTTGCGCATGGCTGGACGACCGAAAAACGAGGTCACGGCCTCTTTGAATACCAACCAGGTGGGGATGTCGGCTTGGTGGTCGGTGAACCATAGGTTGGCAATATATATATATATATATATATATATATATATATATATATATATATATATATATATATATATATAGGAAAGCACCCTTCGTCCCGCTCTCCACGCATAAGCACCGATACTCAAGGTCACAACTCCCTTCGCGGTAGACGAAATAAACACCGAAAAAAGTAAAACAGAGCCAAATGACTCTCAATCTCTGGCCAAAAGAAAATAAAAACGTAAAATACACATGAACACTTGAAGACGAAACACTGGCAGTAAATTGGGCGGGGTCAACTTCTTTACAAGAAAAGGTCCTAAAGAAGCTAACCTATACCGAAGCTAGACAGTAAACTGAGGGCCTCTGGTTACGGAGAAGTCCGCCGTCCGGGGCGAAATCACAAAGGTGACCGCTTCCTCATATTATACCGGTGCGGGGTCCGAATGCGCTCCGCCGCCCCGGGTGGGCCCCGTCGCTTGCGTGAAGTGCCGCAGGGCGCTGGCGCGAGCTCGTCAGACCATGACACAAGGGGTTTCAGGTCTGCGATATGGGCACGGCTGAGTTTTCCCGAATGGGGATCTTTCAGCAAGTACGCGAGTGGAGTGCAAGCTTTCTCCACTAGGTACGGACCAAGCCACTTAAGAGCGAGCGAGGTTTAGAATTCTTTACTGGCATCGCTAAGAGCGTGGTTATGCTTCAGGACAAGATCGCCCACCTCAAAAACTAGGTCGCAATGCTTGCGGTCATATAGGGCCTTCTGCTGAGCCCTGGCCGACGCCAAACTTTGCCTGGCTTTGCAGAAAGCTCGACAAAGCCTCCCCCGAAGTGTCGACGCGTATAGGCAGAGCGAGCAGTCTGCCGGCGTCTCCTCGTCCTCGAGCTGGCATTTATTGACGCTGGTCACCGGATTTGCCAACTCCCTTCCAAAATTTAAGAAGGCGGGCGAGAAACCAGTTTAGCGACTCTCGGATGTTCGAATAGCGAACGCGAGTTCACTCGAATGGTCTGCCCAGTCCCTTTGACTTTGGGCAAAGGCCGCCAACAAAGGTTTGAGCGTACGATTGACGCGCTCCGTCAAATTGCACTGGGGATGGTAGGGTGAAGTGGTGAAGTGATCGACTCCGAGGGAACGGCGCGTGACACCAAACACCCGAGCGGTGAAATACGAAGCATTGTCTGTGATGAGCCTTTCCGGGAAGCCGAACCGGCAAAACACTTCCTGCAGCTTCTCAAGCACCACACGCGCTGTCACCTTCCGAAAAGAGAAAAATTCCACTCATTTCGAAAAGTGATCAACGACTATCATCAACTGAATGTACCCCTGCTTATTTCTGGGAAATGGTCCCATTAGATCACAGGTGGCCACTTGCCACGGACGCTCACTGACAATCGGTTTCAGAAGACCGGTGGTTTGCCACCCCTTGATTTCACCATTTGACAGACATGGCAAGAACGGCAATTGTGAAAAATGTCACGCTTCATGCCGGGCCAGGTCTCAACGCGGCTCAGTTTTGCAAAAACTTTCGAGCCACTCAGGCGACCGGCCATGGGTTTGTCGTGAGACGATCGCAACCGTGTGGCTCTCGGGGTTTTGGGCATAACCAATTCAAACGGATCGATGGACTTGCGTCAGAGGCTATATACTTCAGCAGGAGCCTGTCATGGTCCAGCAAGTATGCATCCGCCGGGGACTCAGCGACATACGCTGGTTCGAGCCCCCTATTTGCGCCCGCTGTAGGGCAAGCAGCGTCACGGGCCTCCATCTCTCTGAGACTGTCGCACATTTCTCGACAAAACAGATCACTTTGCTGGGCCTTCAGAAGCTCTTCTTTGCTGAAAGCGATTCCCATTCTCCCAAAATGGGGGAGTCTGGTATCGCGCCCACTCAAAACCGCAGCAACTACCGCTTGCGTCGGCGTCACGGGTTCGCTCTCGGCATCGTGGCCTTCGAAAAACTCCCCCGCTCGGCCACTTCGCGGTGCGTTGCTTACCTGGTTAGCAGCCAAGGTTTGTCCGCATGGGAACTCACCCTTCTCGCCGAATGTCGGCAAAGCCGCTGTTTCGCCCCCGACGCTTTCATGTGCAAAGGCACTGCTAGCGGCTGTCGCACCGGGATCAAGGTCCTCGGCAGACAATGGGGCACGGGATAGCGCGTCAGCTACCACGTTGGTGCTCCCCTTTCGATACTGCACTCAAAAGTCATAGTGCTGTATTAGGAGAGCCCAGCGTGCCAGCCTGCCGGCAGGCTCATGGGGCCACATCAGCCAGCTGAGCGCACTGTGATTCGTTTGCACCATGAACTTCGTCCCATCAAGATATACGCCAAACTTCCGCAGTGCAAACACGATGGCGAGGCACTCCTTTTCGGTCACGGAATAATTTTTCTCCGCAGAGACCAAGGAGCGGCTGGCAAAGGCCAACGGCTGCAACACGCCGTCGTATTCCTATAGGAGAACAGCTCCTAAACTCAGATCGCTCGCATCAGTTTGTACAACGAACGGTCTGGTCAGGTCGGGGAGCTTGAGCTGCGCTGTCTCCGCTATGGTGTTAGACAGTCAGCAAAACGCCTCCTGCTGCTCAAGTCCCCATTGCCACTCAGCAGACTTACCCAAGAGCTTGCTCAAGAGAACCTGCAGTAGGGCACAGGACGGAACGAAGGAACGGTAAAAGTTGACCATTCCCTAAAAGCGGCGAAGGCCACGTACGTCCTTGGGCACGGAAAAATTGAGGATAGCTCGAAGTTTCCCCCGATCCGGCTCTATGCAGCCTTCACCCAGCGTAAACCCGAGTAACTGAATACGGGTCTGCGTTAATTGGACCTTAGCGGGATTTAATATCATCCCGGCGGTCCTCACCCTCTCGAGTACATCGACAACATGGGCCAAGTGCTCTTCGAAGGTTTGTGAATAAATCACGATGTCGTCGAGGTAGTACATGCAGTATGACCATTATGCTTCCCCGAGGACGCGGTCCATGAGTCTTTGAAACGTCGCAGTAGCACTGCAAAAACCAAAGGGCATACGAGTAAACTCGAACAACCCTCTGTGGGAGGTGAACGCAGTTTTACACTGGTCATGGTTACCCATCCGGATCTGTAGGTAACCTTTAAAGGCGTCAAGCATGGTAAAGTACCATGCATCACCCAGGTTTCCTACGGTGTAGTTCCTCGTGGGAAGCGGATAGGCATCCTTACGAGTCACTCCATTCAGACGGTGATAGTCTACGCAAATGCGATGACTGCCATCTTTCTTAGGCACCAACACAAATGGAGACGCCCAGGAGCTAGACGAGCGGCGAATAATGCCAGCCGCAAGCATGTCGTCTAGCAACCCATCGACAATCAGACTTTTGGCGAGACCGACGGGCCTGGGGTTTCACTTCAAAGGAAGCGCGTCACCAGTTTCGATCACATGGCTCACTAAATCGGTGCAGCCCGGTTGATCGGTGAATAGCTCGTCGCACTGACGTAACAGTGTCGACAGACGAGCCTTCTGTGCAACATCCAACTGAGTCGCGCAGGCGACCAAAGGATGTAGTGCCTGTTCGTGTCGTGTCGGTCGATCCACACAGGGGTTTCGAGCCGACGAGCGCGGAACGCCAGAATACGACCTCGAAGTTGGCGTGCGACATGGTTCGTGCCGCGCCTCTCGTTCCCGAAGGGGACCGTGAGAGGGTAAATGCGTTGAGCAGGGTCTTGGCCCGAGCTCTGCGCAGGGCACGTTTCCGACACTTCTGCGGGAAAGGCAACGGTAAACGCCGATGGGCTGATGAACGGCTTGAGTTGGCAAAATGGACCATCACGATAGCCGCCATTCGCAATGTCTACAACGATACCGGTTTTAAGAAGAAAGTCCCGACCGAGAATCACTGGAACATCGAGCCCTGGAAGATGAACAAGACGGAAGCGTCTCATTCGATCTCCCTATTTGACAGTCAACCTTGCAGCGCCTGCCGAATGGGCCACGCCTTTCGCAAGGGTGAATGTCGTTCAGCTGTCCCGCAAGCGCACTGAGTGCTTCTGCAAGTGGGACAACACCCGTTCGCCGAACAACGAGGCGCTAGCGCCCGTGTCCAGCAAAGCCGAAAATTCACGGCCGGCAATAGTGACCGGAATGAACGGCGCATGCGTATCAGCAAAAAAAGTGCTTGTCCTGCGCGCAGAGGGAAGAAGCAAAGGTTCGGTGGCTCGTGCATTCACGAACAAACCACGAACCCGTTTCCTTGCTTCGCAGGAGGCTTGGATCCGATGCACTCCCTTACTATGTGCCCTCGTTCACAGCAGCGGTAACAGCGCACTCCATCGCGGTCTGTTTTTCCAGACGGAGCAGCCTCTAGCTGTCGTGATGCCCCGCCGTGGTGGTCTAGTGGCTAAGGTACTTGGCTGCTGACCCGCAGGTCGCTGGTTCGAATCCCGGCTGCGGCGGCTGCATTTCCGATGGAGGCGGAAATGTTGTAGGCCCGTGTGCTCAGATTTGGGTGCACGTTAAAGAACCCCAGGTGGTCAAAATTTCCGGCGCCCTCCACTACGGCGTCTCTCATAATCATATGGTGGTTTTGGGACGTTAAACCCCACATATCAATCAATCAATCTAGCTGTCGTGATCGGCTTGCTACGTTATCGCAGGACACGTTTATGCGAGCATCATTTCCCACATTACATTGGGTCTGAAGGCGTCCCTGTGTGGAGGGTTTCTGAGCACATGGGCCTACAACGTTTCCCCCTCCATCAGAAATGCAGACGCCGCAGCCAGGATTTGATCCCGCGACCTGGGGGTTAGCAGCCCAGTAGCTTAGCCACTAGACCACCGCGGCGGGGCAGGATTCCATTTGGAATACATTACGTGTAGGTTTACAGGCAACGTTATCGAGCAGTTTTGTGCGGCACGTGCAGACGCTAAAGATGCATTCGACTTAGTTCACTTCATCTTTCTGGACGTCTACCAAAACTACAGAAAGTTTGATTTACTTTTTTTAGCCTCGTATTTGATTAGTGCTGAATGTCAGCCGGTGTAAAGGCATTTCATCTCCTAAGGTCTCACCACACGTGTTCCTGTCCGATCGATTTTACAGCTCCGCTGGTTCGATCCGAAAGGGACTACTTTTACATCATGGTATCGAAGCACTTTTTTCTTCGTTTTTCAAAGTTCAATTCGATTGAATACATCTCCGGCAGTGGTGCTCTATGCACTTTACCTGCACTATGGAAATGCGTTTCCCTTTCAGTAAATGCATTCCCGTTCTCGTACGTTTCGGGAACCCGCACACAGTGACAAATTTCATTTGTTCGTATCCTTCTTAGGCAGGCAAGGGGATGCCGGTCTTACCTCCGGTGACAAGGCATTTTCTATCACACAGTGCTGTAGTCATCCGTTCGTGTAGTCCATTCCGAGCCATTTGTATGAGGCTTACGGAAACCCGCTGTTTTGCAGCGACACGCAATTCGATCCTTGTATGTGTCTTTTTTGTCAGCATGGATGCGCATATTTTGGGCTCCCCGATTAAAAAAGAATGGGGGGGGGGGGGGGGTTCCGTTCCACCTTTTTCAATGGTCATGTCCAAAATACAACATGCTTCACAATCAACAGAAACGATGAAAGTAAAGCGACGATGGGTTCCCTACGATGGTCTGCCTTTGGACCCTGGCTAAACAGTTCTTGGATCGCGACATCAGGGTCCCCCGGCTGGCGTTGTCTTCAAAAATTTGAGTGGCCATAACATTGCTCTTTCACCAATGGTGGAACTGACTCGACTGAGTGACCAAAAACAAAGAAATGGGCTGATGTTGTATGCGTTACGAAAAAAAAAATGGCCGCGTGTTTGCGTGTTTCATTGCATTTGTCGTCAAAAGATGACATTTGGAGATTTAGAATACCGTTTGCAAGCGCTGCGGGCGTTGTGGGCGTAGCGGGCGCCATATGAGTTTTGGAAAAGCGTTTGCCCTACTGCGATCCACAATGCACGATCGCAGCGACACCGTAGCCTCGAAACCCGCACTTGAGGGCCACGTGCGGGCCGCCATCACCGCACGCAATTTCGGATTTTTCGCGTGCGGTCCACGAACGCGAACGCCGACTCATGTTACGACGCATGCGCAATGGCAGCGACCGCACCGCAAGGGCTCACGGTGCGCTATTCTAAAGCTCCCTATAGTCTTGTGGTGGTCTTCAGTGCATGGCGTCGCATTTAACGTTACATCCAGTGCTGTCTAAGAAGCACTATAGGGTTTTTAGAATTACGTGTCTATGCGTTTTCTAGTAAAGAAACACATCACACCGAATACGGTGAACGCAGACACTAGATCAAGATGGCTGGGGTGTGGCAGTTTCCGATGGAGGCGGAAATGTTGTAGGCCCGTGTACTCAGATTTGGGTGCACGTTAAAGAACCCCAGGTGGTCTAAATTTCCGGAGCCCTCCACTACGGCGTCTCTCATAATCATATAGTGGTTTTGGGACGTTCAAACCCCACATATCTATCTGGGGTGTGGCAGGCTGGCAGGCAGGCCTGCCTGCCTGCCATATTTATATTTTACATAAGGCTACTAGCCCAAACAACGAGTTTACCTGAATTACTGATAACACTAAAAACATTTCACATGTGTGCAATATTGTATTGGCACCATGTTTACCATAGAGATGCATGCGATTGCTTATAATTTTGTGGCACCTAGTAAAACTATTTCTCAAAGTGAAGGTGGACATAAAATAAAATTTAATCATCAACGGCCTCCAAAAAAGAAACGTAACTCAACTCTCAGCACATTTTCTCTAATTATACGCCACGGTTCCGCTAGCGTACGAAACATATGCGTATATCTTTTAGGAGGAATACAGAAATCTTTAATTTGCACAGTCTCAAAAAAAAAAAACCATTTGCAGCGCTAAATTACTTTAGTCTTTTAACTTCCATAATTGCGTGAAAATTGAGAGTGGTTATTCAAAGGCGTTCGAGGTCAGCCTCTCTGACTCAGAATTTCCGGAGCCCTCCACTACAGCGTCTCTCATAACCATATGGGGGTTTTGGGACAATAAACCCCACATATCAATCAATTGCTGACTCACAAATTCAACAACCAGAAACCTGCATTTAGAAGCAGATCGATGAGGGTTTTATTTTGAATGCAAAACTGATAAACAGTGCTATATATTGTACTGCAGCGAACAACTTTCTAACGACTACAACTTGTAGAGTTTAAGCACCAGCTTTACGTATATTTAAACTGTCATCGTAATGCATGTCTTGCTTTTTAAGGAATACGTCCACAGCCTACGGTAAATGGGTGCTCGACAAATGGATTAGATGATGCTCCTGTTACTAACTGGCTGGCCGATAGCAGTCCGCCGCCCCGACATAAGGCGAGCTCTAGGACAACAAGAGAGTGGAAAGAGAGAATAAAATGGGGGAAAGGCAGGGAAGTTAACCAGGAATTGGAGCATCCAGTTTTCTATCCTGCATTAAAAGAAGGGAGAATGGGGAAGAAAGTTGGGAAAGAAAGCGAGGAGTGAGATAGACGCGCGAAAGATGGCGGAGTTTTGTAAAAAGACAAGAGGGATAATTTGGAACAAAAATAACGAATAACGTGACACCTCACGTTACCGAAAAATGATAACGTCTGTTCCCATCACTGTTACGAGTGAAAATGAGTACGTTGCCAAATTGCCGAAAAATTACCGGTACGTTACTTGTAAAATGTCGCTGCCAACACTAATACGGGGAACTTTGCGCCTCTTTGGTGGTTAAGAAAAGGGATTGAGGGGGGGGGGGGAGGGAAGGTGCTTACCGACCACACGCCTATTTATTCGATGTACTCGCCAAGAAACTAGCGTAAGGCTGGATTGCATGCATCCTTGCTCACTATAGTCATCCAGTAACTACACCCTACCGATTTCTTCTAGCAAACATGAGCTGCCACAGAATCCAAAGTGTAAATGCGGTTTCTAAAGCACATACTCTCGCCGTCACCTGTCGGAATATTCCATATATACTAAGACAGCTGCCCTGTTTAATTCCTTTTTCTAGTGTATTTTTTTAAAATGCGAAGCAGCTTTTGGACTAGCCTGTATAGCGCTGTCCCTCTATGCGTCCATACGAACACGCCGCAACGCACTCCCTTCACCGCAGACGTTAGAGCGGTGCCAAGTAGGTCACACTGCAGCTGCACGTTGACGTCATGCTCCCCTCGCAGTGCGCGCTGACGTCACTTTTTCCCTCGCCTGCCGAGCAGTCATCGCACCACCCACAGCTGCCACCTGGTCCGTTCGCACGTAACACCTGGTGCTGCAGCTGCTCGCCATTATTTCAGCGTTCGCCGCAGCATCCCTGTTGGCGCCGTTCAACCCGTGACGCCACCCGTGCGCAACACTGCTGCTTCGCATCCCATCAGGGTTATCTTTGGGAAGATGGTGTGAATTTGTTTTTTGAGTGCATGCAAATAAAAAAAGCTCACTTGGCGCAAGTCAGCTCAAGAGTTTTGTTTAGACCTTGAAACCACCCACTTGCCTGAGAAACTGTTCAGAATATCCATAACTGTTTTTTTTGCGATATAATATCGTTCAATACCCACAGTGTCGATTTTCTAGTACTTATTATTGTATTCTAGGCGCATCTATATGAAAAGTTTATCAGGCTCCGGCAAGATGAAAGGCGTGCTGAAACCAAAAGTGACTTTCGTGTAAGTGGCACTCACTGACGGAGCAACTACAAACTAATTGCCACGTGTTTTTGATGATCGCAACGCACTATCTCTTGAGCAGCTGCTCTAGCAAACTGGCACTTCTGGTTAATTTTTAGCTTTATCCACGAATTTCCAGCGTGCTTTTGGGACCGTGCTGCAGATATGTTTCTATATTTTGCAAAAAAATTGCAAAGCTTATCAAGTCACGTCGATGTGGGCGAAAGCTCACGAATGCTATTTGCACATTACTAATCTAATCGAAGCCACTGATATTGGTTCCTCTTTTTTTTGCAGACCAACTGCTATCACGACGAGAACGTGTTGAATCTACGAGCGTCCAAGATTTGTGCGGTGCACTTTTGTTGGCGTCGAATTTACGAAGCTGATCGTTTTCGACGTATTACTGATAAAATGAACGCTTTTCTTTTGCGTTCTCCGGAGAAATTTTTAGCTTGTTTATTCAAGCGCTGGTAATTCAGGAAGTGTACCGAACATATATTCCACGGAATTCATGCTGCAAACGCGAAATTAAACAGGGCACGAAGGGCCATGAAATTTATTCGAAAAATGACCGAGTTCCTTGTTGCGCGGCGTTTATATTCCTGCCTTTATTGTGATCGAGGTACCAAAAGCCATGACACTAAATAAGAGGCTCGTTTGACTTATATATGACATAGGATATATTTATAATCGCATATGTTCATTTATAATCGCATTCATAGGCGTCCGCCACGGTGCATAAGTGGCTACGCTGCTTGGCTGCTGACCCCAAGGTCACGGGTTTGATTCCAGCCACGGCTATCGCATTTTAGTGGAGGCGAAATGGCGTGCGATTTCTGTGCACGGTAAAAAACACCAGGCACTCGACATTTCTGGAGCCCTCCACTACGGCGTCTCTAATAATAAAATCGTGGTTTTGGGACATAAAAATGTAGATATTATCTCATTTATCGGCTGGGAACAAGGCAACTTCATTCAGACCGACAATGCCTGGGACTTATTATCTGTTGATTTATTAAAGCGGAAGCGTCAGATGCTTCATCATACGCGAAAATTCATTGTCGCCCTCAATACGAGGTATGAAAAAAAAAATGGTACCAAATCTGCATGTTACACCGCAAATGTCGTCGAAAGACAATAGTCTTGCGTCTGGAGAGAGTGAACAACATTTATTTGACATTCTGCGCAAGAAAATTGGTGAGTGGTATTCTGGAGGCGCTGCGTTAGAGTGCCTCGAGCGTGTAGTGGAGGCGAACGAGCGCATCGAGGCACGTTAGACGCAAGCGCCATCTGGCAATTATCTTCGAAAACGAGGACGTGCAGCCGGCGGAGAAAGATGCGAGCCAGTCTCAGAGGTGATAAGGTGAAGAACGCAAAGCGATGGGCAGGTGCCACCGCCGTGACGTCGTAGCAAAGCGTTAGAAACAGCTTTCTGAGCATCGCATGCACTGTCAGCCAGCGCTATAAACGCTACATTCTTCAAAGTTACTTGTGTGTGCCTTTTCTAGTATGAAAGCAGACATATAAAACATAGACGTGTTGTTATGGCACCTCAAATATGCACAATATTTGCTTTTTTAATTGACAATCGCACAGCTATGAGCGCTAAACCTGGAGCAATATTGGTGGACGCTGCGGATGGGGTTGGCCCTTTGGTGCTGTTTGAGGTATCGTTAGGGCAGACAAACAGACTAATGTACAGATAGACAGACAGACCAAAATTTTTCCGTCAGAGGCCCCCAAGATAGACTATCGTCTTAAAAAAAATAGCGTGGTAAGGTAATGATGACTTCACAACGTAGTAAGGTCGTGATTACTTCACAATCAAGGATTGAGGCGTAATTATGACGCCAATCCATGACGTCATCGCAAGACATTGTCGCTTGATTTAAAGTCTGATCACGGGGTACAGTGCAAGACCAGCCGGGGGGTTGGAAAGCTCTATAGGAGGGGCATGGGAGAGGGGTGGAGAATCAGTACATCGACTGAGGAGTAAAGATGGTGGCTTTATTCTTCCAGTCGTGTTATAGGCGGATGCCTAAGAGATCCCATATATTTTATTTATGCTGTCCGAGCTGGAAGGCATAAGGTGATACGCACCCGCAGGCGAAGCTGCGGATGGCCGTCTTGGTGTCGGTGAAGATGGATGTGGCAGTGGTGAAAAAGACTGCCAGTGCCATGACGATGCGTGGTGAAAAGCTTTAAGGAGACCAATTTTCTGCAGGTACCGGTGAAGAAATGATTGACATTAGTACCGATTTTGCGTACCTGAAATAAGCGTACAAAATGCCTAAATTCGGTCGTACAACCAATTGGTCACGAACGCAATGCTTTGGAGCGAAGCCACGTGGAACGAACGGAATTCATTATTGGTGTATTTGTGTGGTTTACACCGGCTGTTACTTCCCCGTCACTATAGTGCATTCGTTAAAGGTACGGGCTCCTTAATTCGGTTTCTTCAAATATTGACAATAAAGGGATTAGTTAGAGACGCACCGGTGTGAGTATAATAAAAGAAAACAACTACCTTTTCTCGTGACCAGTCGGCGAAATGTTGTATAAGTATCTTTTAGGACTATCAATGTATACCACGTAAGACCGTCTAGTAAAAGCAATTGAATTATCGATTGTGTATTTGACAATGCTTTATATCATGAACAATTATGCGCGGGAAATGTTTTTCAACTTGCTATGCACCCACCATAAGGCAATACACGTAGCAACATGTGCGCCTTTTGGAGGCAATGGACGCTTGTACCATGCAATATCACTGCGAAATGAAGTTCACCAAGGTGGATATCTGGGCACGTTCGTATTCCGTGTTTAAGAACGGCAAAAGCGTGCTAAAAACGAAGACATACATACACAGCGCTATTTTCATTTTGCAATTCCAAGGCTACTTATAGGGCCAAAAAAATAAAATATGCGCACATCTATTGTAGAGTATAGAACCCGATTATTATTAGGCAGCAAAACGAACGCAAAGAAAATGAAATCCTTTACTTGTCACATCGATAAAGGGCATGCTAATACACTTGTCAACCATCACTCGAATCTCCCCTGCTTCTATGATTTCACGTGTAAGCTGATTTCTATTTCTTGCCCATATTCTGCATTTGCCTAACAGAGGAAAACAGCTACACCTCTTACAGTGGACTGCTAAGAAACCGCCTGCCACGCTTCTAACATTGTAATGATGTTCACTCTGCCGTTCATTTAGACAACGACAAGTTTGACCGAAGTAGCATCAGCCACAAAATAGCAGCCGGCAATACACGACACACATAACAGTCAACAAACTTGTTTCTGTGCTTTGTTTGGCACCCCCTTCCCTTTAGTTTTCATTTCCCACCGTGATCTTGCACAGCCTTTCCAATTTATTTGGTGCTGAAAAAAGCACACGCACTTTGGCCCGCTGCGCAATCTTTTTCGGATTATGGGAAACCACGTGTGCGTAAGGAAATTACCCTTGTGCGATTCTTTTGCTCAATTGTTCTCGTAGCAGGACGGCCTTCGTTTCTGCAGTCCTTCAGGATACATTCAGCTAGGGAGACTAGCAAAGGCTGGGAAAACCCTGCACTCAGCAGTTTCCTTCGTTGCTGGTGGAAACTGAATTAGACCCTATTGTGGCACGACTTCTTTAGAGCACTCTCAAAATAAAGATTGGCAATCCCTCTTTTCACTAGTTTGAAATTCGCTGAGTCGTAGGAGAGTAGAGGTTTACTTGCACGTTGGTCAAACTGGTATTTGCTTAAATGAACGGCTGCTTGAACATCATCACAATGTTAGAAGCGTGGCAGGCGGTTTCTTAGCAGTCCACGGTAAGACGTGTGCTTGTTTTCTCTGTTTGAAATGCAGAATTTTGGCACGAAATAGAAGTCAGCTTACACGTGAAATCACAGAAGCAGGGGAGATTAAGCAGGGGTGACAAGTGTATTAGCATGCCCTTTATCGCGCTGAAAAAAAAATTGGCGTCGATTTTGGAGTATTTAGTAATAACCTTGTTCTACAACGCAATAGAAGTGCGCATATTTATTTTTTGACCCTATAAGTAGCCTTGGAATCGCAAAATAAATCTGTTGAAAGTAGCTCTAGTGTGTCTCTGCGCCTTCTTTGTGCCCTCGTTTTTATTGTGCTTTTACCGTCCATAAATATTACTGGGATATTACACGTTATATGGAAGGACGGTAAGTATCGCAAATTGTGATGCGCTAAAGTTAAGAATCGCCAGAACACTGGGAAGGCAATGACCGGTTCTATTTTAACATGTTCGTGGGAGGAAGAAATCTGGCAGCTCCGTGTACTCTAAAAAAAGTCATTTTACAATTTATGGAGTTCTGGCTTTCCACATACGTGACTGTGTTTTAAAGAAAGAAAATTGTACAATTTACAGCTAAATTTTTTTGTTAGACACAACATTAATGAAATCTGACAGACAATCATGCTAAGGAATGTATAAATGATGTGATATGAGGTAATTGCAGTGTAAATGTGAAGAAAGAAAAGTGGATGAAAAGATAACTGAGCGTGGGTAGGAATCGAAACTAGGATCTTCGGAAACGCGTTCGGTGCTCTACCAACTGAGCTACCATGGCGGCTATGCCCCATTCCCACTATTGGGATATATATGTGAATCAAACGTGGGAGCGTCAGTAAGCGCCACCTGTTGCCTTGGCGGCGAGGGTGAAACGCTCTTCTTGCCTGTTTGGTGACATGTCAAAGAGTGTTTCCCATTCCTCCTGCACGCGGTGTTATTTCTCTGTACGCGATTATTTTTCTGTTCACGATGTTATTTCTCCAGCGTGTCAATATAAATGGACAACTAAGATGCGCATTTTATCGGGGTCTATGGTGAGCAAATAACACAAACTGAGTTCATGACTGCTCAGTAGAAATAGTGCTTTACGAGACGCACAAAATTTCTTTTATTCGTAAAATACGTGTACGATACATTGCACGGCCCAGGGCTAAAATAATGAGCAGTGTACAGGTACAACTCGATGGTGCTTAGGCTCTGCTACCGACAGACGTAAAAAAAAAAAAGACTGCAAGCGAGTCATTTGGAAAGAACGTTAAACTATTTCATTACATAAGCACGCGGTGAACATCAATAATCACACGATTTTCATTCAGCATTCAATGCCTGAACCCGTAAATGATGACAGTTCTTTGACTGCGCACTAGAACGCTATGACCACTGGCACGGAAACTCGGTCGTGGATTCTGAAACGCATAGCATTATGCGATACTGCGCAAGTGTTTCATGCAGGCGTACCCAATAAAGTGAAGCTGTGCCGGGAACCCTGGCACAGATTAGGGTTTGTCTGAAACAAAATTCGCGTGTATCAACAAAACTGTCTCAGAAAACAGCGGCTGTATAGAGCACACTGGTGGTGCGCTTTTGCTCATTTTGTATTACTTTTGATTTCAAGGCTGGTTTCGAGAATTCCGTCATTACGCCTAAAACTCAATGAAAAGCGAGGCGCCACATATTGAGTATGTCGGATTGGTATTGTCGGGAGTCCGCTGAAAAAAGAAATGTTATTGATTAGGCCACTATATGATTCATTTGGAGATTTTGAATTAAGCTCCCCCCTGCGTCGACGCATCACTTTCAGAAATATTTCTAGGTGTCAAACGCGTCGCGCTTATAGACCTCCTCCGAAATGTCCTCCAGAGCCGAATCTATGCAGGCCCCTTCTGTCAATTGTCCCGAAGTGGTGTATTTTCATGGAATGTTAGGCATCCCGATAAACCACCAACTCCATAGGACTTATTTATGATAGGACGATTTGACACCCCAATCTTGCAGAAGTTTCACATAAAGGCTCGTTGCAGTCCTTTCGCAAACTTAGTTCGAACGCGGCTACGTGTGAAGCTTGCACGGCAAATAAAAAAACGAGTTCTACGCGAAAACCTGTGCATATTCGTCAGATGGTAGCATGCCACCGAGCGACTGTGCATGCACAAGTGACTATCATCTTCAACTAATCCTAACCATCCCTGCCGTGCTATGATGTACAGCCATTTTGCAATATAATCATTGGAATTTCTTTTTGGACATAATCTGTAGGTGGCCTCCATGAGAAGTAAGTCACTGGTAATTAAGAATTTGTGTAATGTAAGGCTACACATTGTACGCTAAACATGTTCAACTGGTCTATATTTCAGGCTCTGAGAAACAGGCTTTGGTGGCTAGGGTACTACTGGCGACGCTTAATTTCACTGGTTTAAAATCGGCAAATGCGGGAAATTTGCACTGGATTTTCGAGCTTACCTGAAGACAGCTAGTATTTCATTGGGTTCTTTGACACCATCTCTCAATAGGTCGGTGAAGCTGTATTCTTGAACCTTTAATATATACCTATATCGCAAAACATCTCAGTAGAACGACCAGATAAAAATTTTGACTAGGCTAAAAGCCGATAAGTGTAAACCAAAAACTTTCAGTTTACCCCATAAAACTTTCGTTCACTCATTTATTGAGCACGAGATATACGTCTATCAAAGTTTCGCATTTCATCTCTGTAGAATTGTTTTTACAACTAGGTGATAACCAGAAGACTTCATGAACACTTGCGCATAGACTCCGATCTGCATGTACTTCGCTACCATGCATGTACGCAGCGCGATTGTGAATTGTGAAGTTCTGTAAGGCTGAATATCTACAAATAGGCCACTGTTGGCTCTTACTGTGCACTAACTATAACCGTTGATGTGCTGAATCTGACGATTATAGATTCACTTGATGATGTGGCTTTTAGTTAAGTTTGCCTCACAAATAGTGGTGACCTTCTCATCTCCCTGCTGCCAGTGAAAGAACAACCAAACACGTACTACGAGTAAGTAGCTAAAGGCATTCTCCCAGTGGCGCCATCCCGTCTATTTCTGGGACTTTTCGCTGCGATTCGCCGCACTCGTTTTTGTCGGGTGAGGGAAACATTTTGACCGTCGGCGAGCGCCTTCTGTTGCGAGTCTGCAATGTCGACCAGGCAGTGCGAAAAGTGCCAGTGGTTCGTTTTGAGCCCGAAGAACACGCCAGGCGGCGCCACAAGATGCGCACGTGGGCGTCACACCCGAAGACGGTGGCGCCACCGTTGAAGGCCAGAAAGACGTACGGGTTGATGGCGCTGTTCGATGCTGAGATGACGCCAAACACGGCGACTATGTGAGGTCCGAGCGAGACGTTCGGTGCGAAGGCGAGCAGCATTTCCTGCACCATGTAGGGAAGGTTCGTCACGAGAAACGCGACAAATATAATCACCGCCATCTTGAAAGTTCGCAGTCGCGCTTTGGGCAGAGTGGTACCGGCAACCTCTACGCAACCAGTACACGACACAGCGGCGGCATCCCCTCGCTGCCCGTTAGAAGCGGTGCTGCTTATCTTCCACATTCTGAACAAGATGCAAGAGTACAGCGCCACTAGAACCACCAACGGTAATATGAACACCAGCGTGAAGATGAAAGCCATGTAGGCTTGACGTAGAACCACGGAGTCCTGGTATATGTAGAAGATAGAGGCACAGTAGCACTCGCTCCGTATCACAACTATCCTGAACATGAACGCGTTCGGAAGGGACGGAAGGAGAGACAGCAGCCAGCAGACTGCGACCAGCGATCGTGGTTTGGGAGCCGGCGCCAGCGGCTTGCAGATGGCGTAGTGGCGGTCCACCGCGATGCCGACCAGCATGTACGTAGATGAGACGAGTGCGAACGTCTGCAGCACCTTGAACAATCTGCAGGCGGCGTCTCCTGCGACCCAGACGCGGCCCAGGACCTCCCACACCAATTGGGAACTCATGGTGACCAGAGTGACGAGAAGGTCGGCGAGGGCAAGGTTCAGAAAGAGCATCTGCGCCTTGAACATTCTGTGCCGCCGCGATGTCAGCAGACGGTGACACACGATCGAATTGCCGATAAGCGACAGCACAAGCATGACACTGATAAGTGCAATGCGCAACGTCTTGGCGTAATGCGGGCCAAACAGATCTCCGGCTGTCACGGGTACATCTCCGGCTGTCACGGGTACATCTCCGGCTGTCACGGGCACTTCCCACGCCGTCTCGTTGTCGGGCGGTGTGTCGAGTACGGACGACATTGTGGTGCGATCAGCACAGTTGTTTGGCATAGAATTTGGTCTCGCCCCATGCCCACCGAGACGGGCCACAATAATGGCGATGAGGTGCGCTGATGAAGAACACCCGTTGAACACACTGGAGACTTTAAGGCTCCACTGGTGCCTTCAGTTACTTGCCCCGTGGCTTTGTTGAAGTGCTGTCATCAAATGGGACCCCACGCTGTATAGTCGCTACCTGCATGTCCTCCGCGAATTCGATGGAAACCAGGCTCCGCCGCTTCATACGATGAACAGACGAAGTCGTCTTTGGTATTCCCGCACTTCTACTAGTGGTCGATTTCAGAACTTCATACATGTACCTGCAATAAGAGGATAGAAAGCAAATTAGCACTGGTGAATATAATGTGTTAAGGCAAATAGTACCATTGTGGACGAACAACATTGCAATGCCTAATCAGCAATACTCATTGAATTACTTAATTGGTTTATTTACGGTGTAGCGTAAAATATAGCATAAGTTTAACGACAAGGCCCATAACTTCGTTATGAAAAGAACAATTCCTCTATTTTTTAGCGATTAGGCTGCGTCAGTACTTATCGTATACTGATACGGTCACTTTCTCTGATGTTCATGTTAATTTTTTTCTTTGTTGATTTGTACGGTTCTAGTCCGATATATGTGAAAAAATGTTACTGCCGAAAAATTGTTTGCAAAGGCGAACTTCAGGCCATCGTGATCGTAGACTCTTAATTAGCGAATATAAGCGCACAACGATATGGAACACATGCAAACGGAAACCATCATGAATGCGGGCTCTTATAGCACAAATTCTCAGCAACTCGCTTTCGTAAATACTTACTGTCACTGGCCGGCTGCTCTCTTCAATAACACGTTCCACATGATTATTGTCAAATATTGTAAAACAGACCAATTTTTGCTCGAATAAACAAAAACACTCACAAAAAGAGCGGGAAATGCGATATATGCCGAACGCTTGGAACCATGTCCTTTCCTATAACAATTATTTTCGCGTAGTATATATATATATATATATATATATATATATATATATATATATATATATATATATATATATATATATATATATATATAGGCAGGCATGGTGGTTGAGTGGCCGTGGCATTGCAGTTGCATATAGTCAAGTAGATCCTCCGTGAGCGGTCACAACGTGGTTTATTTCGACGTTTCGGCCTAGAGTCGGGCCTTCATATATATATATATATATATATATATATATATATATATATATATATATATATATATATATATATATATATATATATATATATATATATATATATGTCGCGTGCATAGCTGCATTTAGCGGCGAGATAGCGACGACAACGAAGAACGCGGATTTGCTCGAGAGGCGCAGCGCAGCAGAGTGAAGAAGACGACAATCTTAGTGGCCTTCTCTGAGAGCGTCTCTACAAGTCCCACTGTCCGTGTTTTTAAATACACCCCCTGTAATTAGGGAGCCTACATGAACGGCCGTTTTTAGGGTAATGTCAGCCTTTGACCCACTACATGCCGCCAACGCACCGCCGCCCACCAAAACACAATGTTGCCAGACAGCAACGCCGCGCTGTCGCCCCATCTTGGTGCCCGCACTGCGTCTAAGCCCGGTTGCGTTTAGTTCTGAAATAATACGGCGTCGAACGTTGCGGTAGCGTGTTAAACGCTGCCGGTGAAGCCTTAGAATGCCTGGATGCTGCGTACTGCTCTGCACTAACCACAACAGAAAGGGGGTGCGAATGTTCCGCTTCCCAGCGAGCCCTGGCCGACGACAACTATGGCTGGCTCAGGTGAAGCGAGACGGCTGGGAGCCCACCAGTGCGTCTCGTATTTGCTCTGTGAGTACTGCGTATTTCGTTCACTGTTTTTTCCTGCAGCACACGTATATGTGTTTCGCGGTGTTCGCGAATGAGTAGATAACCGAAGTTGTCGTTGCTGCGTCCACGCATTGCGAGTAGGAAGCCCACAAACGGGACGCGTCCGCGCGTTCGTACGGAGACGCGCTCGCTAGTCTGAGCTGTTGCCACGCTTGCGTTCGTGTCAGCGTAACCTCAGTATTATGTCGCAAGTGTTTGTGTGTGGGCTGCGAATTTCTTCGTGCGCTCACTTTGACAACTGCGTCGCTTACACGACCCTGAGAACCGCCGCTGTCAAAAGCCCAGGCTCCTTTTTGTTGCACCGTACTTCGCGTAGCTGGAGGGAGCGGCGGCTGGCTCCAAAATGGTGGCGCACAGAAAACTATACTGAATTTGGTAGAAGCTGGCAACAGCGTGCCCCCTTTCCCGCTGGTTTTGGCTGAGTTTCTTGAAGGCACTTATTAAGATGTCTCCACCCTAAAAACGGCCATTCATGTAGGCTCGCTACCTGTAATTTATAACCCGCGACACTGGTGGAGAAGCTGGGTACTACCACCTCATGATCAGCACCCCTGTGAGAAACCCCAAGTCCAGCCCTACGAGACAGCCACGCGTGGAGACGCCTGTACACCGCTCAAGCCGTCGCCTTCAAGGTCGTGAACCAGAATTTGGCCTTCTAAAGGGAGCAACACTTCCGACAACCACCCCTACTCAAGAAATGGCAAGGAGTCCTGCACAGGTGACGGTCCAGAATATGCGCATTCCTGAACCATTTCATGGCCGGCCGAACGAAGATGCGCAAGACTGGCTTGAGCAGTTCGCACGGGTAGCTAAATCGAACTACTGGAGTCTCGATGTAAAGCTCTTCCACGTATACTTCGCCCTTGAAGACGGCGCGAAGACGTTTATAAACCGGGACGCAACATTGACAACATGGGAGGAGTTTTGTCGTCGGTTTCTTGACACCCTCGGTAACGCGGACCGACGCGAAAACGCACAACGCCTTCTTGAAGGACGCACCCAACAGCTGCATGAAAGCGTCGCCATGTTTGCTGAGGATATGGTGCGCCTGTGCCACCGCGCGGACCCCAACATGCCCGAGGCTCGAAAGCTAAGCCATCTCATGAGGGGCGTCAAAGAGGAGCTATTTGTTGGTCTTGTGCGCAATCCGCTGACAACAGTGGACGAGTTCACCAGGGAGGCCACCGCAATAGAGCATGCGCTGCAGCAACGGTACCGACAGTCTGATCACCCGGCCACCGGCGCAGCTGCAGGCGCTACTGCACTTACCGAAAACGACGAGTTTTCTCTACGCCACCTGATTAGACAGATCGTGCGTGAGGAGATCGCGAAGAAGAACGCAAAATACACATTGCAGTCACAGGCGCCCCCGCAGCAGGAGTCCACGGTAGCCTCCGTCACTGAAGTCGTTCGCCATGAACTTCGACAAGCGTTTGCCTATTCTCAGCAATATTCCGCTCCACCGCACCGTCCAAACTCGTGTACTTATGCAGACGCTGTGCGTCATCCATTGGCTCCAGAAGTATCATACGAGCCGAACAAATACAGCTATGCAGACGCTGTTCGTCAACCCACGCCCATGCCAGATCCGCAGTACCTCGAACCGTATCCTGTGGCAGCCTGGGCTCAGCAGGATTCTGTCAGGCGACTCTATATGCGGAAGACCGACATATGGCGCACTGCAGATCGCCGACCACTCTGCTACAACTGTGGAGAGCCAGGGCACATTTACCGTTTTTGCCCACATCGCCGAGCTGAATACCGCGGTAGTGCACCTACAGCTACGCGCCGACAGTTCGACGAAAGCCGTGCCCCCATCGACGACGACCAGGCTGGCAGGCGAAAAGGCTCTTCTACCTTCCGGACGCGCTCACCATCCCCGGCTCGCTTTGGTTCACCAAGCCGCCGTAGTTTTGCTGACGCGGTCAGAGGTCGGTCTTCCAGCCCATGGCGGGGAAACTGAAAGCAGCGACCTCTGGGGGGAAAGTTGCAAGCCATCGAATTGCCGAAAATCCCCCACTGCTGCTGAAACACGTGAGAGACGAAGATGAAGACTTCGCCGAGAAAACTGTGACTGCCGACCTCGCTGT
Organism: Rhipicephalus microplus; assembly: GCF_043290135.1. Classification (NCBI taxonomy): domain Eukaryota; kingdom Metazoa; phylum Arthropoda; class Arachnida; order Ixodida; family Ixodidae; genus Rhipicephalus; species Rhipicephalus microplus. The sequence continues at coordinate 265,563,397 of NC_134700.1, forward strand.
GACGATTGACGGCGTTGAAGTGACGGCCTTAGTCGATACGGGTGCAGACTTCTCCATAATGAGTGAACGATTAGCAGACGAACTCGAGAAAGTCAGGATGGAATGGACGGGCTCTTATATTCGAAATGCTGGAGGCCAGACAATGACTCCCACGGGAAAATGTACAGCAAGACTCACTATTGAGAATGTGGTTTTTGTAGCCACATTTCCGATCTTACCAGAGTGCTGCAAACCTATGATACTGGGAATGGACTTCTTAAGAGAGTACGGTGCCGTGGTCAACATACGCGATGGTGTGATCACATTCGCCGCTGACAAGTCTGTGACCAATAATCCAGACCAAGAACCCAGGGTGTTACGTGTGGTCGACGACGACGTCTGCGTGCCACCACTGTCATGTACTCTTGTTTCCGTGTGTTGCGCCGTGCACTGTAATGAAGACGCCATAGCCGAACGCATCACTGACCTTCTTTTTCACCAAGGCATCGCCATCGCTCGCGGTATCGTCAGCTTAGTGGATGGGCGCGCAGAGGTGCTTCTGACCAACTTCACGAATGAACGCCGGTACATCGGTAAAGGCACGGCTGTGGCGTACCTCGAAGAGCTAGACTACTCTCACGACTGTCTTCTAAGCAAGGGGAAGCCACAGCTCAATCACCTCCACATACACCCCCAGTTGATATCGGTCCGAGTCTAACACCGACTGAAAGATGCCGTCTTATGGAGCTGCTCGACCAGTTCAAGGACTGCTTCTCATCGACATCACGAGTGGGGTGAACGCCTCTGACTAAGCATCGCATAATTACGGAAGACACTGCAAGACCGATCCGACAGAACCCATATCGCGTCGCTCAGAAAGAACGTGAGGTAATCCAGCAGCAAGTCAAGAAGATGCTAGAGGATGATGTAATCCAACCATCAAAGAGTCCTTGGGCATCGCCAGTGGTACTCGTGAAAAAGAAAGATGGCAGCTTGCGTTTCTGCATCGATTATCGTAAGCTGAACCATGTTACAAAAAAAGACGTTTACCCATTACCACGGATCGATGACTCTTTGAACAGGCTACGGCATGCGCGCTACGTCTCGTCAATGGACCTTAAAAGTGGATACTGGCAAATAGAAGTAGATGAGCGCGACCGAGAAAAGACCACCTTCGTGACGCCAGACGGACTTCATGAATTCAAAGTCCTCCCTTTCGATCAATTCTCAGCCCCAGCCACGTTTCAGAGACTAATGAATACCATTCTGTCCGGCCTGAAATGGAAAACATGCCTTGTGTACCTCGACGACGTGATCGTTTTTTCGGCAACGTTTGAAGAGCATCTAAAGCGGCTACTGTCAGTCCTTCAAGCCATACGGTCCGCTGGACTCACACTCAAACCGCAAAAGTGCCACTTCGGCTTCGATGAACTCCAGTTATTGGGACACGTGATCAGTCGCGAAGGTGTGAAGCCTGACCCAGATAAAACAGCAGCTGTCGCAAAGTTCGCAAGGCCTGTTGATAAGAAAATGGTCAGGCGTTTTCTGGGTCTCTGCGCCTACTACCGGCAATTTACAGCAGGCTTTGCACACATCGCCTCTCCACTCACCCACCTTACAAGAAAAGGCATTGCATTTGTATGGGGTGAAGAGCAAGAAGCTTCGTTCAACGAGCTGCGACAGCGTCTACAAACTCCACCTGTCCTCGCTCACTTCGACGAGAATGTACCAACAGCCATCCATACAGACACCAGCAATGTGGGCCTAGGTGCTGTTCTTGTCCAATGCCAAGATGGTGTGGAGAGAGTGGTTGCCTACGCTAGCAGAACGTTGACACGTGCCGAGTCCAACTACTCAACAACGGAGAAGGAGTGTCTGGCCGTCGTTTGGGCAGTTGCGAAGTTCCGCCCGTACTTATATGGCCGCGCTTTCCAAGTCGTAAGCAACCATCACTCTCTTTGTTGGTTGACCAACATGAAAGACCCATCTGGACGTTTAAAAAGATGGAGCTTACGGCTCCAAGAGTACGACATGGCCGTAGTTTACAAGTCCGGAAGGCAACACTTAGACGCCGACTGTTTGTCGAGGTCACCGATTGAATCACCGGCTATAGAGGATGATGATTTCCCAGGTTTTTTAGGAGTTGTTGATGCAGCTATCATTTCTCGGCAACAACAAGATGATAGGGAGCTGAACTCGCTTATAGAATTCTTGAACGGACGAGCCGCCAATGCACCAAGAGTGTTTTCGAAGAACTTATCGTCATTCTGTTTACGGGACGGAATTCTGTACAAAAAGAACTTTTCATCAACAGGTAGAAGCTATCTGCTGGTAGTTCCTGGATCTCTCCGCAGCGAAATTTTACAAGCCTGCCATGACGAAGCCACTGCGGGCCACCTCGGTTACACAAGAACACTGGCACGCATCAAAGAAAAATATTACTGGCCAAGAATCGCAGCAGAGGTTAAACATTACGCCCGAACAGGCATTGACTGTCAGCGGCGCAAGGTACCACCTGTCAAACCCGCTGGGCTATTACATCCTGTGCCCGTGCCAGAAACCCCGTTTTCTCAAATCGGAATGGATCTGCTGGGCCCATTCCCAACATCGGACAGCGGCAACAAATGGGTTATAGTGGCGACGGACTACCTCACCCGATACGTGGAGACCAAGGCAATCGCGAGTGGCACTGCAGCTGAAGCGGCTCAGTTCTTCATTGAGAACATTGTTCTGAGACATGGTGCTCCAGCTGTCGTCATAACAGACAAAGGTACCGCGTTTACAGCCGAGATTTTGCGCACTGTGCTTACGCTCAGTGGCACAGCGCATAGGAAGACGACAGCTTACCACCCACAAACGAATGGGCTTACAGAAAGACTTAACAAGACAATCGCTGACATGCTTTGCATGTATGTCGACGTAGAACATAAGAATTGGGACCGAATATTGCCGTACATCACATTCGCGTATAATATGGCGCGCCAGGAAACAACAAAAATGACGCCGTTTGCACTAATTCATGGCAGAGAAGTTACGACAATGCTTGACGTCATGCTGCCTTACGATTGCAATGATTCAGAGACAGACGCCGCAGACTTCACTTAGCGCGCCGAGAAAGCAAGGCAGCTTTCCCGCGTCAGAATAATGAACCAGCAGCAACTTGACGCCCAACGGCACAACTTTCGCCATCGATTCGTCATTTATCAACCAGGAGATAGAGTCTGGGATTGGTTTCCTGTACGACGACGAGGCCTCTCAGAGAAACTTCTACGCCGATACTTCGGACCCTACAAGGTTTTGCACCGTCTTAGCGACGTGACGTATGAAGTCGTGCTCGACGCCTTTTCCTGTTCGAAACGTCGCCATCTTCTGCCCGAGACAGTGCACGTGGTCCGCATGAAACCTTACCACTCTCAGTGATGTAAACACTCGCTGGCCGCATCTCTACCTGTTGAGCGTCGGGACGGCGCTTACTCTGGCGGGAGGGTAATGCCGCGTGCATAGCTGCATTTAGCGGCGAGATAGCGACGACAACGCTGTTATCGTCGGACACGGGCGCACTTGTTATGCGCTTTCTTTGTACGCATCGTCCATAATTCCATTTGTGTCGAGTAAAAACCACGTGGCACCCCTGCAAAGAACTGGGATTTTCACAGCTGAACGCGTGATTGACGCTTTAGAAAGCAGCACCAGCAGGATAATATAATGGAACCGCTTCAATCTCGACAGGGTTTTCGTTTAGCACGTTTGCTGGTGGCTCTCTGTTCTGTACGTGCGCGCGTGATACAGCAGGTGCCGCTCCCGACAGGTGTGAAACGCACCTATAACGCAGGCACACGCAGAAAGAATACACTGCATTCCTCCACAGAGCGCCGGAGTGCTGCGTTAGAAGTTATTCAAGTAGCAAAGTTCTGCCACAGTGTTTGACGATTATAGATCTGCCCACTCGAATTCAACGCAATGACATGGCGCTCCAGTCTTCTGCAGAATTGAAAGAGTGTCTGACGCTGTTTTCAAATACTAAGTTGACATCACTTAATATGCAGACTGATCCAGGCACGCGCGTACTATTGCCAGGGTAGCATCACTTCTTTTTGAAACAAACATCAAAACGGTGCTGTAAGTGAATTTAGAACAACGGAGAGTTCTTCAAATACTCTATATTTCTATTCTTGTTGTTCAAGCAAGTGAGAAACTGCAACGGGAAGAAATTAGGACAATCTTTCAATCCTGTGTCGAGGACTCGGAAGTTACAGCATGAGAGACATTTCATAGTTTTTTTTAGCCATCTCAGAGAAGAATAGCATCTTTAAACTTTCGTTGCATGGCAAAGTCTTACTTACTTTGGTATTGCAATGTAGTAACAGTAAATGAGCTAGCCAGCTCAGAATTTTAACGTCTCCTGGATAGAACCAAAGCGGAAAGTTTAAGTGGTTTAACCTCGTGAAATTTCCACTCCACAGAAACAGTGGCATGCCTCGGATTGATCGTCTTGCTTTAAAAACACTTACAACACGCCAGGCCTGCGCGGTAGGCGCAGCACAGTCACGGCGAAAGCTAGAAGAGCGGCCTTTCATACCCTTTTCAAAACACTCATTGGGTAACTACTGCAAGCACACTTGCTTGGTACCCACTAGGGCATTAATAATAAACTTTTGGGTAGTGGGCCGGCATTCGCTATGCCATTTTTCGTCATTCTTCTGAGAAGCGTGGTATCCGCTTAACACTTGCAAGGAATTTTGTGTCAATTGTCTATGCAGTGGCTGACGACGATGAGCAAATATGACTGTAGTGGGCATGCGTCACAGTTAATAGGGAAACAAGAAAAAGCTTTTGTAATCGGTTGGAGCATTGGACGGCCCACTCGTTATGCTAGTCACATTGTGCGACAACTGGTTGCTCTTTCGCTGCTTTAAAACACTTTATAAGTCGTATTAACGCGATTGCTTTCCCGACATCAAGCCTGCCTAAATCCAGTTTGACAACAGATCACAAACACAGGTGTATAGCTGAGTTAAATAAATAACCAAAAACGGTGTAGTTCAGTGGTAAAATACTGAGCTGGTACCCAGTGGACCCGGGTTAGAGCCCCACTATGCCATTGGTGTTAGGTCATGCCGGCCTAAGGCAAGGTTTTTTTTTTTCTAATTTCGCGCGATGTGGTTACGAACCCAGCGGCAGCGGCTCTAGTGGCGGTGCTGGCGGCGGACAACATGCAACTGCGCGTGACCCGAAAAGTGACCTCATAACCATTTTCGCTGTATTAAAGTCGTTCGGTGTGACGGTCGGGAAAGCGTAAAACATGTTTTTTACTTCCACGCTGCATGTACCAGTAGATCTGACACTGTAATGAATAATCGTTAATATGGTGATGTAATGACAAACATCACAAAGAGAAACTGAATGTTCTAGATCTAAAAAAAAGAAAAACTTCTCAGAAAGAAAACGAGACATTGGGGAAGAGCAATTCTAAGAAAAAAAAAACCCAGGGCATATGCATTAATGATGCGCGGAATACACAAGAAACAACAAATTTAGGACTAAAACTTTATAAAAGTGTGCGAGGTTACCGAGTGGCGGGCCAAATGCGCAGGAACTGTGTTATGTTTTCCTCGTGCACCACGAGAAATTTACTGAAAGACTCATGCTTGCATGAATACCAAAATCAGCACTTGAGAGCAGTAATCTGAGTATTCGCAATATTTTGCTTCAGCACGTTCCAGTCATTTACACATGCACTGATGCTAGCCTCCGGCTTATGGTTTGTGTGCCGGGTGCTAGGTTGCGTGTTCAAACGTTGAACGATAATTATGGAAAAGTACAAGGACATAGGCAGGTACCAGCAAATTCTCTGGCGCTACGCAATTAAGCTTACGATTTCATTTGACCTGCATATCAATCAATTTACTTCTAGCTGCGGATTCTGCAGCTCATAAAAATTGTAACTCAGACCCTCATTAACTCCTTCTCAACAAAACAACGGAACATGACAAGCAATGTCAGTATAGGAAAGAAGATAAAAGAGAATATTGAAGAACAGGTGGGACAGAAAACGACAGAATAAACCAGAACACGACAGAACTGAGAAGAAAGAGGGCAGGAACAGCGAGGACAAGAACAAAGAATCAGCTGCAATACCACAAATTTGTCATTCATTGAGACCTGATATTTGCTGGTAATATCACCGCCAGATAACCAACGATCCACCAGAGTGCGTAAGCGCCACCAGTAAAAAAACTAAAGGAAATTCTGAAACAGCCTACTGATCGCGGGGTGCATAGTGAGTGATGCACCGTTATTACATGCAGGGACGTATCCAGGGGGGGGGGAGGTTGGGGGGGGGGAGGTTGGGGGGGGGGCGTCCGGATGGATGGAAGGACAGAGGCACTGACGCACGGACGGACTGAAGGAAGCATAGATGGACGCACAGACGGATGGACGGGCGGAAGCAAGAACGAATGGTTGGACGGATGGACTCACGAACGGAAGCGCGAACGGATGGACGGAAGCACGGACGAACGGACGGGTGCGCAGACGGACGGACGGAAGCATGCATGGGCAGACAGACGGACGGTTGGACACACGAATGGACGGACGGATGCTTCGCCCCACTAATCATCATTCACTCCGTGGATATGCTGTGAAAACCACTGACGCCATCTAATAACATAAATCCCAAGGACATATACACACAACGCCATCTATTGAGCAAGTAATAAACTAGAGGCGCCTACATACTACATACGGAGGAGGGAACGACCCACGGCCAAATGAGCCTCGTCCCCAACAATACTGCAATATCCGTTTTGCTGCCCTATTCACTACGGGAGCAATGGTTGTCCCGAAACCGCCACCTCGGTGTCGCGTATCGCCGAGTTTTCTTCGTTGTCCCGACACTGGGAAGCAGAACTGCTAAGCGGGGCCACGCTCACCAGAGACTATATAGGTGTCCTGTCGTGTTCGTATCACGTCTCACCCACCGCATTGATTCAGCGCACGTCGCTGCAGCGGTTGCAGCTTCCTCAATGTATACCGACCTGTAGGCGTGCGCAGCAAGCGTTCTCGCTCACCCATCGTGCCCATTGTTTACGAACCCGGAGATGCGGAACAATGCACTCCAAGGATACATTTCGGACAGCATGCTGGGAGGATTGTATGAGAGCGACCACGAAGGTATGAATAATGTGGATATCCTATAGTAACCGAAGTAGTAAGTTAATGCGCCTACTTTGTCTAAATAGATATGTTGCAACTCCCCCCCCCCTTTCCTTATTTCCAATATGCTCTAGTTAACTCGGATCGAGTTTGGATATCTGTGCGGCACCTTATACAATAATTAAAAAAAGCGCAGAAAACTAAGGTTTTCATGGAGCTTACGTTTCTGAATTCGTTCGTAGAGTGACCTTTTTTTTTTCTCTGTTATCATACATCGCAGCTACCACTTGCCTGTCAGCAACACTGAATGACGCGTTGATAATGCATGTCATTTATGCTTGAAAAGTGCCGGGCGATAGAGAAAGACACGAAAGGATAGCAATGATAGTTGGAATACACGATGTGCTCGAGATGGTGCAAGTTAATATTAGCTATTTAGGTAGGCAGCATGCAAGCTCCCAACCTAGAGAATAGATAACAGAGAAAGCCCTCATGTACGCGCCTCTGGAGGCGCGCACATGAATGCTTTGTAAGGTTGCAGCCTTTTGAGCGCTTCTTGTCTCCCAACAATAGTTTCTACCTTCGCGAGCCTTTCTTTAAATTTGTGCGGAACAAGGGCTCTCGACCTCTCTATCCTGACGACCCATGTATGTCCCAAGGAATCAGTCCCAAACTGATTCCTTGGGACATACATGAAGTTGTTCGTACCATACATTCTGCTGGCTTAGCTCACACTTGCATTTATTCTTCACGCTGTATTCGAATGATGCCCTAACACAAAACCAATGAGGTCCACAACTGGAGATTGTCCATTCCCGTCTCTTCCCCTACATGCTATTTCTTAAACGTAAATATTTCTTTAAAAAGGCACTGCAGCAATTTTCCGACGAGATCAGAACACGCTTTCGATTTGTCGGTACAAGCAGCTCCTGAGATAATGTGAACTATACATTATAGCGTGACACGCGACCTGTAGTTCACAACAAATTCTCAAAGTGAGCTAACAATTGCTCGTTCTTCTATCTACAAGTGATGCCATAAACCAAATGTTTGTGGTCATTCGTGGTTTGCGTATCGTGAGCTGAATAGTTATCATGGTCGCCGCGGGATGCCGCAACGTGCCCTCGTGCTCATTCGCGATTGCACTAAAGGCAAAAAAAAGGAAAAATAAAGAGCAGATCCCACGTACAGTTGGAATCCCTGATATGCAAAGCACGAATGAGAAAAGTTGATATGTCATTTTAAAATCAGCACAACGTTATGACGTGGAGGTAAATCATGCCGTACATGACTTCCGTGTCCTGATTATCATGTTTCGATGTGTCGTTTACTTTCGTCATATATTCACGTCACGTGATACCAAATTTAGTCCATGTGGAGCAAGCGAAACGACCGCGAGCGCGCTGTGAGCATGGTATGTTGTCATGTTCTTACATGACACGCGTGTCAGGATTATCATGTTTGCACCAGTCATATAATTTTGTCATCCATTGACGTCAACACTGAATTCGGTATATGTGGAGCTAGGAAAACGGCTGCGAGCGCATCATGAAAGGCCCAATATACTCCCATGTAGCGTTGACGCGCGCGCACGCTGGGCACAGCGATGCTGCATCAGCAAAACGAGAGCACTCTTAATAGTCTGACACCAGGCGCGACTAGCGTCCGTCGGCGCGGTTCTACGGCAACCGCCGCAAAATTCGACATGCTGCATTTTGCGCCAATGCGTTACCCAGACAACACTGCGTCTCCCTCTTTTCGCGACGGAGGAACGCCGGACGCGCTGAAACGCGCATGCGTCAAAACAACACAGCGCGGCACGCACCGCGTCACGTCGAAATATATTCGCGCCTTGACTGTGGCATGTAGTCATGTTCTCAAATGACACGCATCTCATGATTTTCAAGTTTGCACCAGTTGCATACCTTTGTCATTCATTGGCGTCACGTAATAGGAAATTTGGCACATGTGAAGCTAGCGAAACTGCCGCGAGCGCATCATCAGTGTGGCATGCATAGTCATGTTGTTACACGACACGCATGTCGCGATTATCATGTTTGGATATGTCATTTACCTCTGTCGTCCGTTCGCATCGCGTAATACCGAGTTTGGTACATGTGAAGCTAGCGAAACGACTGAGAGCGCATCATGAGCGTAGCACGTAGTCAAGTTGTTACATGACACACATCTCATGTTTATCATGTTTGCACCAGTATCATACCTTCGTCATCCATTCACGTCCCGTAAAACCAAATTTGGTATATGTGACGCTAGCAAAACGGCCGCGAGAGCATCATGAGCGTGGCATGTAGTCATGTTGTTACATGACACGCATGATATGATTTTTATGTTAGGATTTATCGCTTGTGTTCGCCATGCGATCATGCCATACCATACCAGTTTTGCAACATGCCATGTGAACGAAACTATCGCAAGAGCTGCAGGTTTATGATATGTAAATTATGGCATTCTTAACATACATGTCATGATTTTTATGTTACAACTAGTCAAATATACAGTCATGTTATGCCATACCAAGTTTGGTGTCGATAACATTATTGAAACGGCTAGGAGAGCTAAATGTCGTAGGCGGATAGATAGATAGATAGATAGATAGATAGATAGATAGATAGATAGATAGATAGATAGATAGATAGATAGATAGATAGATAGATAGATAGATAGATACGCTAAAAGTCGCCGAAGTTTGCTAAGAAATGCTTCCCGTTTAAAACTGTGTTCAAGCTTACGACGTGCACTAATAAATGGACGTTGCGTATAGCCTCCTTTACACCACCCTTGCTTATGCTAAGCTTTCATCGTGCTCGTTAGTACAAAACAAAAGCGCCTAAATAGTCCGACAAAGCCCTGCAACTACGCTCGTACTTGACGGGTTTCAAAAATTCGTATGGCAATAAACTCCTTTAAAGAAAGCCATTCGATGATTACTAGAAAAACTGTTACAGGGCTCTTTGGATGCGACGCTTCTTATGGTCGAGCTCAATCCGGTGTGCTGCGTGACTAGCCTTACTGCGCATGCGCTCCCTCCCCCTCTCTCCTCTCCTGTGCTTACTCCCCCATCTCTCTCCTATGCATTCCTGCCAGCGACGTTTCCACCTCTATTACGCATGCGTGTCCTCTCCCTCTATGTCTCTCTCCGGCAATCCCCACTCCCTCGCCTCGCAAGGCCAGCGCAGGCAGCGTCTGCTAGCGAGTGATTATTTATGCGCACGTGATTTCGTCTCTGTGCAGTTTTATGTGAAATATTTTGTGCATCAAATTTCCCTTTTTATTTGAGTTACTTACAGAGCTCGCATGCTGACTGCACTGTTTTTGTTTGTATCTTCTTGGCATCGATGATGAAGTGGTATGAAAAGTTGTTGTTGTTGTTCTCCTATTGTTAGTGGCGCATACCCACTGTGGGGGATTGGCAAAGAATCAAGTGGCTCTAAAATTTACTGTTCAGATTTAGAATGATGGAGGTGTAACAGAAAGATTACCGATAGCCTATAGGCAAGTGTGGTGCTTAATGTATTGCATACAAATGTTTACATAAGCAAATTTATTCTTAGAATAGAGCAATAATCTGATTTTATACGTATATAATTATGTTGACATGTTAAGATAATGAAACTGGTTAATTAGTCAACCTATTAGTTTCATCAATATAGTCCCGGACGGCCGCGCATACTGTGCCATTAGAGAAACCAGAAATGGAAGCTCCAAAAGACAAAATGACAGGCAGAGATAAGTCCATACCAATGCCACGCAAAGGTATTTCTAATAGGGTTTTTCGTAATGTGTTAAACCGCCTGCAGGTGAAAAAGAAATGGTCTATTGTTTCCTGTTCATCACAGAATGCGCACAGTGGCGAAGGTGCCTGAGCAGACCTGTGTTTATAGAAATTTAGATTTGGTACCCGGCAACGCAGCCTTGTGATAGCTACTTCTTGTTTTCGAGTGCGGCAAAAGTCTCTTCGCCAGGGATATAATAAATGGCGATATTCTGTAGAGTTTGTTACTGCTGAACCTTTAAAGACTTGCATAAGCGTACGTCTGCGGAATCGAGCAGCAGTCACATAAGCGGATGATGGACAGAGCGGTAGAATTGGTTCGCTGATTGACGACTTAGCCAAGGAACCGGCTATTTCATTCCGAAACAAACCTTTATGTCCAGGCACCCAAACTAATCGCACTTTTCTGAAATGTACAGGTACTAGTGCACGGAACGCCCTTGTTACGTGGTTATCAGCACCAACAGAAAGTGCTGCACAGAGAGATAGAGAATCTGTTATTATGACAGCTGATGTAATTGCTGTATCTAACTTACGTAAGGCGAGCACTACTGCCAGAAACTCAGCCACAAAAACGGGTATAAAATCGGGTAGACGAAGGGAATAAATCCAATTTAAAATCGGGCTGAAAATACCAATCCCTGACTTTTCGTCGTATTGCGATGCGTCTGTGGCAATAATAACGTTCGTTGTAATACGGCGCAGGTGATCTTGTAGTAAACCATCCAAAATATTATGGTGAAGTAATATGACATTATTAGGAAAAATGTCGTCGAATTGAATTTCCACCAGGGCTGAATTATAACGACTCGGCATGATGTCGCATATACGTACGTTTAGAGGCTCCAGTAAATTTTGCACAAATAAAATTTGTGGCGCGTGAAATCGCGGCCATCTAGCAGCAAAAAATGATTCCGGGGTGGAAATAAACGCTGTTTCTGAATGTCGTAATGGTGATTCACAAATTCTTAAGAATGTCTGAACAGTCAGAAGGCGAATTCTACAAGAAAGCGGAGGGACCCTCGATTCAAGATACAACACATTGTTGGCAACTGTTTTGGGAAGGCCAAGGCATAAGCGCAAAGCTTCTCTTTCCAGAAGAATTAGAGGCCACAACTTGTAAGCTGAACTTCATAGAAAAGTACACAACCAAATTCCAAAATGGGACGAACATACATGCGATATATCATTAATAATGTGTCTCTTCTCATACTTGTATGAAAAGTTAGTGAAAACATTAAGAAAACTTATCATACGTTTTCAAGCAAATACAATAAAAACAATGTTCGATAGTTTGCCGTTCTTTTGCTCAATCTCAGCGCACGCAGTCGAAGTCAGAAGGATATATAACTAACACCATAAGATCATAAGATTACCGTATGTTTGCAACGACACTTGGAAATGTCTAACTTTGGTGTTTCCTCACACCACAATTTCAATAACGGCCATACTAACATTGAATTATTTTTGTCAGACACTGAAAAACTAAGATTCTATCGCGACAAACCTTTCTTTCAATATATTTAAACAAAAAAAGACGATGCCAAGACTCACTACAATATCTTCTTCTTTCTTCAATGCCATTCGAAAATGACATTACTATTCCGAGTTCACGTACAAATGCGTGACTTCCATTTGTAAGATAAGTGTGCAAACGACACACATCTATATCGTCAGTCACCCTATCCGACACGCTGGTGGTCGAATCATTTATGTATGCCGGAATTTTCAGCAAAGCAGTCTCAGTGACACGAAGTTGAGGAAAATGTAATCCCCCCCTTCCTCATATTTGTGCCCGCTGCTGACACGAAGGAAGTCGTCTGGTGAAATTTCTTTCTAGAGGACATGACATCCTCATTCTTCTGCGTGTCTTTGAGGAAACGGTGTACGCGCGAGAAGCCTGGTGATGACATATAGAAGAACTTTTGTAGAGAAAGATGGTGTTTGAATTTACATTACAATAACTACTAAATAACAATAACATCCCCTATACGTTTTTCGCCATCATTTTTTGTTAGTTTACAATAATTACGGGTAAATAAAAAGCAAAAAAAAAACGATCACTTCAGTTTACAACCATTGACCGCTGGTAGTACTTAGAGATCGTTGACTTCAGCGTGTTATTGTTATCACTCGGCAAGATGGCGCGATGGTTCCCCAGGGCGCGCTTTAAAAGTTGTTGCACCGCGCATCGCGAAACACGCGCGTCTCTATCACTCTTGTGCCAACGATTCTCTCGTAATCGCGGCGGTTTGTATATGTCCTGGGCATTCATCGCAAGTTCGCGTCGAAGTTATAGAGAGCACAGAGGTCACTTCGCCCGCTGGAGCGGCCGCGCTTGAGAAAGGAGAACGGTGCTCACACACAATTGCGAAAGTTGTTAGTTCGCGCTCGATCTGTGTGTGTTCTTTTCGTGCGTCCTTTTTTTTTCTCTTGAAAGACACGATGCAACTTTCGAGATGCTTGCCGTTCTCTGCGTTACATTACAATTCGTTGCTTTAGCGATTAATTCCTTCTAACTTGTGGGAGAACAATGCATAATAAACACTCAATTACCTCTTTGAATACACGTCTCACTTTCGTGTTATACCTATTCTTATGGCAGAGGGAACAGTCATGTTTTTGTTTTCGTTTTGTTAAACGTAACAATGCTGAGAACAAAGAGAAAAATGATGCCAAGGGAGGTATGTGGGATCGATGTTATCAGCAGTTTTGTAATGTAAATGTGAAGAAAAGAAAGGTGGACGAAAAGGTATGCCGCTGGCGGGGACGGAACATGTGACCTTCGAATAACGCGTCCGCTGCTAAACCAACTGAGTAGAGCGGCAGTCATACCTCCGTACTTTATAAGGTGTATATGTGCATCTTTGAAACGTGGGAGTAGAATCACTGTATGCGCTACCCAGCTGCACCACTGTTTTTCGGGCGCCACTCGCTCCGCCTACAGCGATTTCAGCGCCACTATTCATCGAGCGCCATCAGGTACCCAGAAGTGGCTACTCTGCGCTGCAGAGTAGCCAACCTTTCGCAGGCAATGCCAAGACTTGGCAGATTCACGCAGTCCGAGCGTAATGACATCGGCACTGTTATTATTCTCGCAGCTTCTTTGTCCAAGATACGTGTAATCCCAGGTGCATTACTTGGAGAAGTGTAAAACCAATGGTTTGTTTTGGGTTCTAGCGTCTCAGAGTGCCTCAAAAAGACGCCGTAGTGGAGGGCTTCAGATAATTTTGATCGCGGTTTTGTGCGCTTTACCATGCGCTTCAGTCGCACCAATGTGATACCACAGCAGCAGCTATCTAACTATATGACTGGATATTGTGCGCTGAATGGTGATAGCCCCAGTGAAAATGGTAAGACGGTGCCTATAGAGCAAAACCTTCTAAAAGCCGCCGACTCCAGTGCTTTCTGGCTGTCATAAGCGTGATAAAGCCCGATAGAAATTTTCTTGGGCATATCCTCTAAATATTGGGAATTAGTTCTAGAGCACCAGCTCGACTTTTTTTTTGCTGCATAATGACTCGGTCACCGCATCCTTTGCCACAGGCGTGACCAGAGAGTTAAAGATTACAGTGTCTTCAATAAGCAAAAAACAAAATTAATTCACTGCAGAACAAGCACAATTTATTGCACGCACAATAACGCTATGGTACATATAAAATAAATGTGAAATACATGTATCCTTAGTCTGTGTCGGCTGCTTGACACGTAAAACAAATCTTAATTTGTCCATGACGCGTGATATGCGATCGCGAAGCTTTACTGGAATCATTCGAATAAACAACGTGGTGCAGCTGGTGCACTAGCATCAGCGTAATATTGTGACTCGTAATAATGAGCCGAACAATCTAGGTTTACTATATATATCATACAAAAAAATGTAAAGAACGCCAGCAAACCAACAGACAAACGAATAAAGAGTTTAAGTGTGATCGATATTGATTGTGGGGTTTCACGTGCCAAAACCACGATATGATTATGAGAGACACCGTAGTGGATGGCTCCGGAAATTCCGACCACCTAGAATTCTTTAACGCGCACCCTAATCTGAGCACACGGGCCTACAACATTTCCGCCTGCATCGCAAAAGCAGCCGCCGCAGTCGGGATTAAGTGTGCGTGTTTAAGTGTGCGTGTAATCGCTCAATTCAGTTAGTTCATTTGAATTCATGTTTCAGGTCTTAAGTACAAGCAGTGTTAGACGCGACAGCGTACTTGAATCTCACATTCACTCATTCCGGAGCTTCCAGCCGTGATCGCGTATGCATATGCACGCCAAGTATAAGCATGCTTATGGCTGTCGAGGCCGATTGCACTATATCTCAACGGCTTCGCAGTCACTTGTTGGGCTGTTTTCTTCATTTTTGGTTGATTCGTGATGAGTAGTGAGACCTTCCTGATTTTTGCGGTGCATACTCGTTTGTGAAGTTGATAGCTTCGTGATAGGGCATACAAGGAACGATTACTGAACAGCTTCGCAGTTAGAAGAAGCTCCGCAAAAGATGCAGAAAACGAAACAGCCGTGGTCCCCAGTCACCATTAGCGTCAATAAATGAGCGTAGCCATAACCATCCACAATTAAAAAAAGTGATAAAAATCGATAAAATCTCTGCGCCGTAAAAAAGTGACGCCCGTCTTTGGGTGACCGCAATAATTGCCCCTCCTCCCCCTAACCCCCATGCGCATGTCCGTAAAGTGCACGAGTGAGGTGAGAATTTCAATACACCTTTATTTATCAACGTGGCCAGCACTCTGTCCACTTCACATGAAGAATGTTGCAGCGATATGCCAATAACTATCAGTAACATGCCTTCGTAAGCTAAAGAAGAAAGGAAAACAGGATCTGAGGAACATCGATTGTCGCAACAAAGCTTCTGTAAATTGATGCCTCCCTCCCACTCAACACGCGAACATGAAAAAGAAAGTGATCTTTAAGTGTTCACGAACGCCCAAGGAAATAGAAGAGCTTATCTTGATCGCCGAGCAAAATGCAGCAGTGTAGATGTAAATTTGATCTCAAAGTTATCTTTAAGTGTGTCCTCGCGTTAAATTTTGAAGCGCTTTCTGTCTGTCAACATTATTTAACCTGATACGGACATGTAATCATGAGATACGCTGGCAGTGCTTGCTCTCTAGTGCTTATATTTTTAAGCTTTATTTAATGTAACTCACGGCACCAAGATAGTCACCACCGAAAACGCTACATCAAGAAAGCCTGAACCGGATCAGCAACGCTACGGTGGAAAATAGCTTTTGGTTCTCGTGAGTAAAACAGGGTTCACCCAGGCTGCACAAGACACAGGCGTGTGCGTCAATGCACAACTGGTATGAAGGCGAAAAGAACAAGATTAATATCATCAACCGCAAGACATACAAAGTCGTTCTTGGCCTACCAGAATCTACCAGCGCTGAGAGGTTACTCCATTAGGCATTCATAACACTTTGGATGAAATAGCGAAAGCACAGCGAATCTTATACCTCGAAAGGCTTATACTCTCACCAACACGGGAAGACATATAGTACAAGAGTTGGGCATCACATATCACCGACAGCATTGTAGAAGGTAGACATATCTCAGCAAATTAGAGAGAAAATACATGTTGCCCCGATTCCAAAAGCATGAACCCGTTGTACAACCCAGGTCGCAGAAAAGCCAGAGCTACACTTGTACTGAAAACTTATTGCAACGATAAAAACACGCGTTTCACTGACGCCGCGTGCTATTCGGACAGGGGGTGGTTTGCTATCGTTGTGATTAACACCGAAAAAACGACAACGCACGCAGCTCAAGACCCGACACCCGGATATAGCTGAAGAAATGGCCGTTGCTCTGGCTATAACTGACCCTGAAACTCAAACTATGCTCAGTGACTCACGCTCAGCAGTTCGGAATTTCATTAAAGGCCGGATTTAAACTGAAGCCTTTCATGTACTGGCAGATTTCATGTACTGGCATGCCGGCCCGATTTCCCAGGCTACCTAGATCTGGATCCCCGCCCATATGGGGGACGTCTCCCCGCGCTTCCCCAACCTTAACGAGGTAGCGCACACCGATGCACGCGACGCAACAAACCGTGCAAAAGGTGATGGTCTTGTTGAAGAGTATGCGGACCGGGATCGACTTACGGGATACAATGAACTGACCAAGGCGTTCTACTTGGACTGTCGATGCTATCCTCCGCCTCATGGTAATTTATGCAGGGCCCAAGCAGTTACCTCGCGACAGTTGCAAACGAGCACTTACCCTAATCTCCTGATATGTCACCGAATATACTCCGAGATCTATAGTACCAACATCTGTAGGGTCTGCCAGACAGACACAGCTACGCTAACACACATGCTCTGGGAATGCGAGGCCAAGGCGGAGCGTATTATTCCCGATGATCTTTCGGCGAGGTGGCAAGCCGCTCTGCGGAGCTTCAAGCTCGCCGACTAACTCTGGGCCATCCAGCAGGCCCGTGAAGTGGCGGAGAGGCAAGGCCTTGACGTCCCGACATGGGAGACCTGAACCCGGGTCACTAATTTGCCGGACAATAAATAAAGTTTTTCCACTACCACCACCACCATCTCTGGAGCCACAAGAGTAGATGGATCATTTTCCTCTCTAGATAAATCCTTCGTTTGTTCTAAAAGCTGCGTGTTCACGCACTCGCGTTATCGCCTCGTGGACATGTGCTCATAATTGAATCGCTTCACTTTTCATCCTCGTTAAACACTGACACCAATGGTCATAGCATGTAAGAAGCAGCTACTTTTTTTTTCAGGAGCTGTTGGTCATATGCAATCGACTACAATGACGTTTAGCTAGCCCTCACTGAATGCTTGTCGCCAGAGTTCCCCTTTCCTCCCGCTGTACGTAACCACACCCGCAGTATCTGTGCTGGGCGCGCCAAAAGGTGACAACTGGTATCAAGATTATGCACACTTGCCCTGAACATTATTGCGAGAGTAAAATGACGTGGTCTGTGGGAGCATTAGAATACTATAGGAGTAGGCTAACTTCTACTATATCATTAAAAAAGTCTGTCCTTATTTTCTTCTTCTTTTTCTTCCTGCACAATTTTTATCTCTACTTTCCTTTCAAACCTTGCTTTGTATTTATTGTAGCTTTCTTTATTGCCTTTTAAAAAACTCCTGTTTATTTGATTCTAAATGTATTTTTCTTCATTTATGCAATACAACCGTGTTTTTTTTTCTCATTATATGCTTGAAAATGAATGCTGTGAGACTGTTCGGCATTTTGGCGGATTTAATATTAAATTTTATAACACTGAAGAAACCCAGTAGGTGCGACTTTTTTTTTTTGGTAGAGCATGGGTTGAGAAGAGCGATCGGTTGATTACGTACCGCACGCTCGCAAAATGAATGAATGAATGAATCAATCAATCAATCAATCAATCAACCAATCTACTAAATAATTAATAATTTAACTAACCATTTTTGCGTAGCTGAAAGAAATGAATCTTTCGCGGCCATGTCTATTCCCTCTTCCCATCTCGCTCTTCACTGAAAGGCCTGCGAAGTGAACAAAGTTTCCTCCCTGATTGTCGCTATTCATGCCTTCTCTCTTTCTTTCTTTCTTTTGCATTGCGCTTTCCATGGGAGCCGGTCACCGCCCTTGAAGGTTGTCAGCATAAAGGCATGCGCTGCGAAAACAGAATGTGCGGTATGGCCTCATCGACCAGCGTCGGCTCCACGAAAAGGCAAGAAAAACGCCGCTGTTGCTTCACCCCGAGCCATGGTATGTGCGTCGGTCATTCGCTTCAGTTTTTCCAGAACGTTATGCGCAAACTCAGACGTGGAAAAAAAATAAAAATAAAGAAAACTTCCCCTACAACTGGGGGGGTTACATTGCTAAACTGAGAATGAAATGAAAACGCGTCATCCCGAGCGACTCACTCGAACAGCATTGAAGGAGTCAAATCATATTTTTATTTTTGACGAGTGCTAACAGCTGTTCAAAAAGCCTTGCCATCCGTCCGTCCGTCCTTCCGTCCGTCCGTCCGTCCGTCCATCCATCCGTCCATCCGTCCGTCCATCCGTCCGTCCATCCGTCCGTCCATCCGTCCATCCGTCCGTCCATCCATCCATCCATCCATCCATCCATCCATCCATCCATCCATCCATCCATCCATCCATCCATCCATCACAAACTGTTCTTAAAATGCAGTCCATGTTTACAGCGGGTGTCCTGGTTTGAAGGAGTCGCAGACATAATGAGCAGATAAACAAACCAAGGATGTTATTAAACATCACTCCGCTTGAAAGCGCGAACTGCCGTGGTTGTATGAAAAACAAAAACAAAACAAAAAAAGAAACGCACGTGCCACGATTCTTCGTTATTATGCGCGCCATATATAAAATAAATGTGTAGGTTCCTCTAGCTGCCTCGTTGCCTCTGAGGTTGTTGTGATAGCACCATCAGAACGAAATTATACAGAAGTCTCTGACGTCAATGACGGCCCCAACTAACTTCAGCTGTTATGGGCGTCATCCCATGCAAATGAATGTGAAGCCCTCTAATCGAGACCGTAAAGGTCAGGTATGCTTTTTGCATGGCTTGATGCTTTATAGGACGGCGATGAATTCGTATACACGAATGAAAGCGAATAAGAGAAGGAGTTTCGTGGGAAAAAGTTTGTTTCGCACAAAGAACGCTTAATAGGACGGTTTGAAACGCGGAAGTAGACCGTAAATAACGTCAAAAGTGAGGTGCAAGCTTAGTCCTTGTCTTTTATTGTCGTGTACGTACAGCGTTCTTGCTGTAAACATATCATTTATTACTAACTAGTTCCATCAGCCACTTCGATAAATTGCAATAACATATTTCATTTAAGTTATCCTGCACAGTTTTCTTTTGAATTCGTCCGCCTGTCTCTCCCCACCCCCCTTTTTTGTTGTGGGTTTAATATTTAAGTTTGTAAACCTTGCTGCAATAATAAACATCTTTTTGGTTTTCCTTTTTTAAGCTTTTCCATGGCAGCATGCGATGACGTCTGTATATTTTTTTCTCAATCAACATCCTGTTGATTTATTGGATACGGCCTTCCTTTACCGTTGTTTGTGGTAACTCTATTATTAAATTTCGTTTCAGGTTGTCGTTGCCGCCAAGAATAGTACTTCGTGTATGCATGCACAATGCAACCCGCATTGTACCTGCTTTTTTTTGTCGTGCAATATTAGCATTACAATAGCCACATTCTGTGTGAGGTTGAGCTTTTGTAGCATACGCCACGTTTTTGAAGCCCAGCGCCTAATGAGGCACTTGAAGTTTTCGTATGAATTAATCATTCACTGAAGAGTAGTATTTGAACGATTCTGTGACTTCGGCAGGGGAAACATGGGCGAATCATTATGCAGACCCCCAGATTTAGTTTTCCGGCGCCGTGCACAAGAGTCAAGCATAGTGCGGGACACTTGCCAGAATTTGTCACACAGCAAATAACAAAAAAAAAATACGGAAGAGTTAATTCAGTTCCGAGCAGTGATGTGACCTATGGAGAGGACACATGTTTAAGAGCTCTAGCGATCAGGTATAAATAGGCGTATATATTCACCATGTTCTTTCTGGTAACGATGCCGTACCACTGCGGGCTGATAATTGATTCCTATCCACAGCTTCAAGTTCACGAACCTCAGATGACTGAAACTAATTTGAAGTCGACAAATGTTGAAGACTGAACGAATTCGTTTGTCGTACGTGAACTGGTACAACACATCACAAAAATTAAAAAAAAACCGTCGAGTCATTTCTTTCGACATTAAAGTGATATCGAGTCGATACTACCAACCTGTGGTGAGAGGTACAGAGGCGAAATGAAGCTCTGCCTTAATGAAAGGCTAAAATAGCGATGTCACAATGTGTGCAAATCAATACACGGTTGCATTGTCACGACTGATGATGTTTGCCAAGTTTGAGGGGCTGAAAGAACGCCTATTTACAAATTACGCGAAGAATTATAAAAGCGCCACATTTTATCGAAATTGCAATGGTAGGAATCACGTGTATCAGCGATGCCCTCTTTAATGTTCTTATCTGCACCTGATACCTTTTCCCTAAATCAGGTGAATCGCTTCTGAAACTCTGTTCCGTGGCATGGCGATTGTGCTGTCTACTTTCAGAGTGACGCTTGGGTCCACGATTTTAAGCCCTTGCGCTAGCTACGTATCTGATACACATTGTCAGTAGAACCTGCTGGACGTTATCGCTCGTATGATCGGGCCGGCCGTTTCTTCTGTTTCTTTAATGCACTGTACCAGTTTAAGTTACTTGCAGTCTCCCTTCACAGCACGTATTTTAATCATATTCAAATAAAAATTCCCGGAATCTAATAAATATGCCAAAATCTATCTCAAACTGAGCAGCCGCGTTATTCTGTCGTTTTTGTCATATAGATTTCTTTCCTTTTCGCATGCTTATGGCATTGCTGAACCAATAGCAAAGCAGATACATATCTTGCCTCACAATTTTGCTAGAACCATAGATTTATGTGGAGGAGGAAACATTACAGTGGGCCAAAACGATTGTAAACAGATTGCTGTGTGTCGCATGCAATGCGACCAATTCTTATGTTTTTAGCACTTCACATATCGAGCTGATTCTAAGTTCACACAGGGTCTTTATCACTGTTTGCTGTAATTTTACGGGCCGGGGTTTTACCACATTATCAAGAGGCACGCTGTAGTTGAGGGCTCCGGTTCGAAAATTCGGCTAGCTGAGGTTGCTTAGCGGGCGCTCAAATCGGGTACACGTGTGTTTTTCGCAATCTCGCGCCCATCCAAATATGCAGCAGCTGGGACCGGCAGTTGAGCCCATGTCCTCGAGCTTAACAACGCGACATTTCACGTGTCGAGTCACGAATGCTTGTTCGCACGCGGTTTCTTTCGATTGATTAAAAGAAGCTTCATATACATATCAGATTACTTATATGTTGAACTGAACGTTTCCAAGGGAAAGCTATACAAGCTAAGATGGTGGCAGTTCTCAATGCCTCGTCTCGCGCCAAATAGTTACGTGTGTCTAAGTAAACGTTCCCGTTTACCTTTCTTGACCAAATGAGAGCATGTATTTTTACTTTGCATACCCTTAACAAGCGCGAGGAACAAGCTCATTCGAATAAGAATTTAGTAACAACTATTTTCACGTTTTGTTGTTTCCTTGCCTTATGAGGTATTTTCGCGAGACGCCGCACTGCCATCACCACAGGTATCAAAACACTCACAAACGTATAGACGCGACCATCAAGTACATTGGTCCTACAAGACCACATTAAACAAGTCAATGATGTAATCATAAAGTAAATTGGTGCCCAAATATCATGCGCATGAACATCGCAAGACAAACTTCACAATTAGAGTATACCAACACGCCCAACCTTTACCAACACGCCCAGCTGGCAGTCATCCTAATGAGTTATAGCATTTGGTAGTCTGTGCTTAGAAGGCTTCAGTGAGTCGCATTGCGTTATCTCTCTTCCTATAATCATCAAACCAATTAAGAACTAATTATACGTCCGTGAGCACGAACTTTCTGCGACTCACCAGAGGGGACTGCTTCCGTCGTGAAGACCTGCGGGGGACGCAGTTGCCGAGGAAGCGCTGTCCTCTTCTCCGATCTCACCGATCGGTGGCGACGACGACCCTGCCGACAACTTTTTCCTCGCCGCTCCTCGGCTAGCGTTCCCGCGGCGACTGAAGGCTCGCCGTCCGAAGCCGTCAACAGCCAACAGCTGGGTAGCGCATGACCCGCGGCCGGTCGGTCGCACGCTCCGGCCTCTTGGCCCGGGCTGCGCATGCGCACGGCACCCCTCCCGTTTTCCCGGCGCTGTCCCGAGCCTCCTCTTCTTGCTTCCCGTTCCGAAATCCCTCCTCTCCCGATTAGTCTTCGGTCCGAGCACGTCGATTCAAGCGAAGCTTGTTATGAGTCACGGTGGTGGCGTCGTACGTGAAAAACGCGGCGCCGGCGAGCGTGCGGAGACGCGCCTCTCTGAAAGCGTGAAGGCCGCGTGCCGCGTATTCGTGTGCGCCGATTTCCACATAGTGATGCCCTCTCGTCCGCGGGCTTGTCGGCGATGAGCCGTTTCAAATAAGGCAGTCTGACCTGTTATCGAGGTGACTAGTGATTTCACGCTGTCAAGTTTCACTCTTGCCACACGTGACGGTGGTTGACAGAGGTGTTGTGCTGGTGAGCACGTGGATGATTACTTGCGAAGCAGCGCACGGAGACAAATCACAAAAAAAAAAACGAAAAAAAATACACCACTGCCCAGCTCGGCTAAAGTTCTACGTTACTGAACGTGGATGATGGTGGAATTCCTAACATGGAAGGAGAAAACAATGGTGAGCATTGCGCGATGAGAAAGAAAGAAAAAAGAAAGGAAGGCAACAGAAAAAGAAAGAAAGAAAGAAAGAAAGAAAGAAAGAAAGAAAGAAAGAAAGAAAGAAAGAAAGAAAGAAAGAAAGAAAGAAAGAAAGAAAGAAAGAAAGAAAGAAGGTTGGTAAATGCCACACCACCCTACAGCGAAGCGTCGCTTGAGTGCCGTTTTCCCGTTAGGAAAGGGGCTCCGGAATTTTTTCTTCCTCATTGGTTTTAACAGGCTATTTTTTTATTAGTTTCGCACCTTTACGCCCTTTACCTGAGTTCCAAAATTTCCCTATAATACCACACTTGCTCATGTCTTTGGGAAGGTAGTATGCAGAAACATTTTTTTTTGGGGAGGGGGGGGGGGGCTTTTTGATCTACACTGGAGGCTGGGCATGCAAAGGGCCATTTTGCGTTATGTATGCACGGCGACAAAGGTTTCTGGTGAGAGGGGGGGGGGGCACGGGCCCGGTATGTTATGCCTGGCTACGCCACTGTCTTTAGTTTATAGTTTTCAGTGAATAAGAACTCCTTTATTATCGCTGCTCAACGCCAGACGCGTATTTATGCACCGGATCGTTCTCGAAGGTTATCGGCGATCCACCAGCAAAGTAATAATTGCAAGTAGGGATACCATGAGCGACGTGAAAAGAGGCAATTTTTTGCAAAGTTTGCTGAGTGTACCATGGCTAATGCACAAAACGCCACGTTTCATCCGTAGGTTACACACACACACACACACACACACACACACACACACACACACACACACACACACACACACACACACACACACACACACACACACACACACACACACACACACACACACACACACACACACACACGCACACACACACACACGCACACGCACACACACACGCATGCACGCACACACACACGCACGCACACACACACGCACGCACGCGCACGCACACACACACTGAGACATCCAGTACAATTCTTTGGTCCTTTCGTAAATCTAAGCTAAAAAAACTTCGTGTTGTGCTTTCATATGAGCTTGCAGAAAATATGAAGGGACACCGGCCTGTATATAGCTGCGTTACCGACAATGTTATTTTTCGTGAACGGGTGGGGAGGAGGACCTTCGTTTGAGCCAATTCAAGAGGATCACTTCAAAGGAGTTTAGTTCGCCCGTGTGGCACACGTTTTACTGCACCGGCGCAATGAAGGACTGCGCTTTGCGAGCGCCGATAGCGAAATGCTTTGCATTGTTTTTTGTTGTGACGCTGCTGGCTGAACGTACAGCCTGACTTATGGTTGTCTCTAAGGCTTCGCCAGCTGCCTTTGCATTCCGCATCGAAATACATGTAAGAATGAAATTGCCAGAGAAACCGCGCATTTGAGGGCTGTGTTTGCATATGAAGAAATGTATTCGCTCAAGTCTCAAGGCCTCTTTTTGGTTCTAACATATTGCTGCATTATCTCCGTCTGAACCAAATCCTCCGTCGACGCTTCCTACGAACAAGAATCTTATCAATGTGCATGTGTACGGTATTTTTTTGATGGTACAAGTCGATACTGGCGCCCACGTGTTTATAATCAGTGTTCTTCTTTGTCGCCTCTTGAAGAAGTACTCACGCCTCCTGCTAGAGAAGCTGTACGTGTCGCCGATGGCGGAACTTTGCCGATGGCGACAAAGGCGCCGTCTCGGTGCCTTTGCCGACGGGGATTATGCCTATGGTTATGCTGCACGTAGGCTACCGAATGTATATTGTCGACGCGCGTGTGTGCCCGACGAAAAGCACGAAGGTCGCTTGCTGCTCGAGCTCGGAGCCGGACTGGCCAGCGCTGCAACTGCTCTTGCAAATGTATTTTGTGAATAGTCGGCAGTGAAAGCAACTCGTTACTCGATCACGTTACAATATAACCAGAGGCAGTTTCTTGACATAGGGCTGCAGTAAATATTGTGGAGGCTTCGAAGAATATACAGTTTCTCTGATTGTTTCCACTCTCCTAAATACTTATTATTTCAGCAGCGTAGCTGTCTAAGCCGGTCGTGAAAGCTGTGGTGGAGGCAGTAAACCACGGGTTTTGTGCCACAGGAATTTGGCAGGCCCCACTATCGAGTACAGCAGCGGCGAGTGTTAAACGAAAACTGCTCGGTGAGGCTGAGCACGTGAAACACGTGAAAGAAAGAAGTAGAAAAAAGAAGAAAGAGAAAATGGAAAAAGTTAGAAAGCGACAAAAAGAGAGAGAAATAATCCGAGTAGGTACGTAAAAAATAAACAAAGACATAACAAGAGAGAAAAAGATAAATCAAGGTACAGATGCGATAAGGAGATAGGGAAAACAAAACAAGAGAGCAAAAATTAAAAAGAAGGAAAGAATGAAACAAGTAAATTCAAAGATAGAGATAGATTTATAGTAAAGAAGAAACATAAAGCAACACAAAAAGTATCCTTCACTTTTCTGTGTGCTTTATCTAACTGTTTGTGTAGAACAATTGGTTCCGTTGTCGTTATCGTTGAGTTTATCGATGCTGCGTTCTGGCACTGCAGGACAATGAATGAATAATGTATAGAAGAGCCAGGTCTGTTGGAGTAGAGTTTCTGCCACGTGGCCAACCAACAAAGACATTAGCAGAATGATGTTCAACGATTTGTGTGACTCGGCCAGTGAAATAGCATATTGACGTGTGGGGAAGCGATTGAGGACGACAATCGGAAAATGTAAACAAATATTTCACTGTGTTTTATTCGGCCGTGCGATGAACTCGCCCTAAACCCTGCCTCACTTGAACGAGCATCAGGTTAGAAAGTTATTGCAGTTGATTTTTTTTACTAAACGTTCCTCACGTTTCATTAGCATGGGAAAGACTTTGATGCTTAATAAAACGCGAAAGTTGAGCATCCGCGTCGGCGACGTCAACAAGAGTGATGCAATAAATTATCACGTGTTCACGTCACCACATGACGTGATGACGTCACGCATAAAAAGGGTGGGATCATGATGACGTCATCAAGACGTGATATGACGTCACTTGAAGACGCCATTGCCTAACGCCATCGCTTGGTCAATTTTGGGCCGATCACGGAGGCCATGCAGTACCAGACGAGGTGCACAAAGCATTCGAGAGATGGCGGGGCTGCATGAATACGTCTAAAGTAACTGTATATGAACCAGAGTTACTCTAAATACATCAACCAAGAAGCAAGATAACGCAGTTTTCGTCGCCGTCGAACCGACTCAAGTGAATGCATAGGCAACCATGTGCGTTTTCTCAATGCTTGCTTGCTGAACTTAAAGGAAATAAAAGATTGTTTAGTGGCGCATTTTGAAAGGTATCTGATTCCCCGGCGCACTCGGAATTTTGTCGTTTCTGCTTTACAACTATATATATATGTGAACAGGGTGCTACACCGCCACGGTTTAACTCTTTCTTTGTTTACTGAAGCTCAATATTCAAAAACCATCTAGCAATCAGCTAGCTAACAACTCGAAAAGCGTAGACTTCATTGGTTTGCTTAACATGGATGAACGCGTCGTCGGCTTAGTATTTGTCAACAACCGTTTATATGCGCATTGGAAAAGTGGTCGGCGTTCAGTCAAGTGACACATTTCTTTATTCTTACGTCGTCTCAGTGGTGTGAACTTTCCTAATAATTGTTTAACTAAACCGGGGGAGACGGCCGCGATTGGAGCAACGTGCTTTCCTTTTCTCTGTTTTATTCTTTTCTTTTTTTTCTTTTTTACAGTGCTACTTCTAGGGGCTCGTTCCTGGGTTGAGTGGGGCCGCCGTCGACGTTGGCGTTGTTGGCGTCATTGAGAGAGTGAACAATACGAAAGAGAGTGAACGAGGACGAAAGAGAGCGATCGCAGATTACGTCGGTATCACGAGCCCCGCCCCGCCGCTGTAATCCAGTGGCTAAGGTACTCGGCTGCTAACCCGCACGTCGCGGGATCGAATCCCGGCGGCGGCGGTGGCTGCATTTTCGATGGAGGAGAAAGTGCTGTAGGCCCGTGTGCTCGTATTTGGGTGCACGTTAAAGAAACCCAGGAGGTCGAAATTTCCGGGGTCTTCCACCACGGCGTCTCTCATAATCATATGGTGGTTCTGGCACGTTAAACCCCGCATATAAATAAATCAATCAGTCAATCAATCAGTCAATCAGACAGCCAATCAATTACGAGCCACTGGCCTCTAACCTAACTTTCTTGCTACGTCATGCGCGCTCGGTCGGAGCTCGTGCGCATGCAGAGCTGGCCCGTGCGCTGCGGCTGACTTCGCTTATCCTAACGGGGCTGTCGGCGTCTAGCTTTGTTCGCGACGCCGTCAATGCATGAATGGCGTGCGTAGCACTCAAACGCTGGCTGTTTTCGCGGCATTATTTAAAGAATGTTACATTGCTACAATTGCGGACAGCTAGAACTTCAAACCCAGTTGGCGTTGGCCCAACACAAAGGTTACATACATAAGGGAGTATCGTATTGTTAATGCATTTGTTTATCGCTGTGCCGACATTGTCATCAGGCGCTCTATATTCATCTCGTTGAAGCAGACCGCGAAGTTTTAAGGCGCAGAATGGTGCGTAGCCCCGCCGCGGTGGTCTAGTGGCTAAGGTACTCGGCTGCTGACCCGCAGGGCGCGGGTTCGAATCCCGGCTGCGGCGGCTGCATTTCCGATGGAGGCGGAAATGTTGTAGGCCCGTGTGCTCAGATTTGGGTGCACGTTAAAGAACCCCAGGTGGTCTAAATTTCCGGAGCCCTCCACTACGGCGTCTCTCATAATCATATAGTGGTTTTGGGACGTTAAACCCCACATATCAATCAATCAATCAGAATGGTGCGTAGAAAGCGATATCTTGTGTCATGTGCTCCAGAGTATTTGTCTGAAGAAATCGTCACCTATTTCTCAAGCACAGATCTTACAACTTTACCTGATAGCTTGAAATACGAGCGCGTAAGGTAGACAAGGACAGCTAAGACACGAACAAGCACCTACTGCCAACTGAAAGTTTAATCGAGAGCGAAGACAAATACACTAACAGCTGTGGTTGATAAACACGAAGATGGGCGTGCAAGGATTGTCACTGAGGCTGCAAACATATATAGCGCGTAACAGCTCGATATGCGTGATGTAAGCCGTCAATAGCTCTGCCCTATAAGGAGCTCGAGTCTTTGAACAGGGGCAGATGCCGAAAGCGTTAAAGAATTTGCTGTAAGGTAAAGTGGGCTTTGGCAAGGTGGAGCTGACGTATACCTTTTATCGGTGTTGATACCTTTGGTTTGTGGTGTGCTCTTATCGTATACGTGCTTACAAAAATTTCACCTCTCAGTATTCATTTTTTGTCACCGCTCTCCGATTAAATTTTCAGCTGGTATAAGCTCTTGTCCATGTCTTAGCTGTTATTTTTCTACCTTACGTGCTCGAATTTCAAGCAATCATGAGTCACCAATTCACCCAATCAGCCATTTCGACCCAACTAATAATAGGAATAGGCAGACAAACTGATTTAGCATCGTGTTCACCTCGCATGACTGATTTTTTAAGAGTGTTACGGTGTCACCTCGGTACAGTCGACGTTTGACTCGCATTTGTGTTTTACCGCCACGGATGTTACCGCAAAATCGTGTCCCTACGATAACCAAGAACGCGGGTCCATTAATGTAATCTGCGCGCTTTGGAAAGCTTTCAGTGTAACGAAGCAAAGCGACTACAAACTCAAAGAGCGCAATCTCTGATTAAAACAGCGGGGGTCACTGATTTTTTTCTTTCTCTTTTTTTCCTTTTTGCAAACCTCCGATGTACCACCTAGCTCTCCGACCTGGTCCGGGCGCGTGCATCGAAAGTAGGCTACGCTGTCAGCGACGTGACCTCCATCAATATATCGAGCAGCTGCAGCGGACGGCACGCCAATCGGTTCCCAACCCGAAAACCTAGTTTCCTGGTCAAACACACGAAGCGGAGCCCCGTCTAAAGTGGAAGCAGGAGTCGGTGAAGTGGGCGGGGATCTCTGGGGCCTGCCTGCCGTCTACGGCGCACGCACCAAAGATTCCCGGCAGTAGGTCAGCCGACCGATGCGCCCATGGCGAGTGGCGTTCGCGTCTGCTTTGCGGTGTCACGTCATAGTTTGGCTTCCGTGTTTTTGTCGCGATGTTATGAGTGTGAAGATCCTCCCCCCGCCTTCCTTTCCTTCCTTCTCAGTTAGCCCATTTGCCAGATTCTTACTCACACCTTGCTTAACTAGTATAAGATAGTTTGAGTCTCAATCGGTCAATTACAACTGCTACTATCCAACAGACATCACGGAATGGCTGTGTTGCCTGACTCGATGTCACCGTAACACTCGCCAAGTTTAGCTGTTACACTGAAATGGCCGATTCGGCAGTGTGCGCCAACTGCAGGGGCGAAGAAGTCATCGCGTGTCACTTGCACGTACCGCTGTTACCGCTATGAGCGCCAGCACCAGACTCTGCAGTGTATCTTGAAAATACTCGAATAATAGTCTCTACAGGAAGAAAGAAAAAACTCTCGTGGCTGGTCTTACTGCTCATTGGGCTTAGAAAGCCACACGAAACGTTCAGCAAAACTTGAAGGCCGGATTCGTATAGGCTTGTTTGTATGCGCGCGGTACTACGCATACGAATTGTAAATTACCTGAAGCCACGCGTCTCACTGCTTTTCTATTTATCTTTTATGACCCCCGTTGGCTGGCTCAGTTAATTCAACTTCCCTCACTGAAATTGATTTCATCCTTTTTTGTCAAAAGACCACATCTGAAAGTGTTACCTTAGCAAAGTTGAATTTCTGGCCTATCGTAAATAATAACGCCACCTTGTGTCTAGTGGTGATACTAATACCGTACGTTTAGCATCAGTTGGTACAGCTTGTAGACCATGCAGTGCAGCAACTAGCATAAACAAATACCTTGTGCTCAAGTCGAGGAACTACATGCCTAGTTTTTCTGACTTAAGGGTGGTGGACAGGCTGCATACTTAGGCTATTCTATATGCAGAACACCGTGGAATCATTGCTGTCGAAATGTATACGCGCGATGGAGTAAGTGAAGTTGGCGATAATCGATTCCCTGTGTTATCGAAGCTCTGCAAGAGCATCGATCACTGCCCACGTTCCTTCGTATTTCGGTCACATTGATCGACAATATCTGAATGGCTCGTAAGACTTCTGCATCTAGACGGGTGCGAATAAGACGAGCTTCAGAGAATGTGGAGGGTGGTGCGCCAGTTTATGTAAGCGCAAAGCAAGATCATGGCATATACGGCATGTTACGAAGAACTTTATTCAAGGCATCTTGAGAAGCGTCATATGGGGTGAGAGTGTAGGGCGCTGCCACTTGGGGACAGTTAGACATAACCTCGGCCCTAATGAGAGTGAAGTATCAACATAAACTTTGGGCTATCCAGAGATTATGGCATAGAAAAAAAATTCAATATTGTATGTTAACATGACTGATCTACTGCAGCGAGGACAAACGTGCAACAAATTTTGATGGTCTTCCTGCGAGACACGAGGCTATTAAACACATGGCGACAGACAAGACTCCAACAAATCAGGAGATGCTCAGGCGCAACCATTGCCGGCCATGTAGCCCAGGCTAAGCCCGCGTATCGCAAAATCTCCTATGACACGTATGACACATATCCAAATATCTCGTATGAACGCATACAAATCTATTGTGTTCTTGTGCGATAATACGAGATTATTGGATTTGTGTCATACGCGTCATATGAATTTTGTTGGTAGAGGTAACATGAGGAACACCACCACCACTTCACCAAGTTCGTGACGCTCGATGACCAAATATTTGCACCCTTATTGCACTCAGCAGACCCTGTATGAATAAAACTGAAACTGGCATTCCATTTATCAGTATTAAAATATTGAATACGTATTGGGTTCCGACTGGAGATTGCTGCTTGTCAAGACTTAATAAAACGATTTGCCTGGAAGGAGCCCGCTTGGATGTCGGTCTCATCTGATAGAGAAACAAATGACCAGTATGAAAAAAAAAAGTAATGAGAAACGAGATGTATGCCATGCCTCGCTCAATAGTTCAGATAACATACTCTGACAGTTTTACACGTAAGCGTAGCGCTGCAAAGCTCAGGGGTGCGGATTTTATTTTCAGCCACGGAGTTCCAAAGGGGACATGCAAAAAAAAAAAGTTGTCAGATCCCACGTGCAGTGGGAATCGATGATATGCGAAGCACGAATGAGGAAGGTTGATATGTAACTTTCAAATCACCGCAACGTTACGAGGTTGAGGTAAATTATGCCATACACGACTTCCATGTCATGATTATCATGTTTGGATGTGTTGTTTACCTTCGTCATCCATTGACGTCACGTAATACCAAATTTAGTATATGTGAAACGGCCGCGAGCACGCTATGAGCGTGGTGAGTTGTTATGTTCTTACATGACACGCGTCTCATGATTATCATGTTTGCACCAGTCATATACCTTCGTCATCCATTGACGTCACGTAATACCAAATTTAGCAGATGTGAAGCTAGCGAAACGGCCACGAGCGCATCATGAGTGTGACACGTATAGTCCTGTTGTTACATGACACGCATGTCATCATTACCATATTTGGATGTGTCATTTACCTATCTCGTTCGTTCGTGTCCCATAATACCAAATTTGGTATATGTGAAGCTAGCGAAACAGCCGCGAGCGCATCATGAGCGTAGCATGTAGTCATGTTGTTACATGACACGCATCTCCTGTTTACCATGTCTGCACCAGTCTCATAACTTTGTCATCTATCCTCGGCCCGTAATACCGAATTCGGTATAAGTGAAGCTATCGAAACGACTGCCAGCGCATCATGACCGTGGCATGTAGTCATGCTGTTACATGGTACGCATGTCGTGATTATCATGTTTGCATCAGTCAGATACCTTCGTCATCCATTCACGTACCGTAATACCATATTTGGTATATGTGACGCTAGCGAAATGGCCGAGGGCACATCATGAGTGTGGCATGTAGTCATGTTGTTACATGACACGCATGTCATCATTTTCATGTTAGGGTCTGTCGCTTGTGTTCGCCATGCAATCATGTCATACCATACCAGTTTTGCAACATGTCATGTGAACGAAACTGCTGCAAGAGCAGCAAGACCATGAAATGCAAATTATGACATTCATGACACACACGTCATGATTTTCATATTATGACTTGTCAAACATGCTCGTCATACAGTCACGTTACGTCATACCAAGTATGGTATTGATACCATTACCGAAATGGCCAGGAGAGCTAAATGTCGTAGGTGGTAAATAGATAGATAGATAGATAGATAGATAGATAGATAGATAGATAGATAGATAGATAGATAAGTAGATAGATAGACAGACAGACAGATAGATAGATAGATAGATAGATAGATAGATAGATAGATAGATAGATAGATAGATAGATAGATAGATAGATAGATAGATAGATAGATAGATAGATAGATAGATAGATAGATAGATAGATAGATAGATAGATAGATAGATAGATGTACTCAAAGTCGCCGAAGTTCTCTAAGAAATGCTTGGCATTCAAGAAAACCCGTGCACTTCAATTTATATGCGTGTTAAAGAGCCTCATGCGATCGAAATTCATATTGAGATCCCCAGAACGGTATGCCTTTCAGTGATATCTGGCAATATAGTAAAATCCAATAAATTCTGATAATTAATGACAGAATGATTATGATCATAACATTAGTTTTGACACGTTAAAAAGCAGCAATTATTGAGAATAGTTCAGGGAAAACACACATAGGCGTCGAGTCATGGAAGCCCCGCACATCAATGGCTAAAGCACATGCGAGGCTGACGAGTCACTTCAAACCTGTTACGGCAATAATGCGTCCGTGTCCCTGCACACATATGTGAAACAGCAATTACTTTAACAATCCAATGTTCTCGGTTTATGACGACCAGTCGTTGCCGAAGAAAAATTACATTACACACCATTCCACGATGACTTTCAAAGCCAGATCGTCAAGCACAGTCCTTAATAAACTACTTATTTGTTTCCACATTTGACTGAACTGCGAATCTATGACACTTTGCTTTTGTTTAGAAAAAATTTGTTGCCACAAACGTCAATAACACTCAACAGAATTTTTCCTTCTTAGACATACTCTAACGATGATGACAAAACAGACGTCATTTACATGAACATGGATATGAGATGACGTTGAAAGAACATGTACATTCGATGGTTCACACAAACACAACCACAAAAAACACTTCAAGGTAAATGAGAGACAGAAATAAAACATGAATATGTACATTTTGCATATTTACATGTTGGCATGCCATTTCTGCCGGCGCATCGACAGATCAGCCTACTAATACCAGGCCGGCCGAAAGACAAGTTTCTCTCGTCCGTCACAGACCGACACAAAGGGGCAAGATCAGTGCCGAAGAAATTCCTCTTCACCGAGGTAGCAGAGCTCATCCGACAAAACAGACAGCAGCTCCGAGTACAATCGTTCTAGGATCGGGTAGAGCGCGTGGCGGCGGTGGCCCGCTGCAACCACCTCGCAGCGGTTGCGCCTGAGGCAGAAAGAGCCGGAAACAATGAGAAGACAAGCAAAGCGGCCTCGAGAACAACGCCCAGAAGAAACGAAGCGATTTACTCTGAGGCAGCGAAATCCGCATGTACGGCTCTCCAAAAAACGCGAGCAATGACAAAATGCCTCAGAAAATGCTAATTGGTTTCCCGAAGGGAGCAGTTCGGACATGTTGCTGACTGGACCACTCTCCACCTTTCGAGGCGGTCGAGAGTGGGAAGCACACCCCAACACAGGCGACACATGAAGTCTCGGAAGTATCCAGGCAGAAAAAAAGTCGTTAACGTGCTCCAAGACACCCGTCTGGAGTGAGCACGGCGGGCTGGCGGGACCAACGGAAGCAACAAAGCAGCAGTTGTCTCAACTATGTGGTTGTTCGAGACATCTATGCCAGGACAGCTCGACTTGACATGACGAAAAAATGCAACGGTTGTTGCATAAAACGCAGGAAGTGTTATTGACTGCGGCCCCCTGTTAAGTTGCACATTAGGCATCAAATGACGAAGGTGAGTACCCAGAAAGTAATATGCAAGCGTTCGTGCGGGAGATTCCTCCCCCTGAAATAGGCGCAAAAGGAAGCGCAGTGCCAGCAGCCGACAGCGTATGGACACTGAAGGGAAAGCAAACCCTCCCTGAGAACACTGCTGTCCCAGTGCCGCGCGAGAGACCAACTCAGTGCCGCCTGACCAAAAAAAGGAACACAAAGCAGACTGCAGTGATCACACGATACGTAAAGATGGTTGCACGACGTGAAAAAGGTACCAAATGTGACCGCAAAATACAGTCTGCGCAAGGTACCTCTGCTCAAGAAGCGGGAAGTCAAAATCCCGTGCATCCTGAATTTTCAGTCTTACTTCTTCGAGAGCGTTTAACCAAACGGATTCGCAAATGCCGTAGTGGTTGTATAAAATACCTAAAATGCGAAGGGACGCGGCCGGCTGAATAGGAAAACCGGCGCTAAGCCTGGAGCTTGGAGAGCCAATGAAGAAATACCGGGATTTGGAGATGTTCAACGCTGCACCTGAAATGTCGCCATACTGGGAAAATACACGAAGGCTGCGTGAAAGGCTATCTTCATCGGAAAGGTACAAGGTTATATCATCAGCGAGAGCTGTGACTTTCACGACACCGCTACCAGGAAGCGCAAGACCCCGGACACGTGAATCCGCGGCAAGAGCACGCAAGTATGGCTCAAGGCTGAGGACAAATAGCACAGGAGACAATGGACATCCCTGACGGACCCCACGTGTTATGGAAAAGGCGGCACTTTCCCAGCCATCCAGAACTAGTGTGCTTTTCAGGCCAGTGTATGTGCTTTTAATCATTTCCACAAACGAATGAGAAAAGCCGAAGGCTGTGAGCACATTAAGGATATACGCGTGCTCTAGTCGGTCAAACGCTTTTTCCTGGTCCAAAGATACAAAGATACCACGCGCAGATCGCGACAGAGTATAGGCTATGATATCCCGTGTGGTAAATGACAAGCTGTGTATTTCTCGTCCAAGCACTGATGAAGTCTGGTGATGACCTACCAGGGTGTTCAACAGACCCCTCAAACGTTGAATGGCTACCGCCGCGAATATCTTATAGTCAACGTTGAGGAGCCTGATAGGTCTCCAATCTTCAGGATTAACAGAGGAAGCATCACCCTTTGGAATAAGCACAATGCGTCCTTCCCAAAAACTTGATGGAAAGACACCGTCCTCGTAGCATCGCCGGACAACCGTGGTAAAAGTAGCACCAATCTCATCCCAAAATATCAAGTAAAACTCAACAGGAAAACCGTCTGGCCCAGGGGCCGTTCCACGTTTTACAGATTTCAGTGCCGCTTTTACCTCTTCAGCCGACCGAGGGATGTGCAGACAATCTGCAGCTTCTTGAGGAATACGGGGCAAACTTCGAAGCATTGGCGGTGTTTCATCACAGTTAGTCCGCATGGCCGAACACGACATTGCTTCAAAATGCACCAAGAAAACAGATCGATCACGCGTAGGAAGCCGTTGTGCAGGTGGTATTTGTGCTGTCATAGAGACAGATGGCTGTGATTGCCCAAAAACGAATGTCTCGCGTAGCGCAGCACCTCGGGATGTGCACATGGGTTGTGTCTACAGCACCATGCTGCTACCGCTTTTCACGCTGTCACACTCACATCAGAGGAGAAGGCGTCTCGGCGCGCAAAGCAATGCGTAACTTCATCGCAGTATCAGCAAGCTCTCAAGAAACGCGTCGACGAAGCGAACGCCCCTCCACTGCGCAGTGCAAGCGCCACTGTGTTTTAAGCGCATCCCAATCTTCAGGGCCAGACGCCATGAGTGACACACGTATTGCGCGTGACAAATCTGATCTTGAGCGCGCGTCCTGCAGGACGCCAACATCAAGACGCATTGCTTTTCCGAAAATGAAAATGGAACTTCGAGCTTGAAGACAATAGGCCGATGATCAGATACGTACACAGGAGAAGGTGGGAAGGACGGAACGCATAAATCGGAGACAAACGCCTCTAACGCTCGTGGGATTTAAGCCCGGTCGAGCCTGCTGGCGGATCGTCCACGTCGCCATGTCCAAACAAAGGTATTTCGGTGCACTACATTGTGCGCGTCCAGTAATGAAAAGTGGTGGACAAGGCGTCGCAGCTCGCATGAATTCCAAGCAGATCGGCCCCAGCCAGGACCTTGTACATCGGTTCGCGTATTTAGAACGCAGTTGAAGTCGCCAATCAGAATGAAACCACGACCGTCAAGAAAAAAACACATCCAGGTCTCTAAAAAAGTCATTAGACTGTCCAGCTTGTGCTGGCCCATACACACACAGTATCCTTAATCTAAAAGAAAAGTAGCTACAGTCTAAAGCCAAAACCCTGCCCATGCCACCGTAAAAAGCATGATGATCCCGCAATAGAGCTTGATTAAAAATAATAATACCGACTCCCGTAAAACAAGATGTAGCAAAAGAGAAATAACAATATAAGTTGAACTTTCGTTTAAAAGCAAGCACGTCGGATAGCGAGAAGAAATTTGTTTCCTGGAGGCACAAAACATCACAATTTAAAGTGTGGGCGACACTAATCACTTCAGCCTGCTTTGCCGGACTGCGAAAACCCTGAACGTTCAATGAAATAATATGCAGTGTAGTAGCCATAATAAAAAGTAAAGACTAACCTGGACGCATAGTTCTAGATGGTGTCCTGGAAAGTGTCCAGGGGACACTTGCTCAACCAAATTACAACGCACTGTTTGACCCCCCAGAAGAGAGTCGAGGTTTTTTGGACCATTGGGATTTACCACGGCCATCACTGCGTTCATCGAAGCAAGAGCTGGAAGTGTGCCTTCGCTTTGCTTCCCGTGGAGCTTCCATGTCGACGTCAAAATCGGCAAGGCTAGACAGTCCGATGCTACTATCCAGTCCCAGGCTGAAGCCGTCTTCCAAAGACGTGTCCTGTGGAGGTAGGGACTGAGCCACCGGCAAGCTTGGATCCACATCCTTGATGCTGGCAGCACTGTCCACGTCTCGGCAGGCCGGTGTAGGCACCCTTTGTTTGGGCGATTTTTACGTGTACGACGCGATGTCGAAATGGTCGGAGCGGCCGCAACACAAGAGGCTGTGGTATTTTCGCCACTGTTTTCCGAAACAACAGGGGTCGTAGGGTCCACTCC
Organism: Rhipicephalus microplus; assembly: GCF_043290135.1. Taxonomy (NCBI): domain Eukaryota; kingdom Metazoa; phylum Arthropoda; class Arachnida; order Ixodida; family Ixodidae; genus Rhipicephalus; species Rhipicephalus microplus. The sequence goes on from NC_134700.1 coordinate 265,600,905, forward strand.
AACAGCCGCAGCCTGAGAACTGGGGTCATTTGCTCACTGAACATCAAGTGGCGCCAGGGGAGAGACGCCGACGCCGTTTGCAGGGCAGTGCGTTACGTCTTTCGAAGCGCACGGTTCCCGCACCAACGGGGAGGCCGACACGCCAAGCGTCGCATCGACAATCGCGCTTTCGTTGTGCGCTTCGTTTGAAGGAACTTGTAGGGGTGAGGCCAGCACAGCGTCGGTGACCTCCTCTGCATCCCCCGAGTCGGTAGTTGGTTCCGTTGCCGGTGTCAGTGGTGGAAAGGCACCAGCGGCAGCGTCTGAGTAATAGCGGCGGACAGGGCAAACCACAGTTGGGTGGCCGTCCCCGCAGCGTTGACACGGGCGGTCACATCCTTCACTAACGTGACCGTGCACACCGCAGCAACCACAATACGGTGTTGTGCACTGGGCTCGTAGATGGTCCCCTGAGCCGCATCTTCGACATGCACGCTGGAGACCACCGTAGTCGAACGTAGCACGGTGACCGGAGATGCGCAGGTAGTTCGGCACAGAATTAGCGGCGTTCATCTCAATTCGAACATACCGCGTTCCAGTGAGTACGCCGCGTCGCCCGCTCATCAAACCACTGGTGGCAGTGAGCACCTTGCCATATGGGGATAACGCTTGGACGAGAACTTCGTTTGAGACGAACGATGGCAGGAACAGGCAGGCGACGTTGGTCACTTGTGGGCCAACGGGAACGACTTGAACACGCTCGCCGCCAATAACCAGGCAGCCAGCATTGACGATTAGAGACATGGAGGCCATGCTCTTCACGGTGACTTGGAAGTTTCAAGCTCCCTGATGCTGCACGCAGTATACCTCTGAGAGGCCGACTATTGAGGCCATCGCATCAATGACGGTTTCGGCAATAGTCCCCGTAGGGACAACAACGTCGAAGACAAGCGCCTTCGAAGGCGTCCAAGACGCGACGGGCACCATAACTCCTACTGACTGACGCCCCTGACGTAGAACGATCAGGGACGTCCTTAGCACTTGTAAACCGGGCGAAAAAGGGAAGTTTATTGTACACTTAACTTGTACGTACACAAACGAAACATCGAAAACAAGTAAAGACAGTGTATACATCTTACAAATGAGCACCAAAATCTAATTGATCACCGAGTATCCAAATGTTACAAGTGAAAGGAAAATTAAAAAGACTCAAGTTAATCACTTTTAACAGCATAACACTTATGCATGCGTAATAGAGTGGGCGCATGGCTAGTACGGGACAACAGGAAACCTCAGCTGTCCCTCTCTTACTGTGAAGAAACGTGTGTGCCATCGTCGAAGGAAGGCCTCTTCGCCGTGCGTTTCCAGCTGCTGTTCTAGGTAATTCCACACAATGAGCCGAATTTTCTGTAGTGCGGGATAGGCGCCTCTATGCGGCTTGTGCCGTACTTCCGCTAAACAGCGTCGCCGCCACAGTACGTACGAGGTTATCGTAAAGACCAGTCTTGCAAACAGCCCACGTTCTGTTCCCATGCGCGCCGTGCGAAAGCCAAAGAGGCGTTGTACCATGTGCCAGACGCCCCTCGCCACCGAGCACTGAAACAGAGCATGTTGGGTCGTCTCTCTTTTGCCACAGTTTGGGCAGCGGTCATTTGGAACGACTCCCCAATGTGCTAACCGGTCACGCGTAGGCGATGCCCTCCATCTTCTCAACCAATCAAATTCACGCACCTGATTAGGTACGTGATTGCAACGCCATCGTTTCCATTTTCTCGTGCAGGATGCTGTTTCTTCCTCTTTGCTCAGTGTGCTACTTGTCACTATTTCGCTTATTTCTTGCGATGAAACATCTTCCTGACTGCATGAACCTATTGATTCCACTGTTCTTTTTAAGCCACTGGCAGCTCTGTAAAACTTAAGCGGAATTTCTGCTCGTGGTCTGATGCACGGATTGGCCGTAAAAGTACCTTTTAGTGTACTGCTCCAGTACATCACGAGCCTGTACCCGGGGTAGTTGCTGTCATCGAACAGCTTCTGTGTTGTTTTTGCAGCCAGCGCTCTCGTGAACGTTGGTATATCTGGGAGGCTCAAGCCTCCACGGTTTGTGGGAAGCTGTAAAAATTTCCTCCGTACCTTTGCTAGTTTTCCTCCCCGGAGGAAGGTCCCCGCCATAGCGGCGAGGCGTCCTGTAACACGGCGAGGTAGCAGGGCGATGTGTGCTATGTAAAACGCAAAAGCGCATGCCTGTGTCTTGATGACTGTTGCTTTTGCCGTTAGTGACAGGTTAAAATGAGTGGCTGCTGCTATGACACCGGTAGATCTCCTAAGCACGTAATCCCAGGTCTTTTTTGATACATCTCCTTCCTCAAAGTAAACGCCTAACACCTTAATAGCTTGAACGTATTCTAAGTCTCCTGGCAATAGTTCTCTGAAGCCTCCAAAGCGCAATGCCTTACATTTGGTGGTATTTAAAAGAGAACCAGACAGATAGGAATACTCAGCAAAAATGTCAAGGAATGTACTATAGCTAGACAAGTTACGAAAAAATACCGAAATATCATCGGCGTATGCGACAATTTTGAAGGTTTCCTTGCCTGGCATCGGGAAAACCACTATGCGCTCGCAGTTTGCAACCTTTCTAATCAAAGGCTCTAGAGACAAAATGAATAATACCGGAGACAACAGACAGCCTTGCCTCACCCCTTTCTGAATTGCAAAGCTTCTGGTCACTTCATTGTTGAAATAAAGACAGCTTGAGAGGTCCTGATAAAGCATTTCTACCAGTCGCACATACTGCTCTGGGAGGCCAAACATGCGCAAAATAGCAAAAAGATACCCATGTTCAGCTCAATCAAATGCTTTGGCCTGATCAAGAGAAATATATACTCCTGAAATTTGTTTTTTTTTATTGGAATATGCAAAGAGGTCTCTGATGATTGTAAGAGGTACGAAGACGAAACGTCCTGGTACTGCACATGACTGCAAGGGGGACGCAATCTCTTCCAAGAAAGGCCGCAGACGCCGTGATAGCAGCGTGGCTACTAACTTATGGTCTGTGTTTAGTAGGGTAATGGGCCTCCACGATTTAGGATATGACGGCTCCATACCCTCTTTCAGTAATAGAATCACCCTTCCTTCGCTCAAAGACTGTGGTTTATGGCCATCACGCAACAAATTATTCACGAGATTGGTGATCGCATCTCCCAAGATATCAAAGAAACGGAGATAAAATCCCGTGAGTATTCCGTCTGGGCCTGGTGACGTGGACATATTCATTGATTTTAGGGCGTACCATACTTCTTCTTTATCAGTTTCTGCATATAATACTAAACAGTCTTCCAAGCCTAGCGATGGCAAACCTTCGCAAAAGGCTGAGATTTTAGCAGTAAACTCGTCGCCTGTGCGTCATGGTTTGCAGTAAACAGTTTTGCAAAGTAGTCTCGGAAAACTTTTTGAACTTCGTCCGGGTCATTAACAATGGTACCATCCTCTTTTAGTGCCTCATCGATGTAGCGGGGCTGGCATCGACGATCTCGGTTTCTTTGCGCATATGTAAATTTTTCAATTTTATCTGTCGATAATTGCATTTCTCTTGCGAGCCTTGTAGCCTGGAACCTCTGCTTTAGAAGATTTTGATACTTAATTTTTTGTGCTTCGAGGTATTCGAGCATAGCGAACGTAGTTGACTCACCTCTTTAAATAATTTGAATGCGTCGGAGAATCTCATTCATCTTGGCCGTGAGGTGAGCGTGGCGCGCTTTTCCTGCCTGTTGAGCTATGAGGCGCCAACGAGATTTTAAGTGGTCCCATGTAGTCGGAGTTATGCAACCCACTTCTGCCAGTGAGGCCGCCAGCTCAGTTTGAAGTACGGAAATGCTTTCGTCATCATGAAGAATAGTTGGGTCCATCCTCCATGGTTTGTGGATTCTAGTTGTTGTGCTCAGGTTAATCGTGAAGAGTAATGGAGCATGATCGCTGAGTTTCTGCTGGCTTGGCAAAAGCTGGACCACCACATGCTTGTAGGTTCGCTATAAAGTCTTCGGGCACATAAACTCTATCAATTCGGCTTTGTTGAATGCCACAAGCGCGAGTTGCGACGAACACGACTCCATGTAGATTTGACCACCCATCTGATAGCTTGAGATCTTGAACTAATTGCTGTATTTCTCTGGCGTAATAATTGTTGGCGCCTTGGCCGGGACCTCTGACGTCTCGTGTAGTATCGAGCACGGAGTTGAAATCTCCGACAAGCACATATAATATCGGCTCGATCAAAAAGTTTCTGGCACCTTTATAGAACCCGTTCATTTCTGACCTCGTTACGGGCGCATATACGTTGACAAATCTGACTCGTTTGCAGTTAAGTACCACATCTGCTGTTATGATGCGGCCTTCGGTGTCAACAAGACAGTGAGCACCCCTCCTCAGCGTTGCGTTGATGAAAACAACTCCTGTGCCACGTGCACGCGGATCTGTGAGTGAGAAGGCCTCTACATGAAACCTTTCCTGAAACTCTGCAACGTCAAGCTTAGTACGAAAGTTTGTCTCCTGCAAAAAGAGCATGTCTACGCGATGCGCCCGCGCGAGGTCAAGTATTGTCTGCTGCTTCACCAGATTTGAAAAACCGCGAAAATTGAACGACATAAAAGAAAGTGATGACATTGTTGAAATAAAGGCGGGGAAGTTGCTTAAAGTAAAGAAAAGGTAAGAGAGAGGAGAGCCAAATGCTTAAAGTACATTTCGTCGTCGCTCAGAGTTGGTGACGTTTGCCGTGGTGGTGATCCCACGCGGGGTTTCTTAAATGTTCCCTGTTTAGCAGAGTCGCTGCCGCTGCTCCCACTGCCTGGCTTGGATCGGCGTTGTGAACTCGAAGGACTCGATGCATCTGCAGATCGTGCGGGTTTGGGTAGAAATCTCAGTGTCCGCCGGTTTGCTCCGCGTTGGTGGTCGGCTTTTTAGCTGCTTCATCGATGTAGAAGGCGTAGCGTTCATGTTCTTCAAGGTTGTCGACATTCCAAGGTTAGCGTTGGTGTGCTGTCACTGGCGTTTGTCGCTGTCGTGGCAGAGGAGGAGGAGGAGAAAAACTTTATTCACCCCAAGAGGGAAAGTTGCGGTGGTGGAGTGTCAGAGGAGCCTACCCAGCGTAGGTCTTCGCTACCCTCTTGGCCCAATCCAAGATCTGGTCCTGCACCTCGGGCACTGAGCTGCACATAGCAGCCTCGCACTGCTCCTAATGTGTAGAGGATTGGGTGGTGGGTTTCGAGTACACCCCCACATGATATGGTCTAGGTTAGCTCTCTGTTGACAAAAAATGCACAAAGGGGAGGGGTATATCGCAGGGTGTGGCAGAGTAAATCAAAGCAGTGCTTTCTGCGATGCCTCTTACTTGGTCGCCCGGCGTTTGGCGCTTTTCGGACGCCATTGATGCGCTGCTGTTAAGTCGAGTTTTGATGCTGCCTACAAGTGAAGAAAAATCACTGGGCGTTTCCGTGGAACTCCCATTTGGGTGTTCATGTTGCGTCTGAGCAGGCTGTTCATCTGATGTGGCCCCGTCTGGCGTACTGGCCGGCTGGACGCGAGTAGTGTCTTCCGACAGCGTGTCTACGAAATTATCGGACAGGCTCTCTTCTTCCCAGTGGTCTGGTGTCTTGACTCGTGTCATTTTCTTTTGAGGACGCAATACTTCATAGGTTCTAGATTGCATGGCCACACTTGAGGAGCTTGAAGAGGATTCTTTAATTGTTGGGAAGTCTTGGACACTCGGTGACGGCGTCTTCTGAGCTGCATCTGCGTATGATCTGCGCTTGAAACATTCTTTGGTCGGGTGATCACCTCCACACCTTCTGCGGGCTTCAGTGCACTCTTCCACAGCGTGTCCGTACGTGCTGCACCTATAACAAAAAGGTGTTGCACAGGCCACGGCCATGTGGCCTTCGTTGTGGCAAGGCACACAGACGCGACGCATGCCACGGTACTCCAACATAACGCGGTGTCCATGGATTGAAATGAAGTTCGGTACCGGCATTGCCATTTCCATCTTCACCACTCGTGTACCGGTAAGTGTAGACTGACGTCGTCGCAGAGTAACATATGTTATACTACGTACTTTGCCGAAAGGCTGCAAAGCAGAGACGACCGCGTCATCGGGTACGTACGGCGGCAACCTGTACACACACGAACACACTTGGTGGGCCGACGACTTCCACTTGAACTTTTTTCTTCTGAAGGACAAAACCTTCATTCACCATGAGCTTGGTGGCTTGTTCCGCTGTCCTCGTCGCTACCAAGAACTTCAAAGCACCGAGGTGTTGCAGGAACAACACCCCTTCGCTACCGGTTGTCTCTTCGAGACACTCGATGATCTCATCGACGGAGACCGCGCCTTCAGGAACGGTAAACGTGAAACAATGTTCTTTTGGCGTGGGGCATACTGGTCTCGACGCCATCTTCCCAGGAGCCCCAGGGGTCGGCGACTTCTGGGGCTCCTGGGAAGATGAATGCCCCAGGGAACCTGAATGCGGGTGAGACGCCGAAGAGACGCCACCGAAACACTGGACGCGCGCGTCGGCGAGAGCCGCACACATAGGGGGGGCGCTGCGAGCGCTCGATGGTGACGGACGCACTCCACATCGCCTCCGTAGATTTTATGCTATTTCTGCGGACATCCACCTTGGTACCCCTGAAACTTGGATTTATCGTCACCGCCAAGTTCTCCGCTTCGCCTAGACAACACCTTCGTCCAGGTGGGTCCAGTTTTGACAACTTGAGGGACGTCCTTCACTCCCGGCTACAACGCCGCCTCGCTAAGGGCTCTCAGCCCGGCGATGGCGGCCGCTAACGTGGTTACGGGCTATGATCCTACCTCGAGCCAAATGCTGTCTATGGAGATTTCATCCTCCGAAAACACCATGCCATCAGAAGATGAATACCTCGACGACATGGTGAGACTGTGGCAACGCAAGCAAGCGAAATCGAAGCCTGCGTCTCAACAACAACGAGACGCCACGGCGGGCCACCATTCCCCAGCCTTGCAAGGAACGCCGGCGCGCCATCCCTCCGGTGGTGTGCCTACCTCTGCTCCGTCCTCGCAGCCAGCGAAGCAACGCAAGTGGCGTCCGCGTCAAACTCCTCGCCTCTCTCGCGACGACTACATCGTAGTAGTTAAACCTCGCGTTCCCTGCGAGCTACGCACATTTGTCCCGGCCGATCGCGCGGGCGACGCCATCCGCAGCTACCTCGGCGACCGGACTACCACGCAAATTCAAGTGTGGCCAATCTGGGAACAGAACATCTTGGTCTGTAGCACCACCATTTTGCCTATGGCACAGCGACTCCTCGGGGACTTCCAGCTGCAAGTGGGGGATCAGCAGCTGCCCGTTCGAGGCCACGCCAAGGCACCAGGGGATACATGCAGGGGCGTCATCAACGTAAACCCTGCTGAAAGCCCAGAAAAGATAAAGTCTGAACTGTATTGGCCTCGAGGTACTATCCTTGCGGTCCGAAAACTCGGAGATTCCGCGGCGGCGGTGGTGACTTTCGAGGGCACGAAGTTACCCCGCTTCCTCTTCTACCACTGCGTGGCGACGTACATCCGCGCCTACAAGAAAACGGTCCCGGTTTGCACCAAGTGCGGTACCATCGGCCATCGACCACCTCAGTGTCCTCACCCCGCTCCAACGCAGTGTGCCAAATGTGGAACCCCCGCACCTGCAGGCCTCAATGCCCACGACTGCCACCCCAAGTGCCTCCTCTGCCACGGCGCCCATGAGACTGGGACCAGTGGCTGCACGGCAAAATATCGAAAATATCGGAAACGCAAGCAGCCCTCAACATCTGCTCGAGGGACCACCTCATGTTCGTCACAGCCAGACAGCGGCACCAACCTGCATCAGTCGGCTCCACCACTCCACGCCGACACTCAGGCATTCCCACCGCTCGAAGCACCAGCGGTGGTACCTCAGGTGAGCAGTTGGGCAGGGAAAGCTGCTTCTAAGCCTCTCTCACCCCCTTCTGTCGATCCTCCTTCTCCCGAACTTGCGGCCCTTCGCCAGCAAGTTGCGGCACTTCAAAAGCAAAATTCTCTTTTAACTAAACAACTCGAACTCTTAAATAAGCGACTTCAACCCCAACAACAGTGCACTGCAAGGCCATCCGGTATTGCCTCCTCTGTCCAGGCGGCTACGCCAGCTACATCCAAGCTTAGTCCTGGCGCTAAGCCCACTTCCATTAAACCGCCGATTCAAGCAACCATTTGTACTCCAGCACTCGGAACCGGTGCCACATCTACTCCAGAAGCTCTTGAGGCTCCTGGGACACCTCAGGTTATCTTGCCCGCTAACCAAACTCTCCCTAGCGAAGAGCGCACCCCGCGCGTAGAGGAACGCCTCACGCGCGTCGAAGCTTCGATTAATCACCTCCTCACCAGCTTCTCGGTCCAACGCATAGTAGTAGAGGTTACCCAGGCTATTCAAGCCTGGGCAATCACCCAGTTTCAACCCAAGGCATCGCGTTCCCGCTCCTGCTCGGTGAGCAGTGAGGGTACAGCTCCACGGCGTCGTCGTAAGGTGGCTACCACCACCCCGCCGTCGGACAATCCGGCCTCCGTGCCCCTCCCTGCCTCTGAGGATTCCGAGCGGGACATGGAGGACCAAATATAAAACCTAGGACAGTCACGATGGCTACCAATCGTACGTCCCGTTCAAACATTGCGTCTAAATTCGAGATCATACAGTGGAACCCTGGAGGCTTCGGGAACAGGCGAAAGCGTTCACATCTTTCCCTTTTCCTCAGCTCACTTGGCTCTCAGCCGGCCGTCTTGGCGCTCCAAGAATCTGGCCCTGCTCCATCCCTTTCTGGATACTGCTCCTATGTAGGCGGCACCACCACATGCCTCCTCGTGCATAAAGCTTACACGGCGGTACAGATTGACCTCGATCTGGATCTTCCTTACGACTACTGCATGATATCAGTGCTATCTCAGCGGAGGGGACAACCGTCAATACATATATTAAACGTGTACTGTCCCCCTCGCCTTGCAAGGGCTTCGTTTGCGCATCTCTTCCACCGGGCGCTGCGTATAGCGGCCCGACAACCACTGGTGATTGTCGGGGACTTTAATGCCCCCAGCCCTCACTGGGGTTACCACTACGAGAAGGCCCGGGGCAGAGAGCTCAAGGAGCTCATTTCCTCGCTGAGCCTGACGCTTCTTACCGATCCGGCACAACCCACACGTTCCGGCAACTCGGTCACGCGAGACACATGCCCCGACCTCTCCCTCACCCGTCACATCCGCGATGCTACATGGGAGAATTTAGGCGAAACCCTAGGCAGCGATCACTTTTTACTCCGCATTTCGTTCACACCACGGCAGAAAATGCGCCAACACTGGGGCCAAGCCCGTGTCACCGATTGGACTCGGTTCAGAATGCAACCATTCCCCGCCGGCCTCTCCTCGACCGAATATGCAGCGTGGGCATCATACGCTCTTCATATGAAACAAGCGAACACTCGCACCCTTGCAACCTCTAATTTGACTCCTGCAATCGATCCACACCTCCTACATCTTTGGCATGCTCGCCGCGGGCTCATAAGGCGCTGGAAACGCAACAAACTTAATCGGAAACTTCGCGCTCGCATTGAGGCGCTCACTGCAGAGGCGGCCGCATACTCCGCACAACTTTCCGATGCTAACTGGGCAGACACCTGTTCGAAAGCTGCAAAGCAGATGAGCTCTAAGAGTGCGTGGCGACTCTTTAGAAGCCTTCTCGATCCCTCCACCACCAGGGGAGAAACGCAACGCCAGCTCCACCGTGTTCTGCATGCCTTTCAGGGCACTACGGATGAACTCGCGCGAGAACTTTGTGACCGCTACATCTGCCGCACAATTGATCCCGCAGGCCCAGCATATACGTATTCCGGCACCCCGAACACCGACCTCGACGCCCCATACACACTTTCTGATTTACGATTTGCACTCACGAAAATGCGACGGGGCACGGCCCCTGGACGCGACGGAATCACAGTATCGCTCCTGGCAAATCTTCCCGACCAAGCACACCTCTCGCTACTCCACCTTATAAATTCGATATGGGACGGTTCTCCGCTTCCAACGGAATGGACCACATCGGTCGTGACATTCATTCCCAAATCGGCAAAGTCCATTAGTATTGAGGCACTGAGACCCATCTCACTTACGTCTTGCGCAGGCAAACTCATGGAAACCATGGTTCGTGAACGCCTTTCCGCCTACTTGGAGGCCAGGAGGACCTTTGCCGACACGATGTTTGGCTTTCGCCCACATCTGTCGGCGCAGGACTTCCTGCTCCAGCTTCAACACGATATCATAGAGCCGACTACTATGCGCCATAACGATAAAGCCGTGCTCGCTCTCGATCTCCGCGGGGCGTTCGACAACGTCAAACACAGCACTATACTCACTAACCTGTCTACCACAAACTGCGGGCAGAAGACTTTCAACTACATTCGCGCCTTTCTATCACATCGCACCGCCTTCATTCGCCTTAATTCTACCGAACACGGCCCTTACTTATTAGGCACGCGGGGTACACCTCAAGGGGCAGTCCTGTCTCCTCTCCTTTTTAACCTGGCGATGATGAACCTCCCCTCTCTTCTAAGCGAGGTCGAGGGAATACAACACGCACTATATGCGGACGATATCACAATCTGGACCAACACCGGCTCCTTAGCGCAAATCGAAGAACGCCTGCAAAAGGCTGCCCTTCTGGTGGACACCTACGCAGGTTCATGCGGCCTGGAGTGCTCTCCAGCTAAATCGGCTCTTCTTTCAGTCTCTCCGCTACCGCCGCCTCAAATTTTTCTTCCGTCCGGGCCCGTCCCGTCAGTGCAAAATATTCGGGTTCTTGGCCTTCACCTCACATCGTCTTTGGATCCAAAGGGCACAATAGCAGGCCTCAGACGCACCAGCGAACAGGTGAGCCGCATGATACGGCGAGTGTCTACCAAGCGCGGCGGCCTCCGCGGGTCTCAGTCCCTCCGATTGGCCCACGCGTTTGTGACCAGTCGCGTCCTCTACGCCTTACCTTACCTTCGCCTGCGTCGTCGACACGAGCACCAGCTGGACGTCCTTCTTCGTTCAGTATACAAACGCGCTCTGGACCTACCTATTGCAACTTCCAACAGCCGATTCACGGCTCTGGGGGTACACAACACCTTTGCAGAGATGCGCGAAGCTCATCGCGTTAACCAAATCAATCGACTGTCGCAGACGCCTTCAGGGCGCCGTCTTCTACACAGACTTGGCCTTAACGCGATATCTGACCAAGACCCTCTGGAGCCGGTACCAGAGCTCTGGCGTCAAAAGCTATGGGTGGAACCTCTACCCCGTAATATGAACCCCGACCTCCATCCTGGCCGTAGACTAGCACGCGCCGCGGCCCTTCATACGCGACACTCCGATCGTCCTGGTGTTTTCTACGTGGACGTCTCGGGTCCCTCCCCCTCGGGTCACTTCACGGCTGCCGTGATTACAGAGGGCAAACACGTAGATGGCCTCTCCTTTCGAGCAGACACAGTAACGCACGCTGAAGAGGTAGCCATAGCTTTGGCCGCCTCTCACCCTGCTTCACGCACCATCCTGACGGACTCGCGCTCGGCCTGTTCTCAGTACCTTCAGGGTTCCATTGCCCCGCTGGCGGCTAGCCTACTACAGGCAGCCTCTTGGCGCTTTAACCCTCATCCCATTCGTATAGTCTGGACCCCAGGCCACTCGGGCCTGCCCGGCAACGAGGCGGCAAATGCCGCTGCCCACGCTTCTCCTGTCCGGGCCGTTGCCCCTCCATGTCCCGAGACGGAATCTGGCAATACCAACCTGACGCGCTTTCGCGAAATTTTGGCTTATTACCGGGCTTCGCGCCGCCTCTACCCGGACCCCGCACGCGGTTTGGAGAAAGCGGACGAACGACTGCTACGCCGCCTGCAGACGAACACCTTTATCAGTCCGGCGGTCGCCAGGCACTTTTTGCCGGAAATCAGTGGCACCTGCTCGACCTGTCATGTCCTCGCCGACACATATCACGTCGTAGCATCGTGCCCAGTTAATCCCGCCCCTTTCTCATCCCCTTTTCCTATCCCAACAAGAGAGGCTTGGGAGGAGCACCTGCTCGGCTGCTCTACCTTGGCTGCACAACGCTCCTTGGTGGAGCGCGCGCGGGCAGCTTCCAGCTCCACTGGCGTCCCGGAATAGGGTCTTGCCACTCTAGCACGCCGATGGGCCACGTCGGCACTCTCTAGTAGACTTTTTCTGAAATAAATGTTTTTTACCACCACCACCACACACACACAATAAAACACGAACGCTGATGGCGAAGCTCTTTATAGCGGCACCCGTTCGTCCCTCGTAGCCATTGTAGTAGTGTGTAACGATCCACTATAACATTTTGACCTCCAAGGTGGTGCCGGTGAGAGATTTCTTCTGTGCGTTGTTGAACAATGAAAGGTAGTGCTTAATGTACATGCCAATGGCTGCTAAGGGCGAATGAGAGACAGGAGAACTCGGCTTTTAGTTAACGCGCACGCTGCAAGTTTTTCATTGTTCAACAACTCACAGAAGACAAGAAAGGGTTGCTACGTTATATTCGCTGGGCGTAACCTCCTATACCCGGCGACAACGTTCTGTGGCAGCACGGCCAAGGCTACGTGGGCGGAGCCTATGCACATGTGCTACTGCGCCAAGTAGTCCGACCGCTTCGACGGGTGTTTCGGTTTCGATTTCACCAGCGCATACTTTATCCTTTGTGTGTCCGGCGTTGACCCAGGTTTCGTCAAGGTAGTATATGGGTCTGGAAGAATAAACAACAAAAATGAAGCATGTCATCTGCAGCGAAGCGCGGCGAATGAAGCGAAACTCGGCTCGTGTCACAATTATTAAAAATTGCTCGCGCTTCGGCTCGCGTTTGCTCGCGTTTCGCTGCAGGTTTCGCTGCTCGCGTTTCGCTGCGTTTGCTCGCGTTTCGCTGCTTTTCCTTACTTGCGCGTAAACGTTGTACGCCACCTTCTTGGCCTGTACGGACAGCTTTTGATTTGACAACGCCTGGTACGGCTGCGCAGCTGGTGGACTCGCGGCACGCGGCGGTGTTTCCTCCGTAAGCGACGTTGACGAGCTGTAACCGGCGGACGCCATCTTTGACAGTGAGGAATGCGTTGAGGTAAAAAGGCGACGGAAGCCAAAAAACCCCCCAAAAAATCTGAGAGAGCGTGAAACGAAATTTTTTCTACTGCGCAACGTTTTTATTCACTAATTAAAAAAATAAATCCGCGAAAAATGTAAGTGACGAATGGTAAAATCTTAGTTACCCAGAACAGTATACAAACGTTTTCGTTGAGGGACTACATGCTGTGGCGCAGTAAGACAAGCGTGCTTCGGCTCCGTAGCCTTGGCTGTGCAGCCACAGAAAGTTGTCGCGGGGTATAGGTTTTATAAAGGTTTAGCGAGCGTTGGGCCGCAGTGCCAGGAATACAGTGAACTAGTGTATACCATGAACTCGAGGTGGTTAAAGGTGGGAAGTAGACACGAAGCGCAAGCCGTAAGAAAGTGTGCATGTGCCTCCTCTCGATCAGTCCTTGGAATGTCCGCTGGATGGTGGTGCTTCTATATGAGGGATATATGATGAAAAGATGTGAGATGGCGGCACTTAGAGTGTTGAATGGGAGGACGAACGGACACATAGACAGATGCATGGACGGACGCACGGATGGCTCCATGGACGGATGAACGCAAGGACGGACGCAGGAGCGGATGCATGGACGAACGCAGGGACGGACGCACAGATCGACGTGTGGACGCACGAACAAACGCACGCACGGACGGGTGGATGGACGCACGGGCGGCCGCACAGACGCACGCATGGATGGACGGAAGCAAGAACGAATGGACGGACGGACGCTTCGCCCCACTATCCATCATTCACTCCGTGGATATGCTGCCATTTTTTTTCTTGCGTGTGCACAAGCTGCCTGTAATCACTCGTCACAACGTCATGCCCTGTGATCACTGACAGGATCCAGCAAGAAGCGGTTCACTGTGTCACAGCACGAACAAAAACACATTCAGAGAAATGAACGAACTATGATGAACGACATGATGAATGACATGAGACGCCAAGGCTAGTGGTGTAAAATATAGAACTGCACAACGTTGTCAGTTGAGTGTCATACATCGCGCTTGCTCTAGTGTTGTACCGTTTATGTTCATTAAGGTAACCGTTTATTCTACGACTCATTTCGTTCTATTTTGTTTCATTTACATCTATTGACCATAGTAACGGAACCCAAACATCCGCTTTTTGATGAAAGTTCTGAACCTTCTAGGGACGTGCTCCTGCAACTTAGTCTAGGAGGAAAACGAAAGGTGTCAATACCTCGGAGACTTGTTTCATCTAGGGACCTTACACGTGTTGGGTCTGGGTCACACTCTATGGGATTGGGTATACGTAAAGGATGGTGTACTAATAAGCGGGGTCACTTGTGTTGGGAACGCAGAGCGTGCGTCTAGTTACTGCGGCCCTCGGGCTTCGGCTTGCGTCCCTGGCCGCCTCTTCTTAAACGCGCCCACTACACACCTCTGAAAAAGTGCGCGCGTGTCCCCGCTCTTGCGAGCAAGCCCAACTGACGCGCTTGGTATAAGAGCTCTGTTTAACAAGTCTATGCGATTGAAACTTCCGCCGCCCCTGTCCGTCCCTCGATATCGTGATTTAAGGGTTGCCTCTGCGTGATCCGAGACGACCTAGTCCTGCTGGTCCAATTTAATGCAGCTTGCCACTCGTGGAACATTCAATACATTCAGAAGAATCCTGAACGTGGTCATCCAAAAGCAAGAAAAAAGGAAGAACTGCTAAGCCGATGGGGAATTACAGCAGCGTTATAAGTTACCGAGGCAGCTTGAAGCACACCTGATGCTGTACCCCGGCCACAGAACGTTAAGTTCCCTCGCTTCGATATCTGCACAGCAGAGATGGTTGTAGCGGAACTTCAAGACTAAACAGCTAGACACACGAAAAAAGTTCAGGTTCTCGTGACCAGAGCATTAAACGAATGCGATGCTGCAATGCATGCGCATCATTTGCAAGCCTATGAGCTGGTATTCGAAAGATGAACACAAGACAGACCACCTATTGGTGAAACACGCACCCCTTTTGTTTCGCTTGTCACGTGTCTTGGCATCAAGTGCGTTGTAAAGCAACAAGGACAGCTGGCATGATAAAACTGTTTATTAGGTCAAGGAAACATATCAATGTATAGTTTACGAATAGTTGGAAGACCTGCAGCCACTGCTCCCCCCAGAGGTAAAACATATACCTCACACATAACGCACATCTTGACCAGCATGCCTTGTGCTCCGACTAGATGCCGACAGCTGCCGCTTTGCCCGACAGCCACCTGCACACTCGACAGCGAGGCAGCCGAGTCGGCAACTCTGGTCACTTGTTTGGTCCCCTCCAGGCCTTGTGGAACATGTGCTCCTGTCCAGGATCTTGGACAAACTGGTTGTGCATGATGAAAACCTCGCGGAACGCGTCCGTCGTAAAATCAGCGAGGGCGCACAAGAGAGCCGGACCACCCACCACCAAGGCCACGATCAGAAGGGTCCCGAACACGAACACAGTGATGGCAGAAAGCGCAATCAGCAGGCGCAGCAGCATGAACCAACAAAAGAGCTCCACGACACGCAGCACAATGAGCATCCAGTGCTGGAACATCGGACTTGGAAAGCGGAGCCACCGGAACCACTCTCGCAGGGGAATCTTGACGGTGGCACGCACGATAAGCATCCAGCGCTGGAACATCGGACTCGGCAAGCGGAGCCACCGGAAGAACTCCCGCAGAGGAATCTTGACGGTGGCACGCACGAAGAGCTCCAGGACACGCAGCACGATGAGCATCCAGCGCTGGAGCATCGGACTCGGCAAATAGAGCCACCGGAACCACTCTCGCAGGGGAATCTTGACGGTGGAACGCACGGCGCGTCCACATGCCTCCGCTCGGTGATGGCGCGCGTTATGCCTTCTGCGAGCCATCTAGATGTCGTTGGTTCCGGTCGGCGTATCTTGACTTGGCTGAAGAAGGGTCCAAGGAACGCGCTGGTCAGGTCGAACGACAAAGAACTGCGTTGTCAGCCCGGCTTCTTCGTTCGACACGTCGCTTCACGAGACAGTGGCGCGTGCTTGCTTGATCCTTTCTTTTATGGCTCTCACGTACTAAGGGGGATTAGCCAAGAAGCCGGTGGTTAATGCAATTCAATAGTTTGAAGATTTCCCGGCTAGGGGAATATGATTACTTTGTTTTGACTGGAAAATTAATTTGGAACAATGTAAAAAGGGTGAAAGAAGAGAAATAACAGAATTTGTTGAATATCTGAGGTGTAATCATTATATAAAATTCTTCTGAAGGTTAAATCATTACTGTGTAATAGCTAAATAATGAATGTCAGATTGGCTAGTAAAATGGAAAGCTGATCAATGGCTCAGCCAGGTAATCTTGTGTTACACAGGAATTCGCCGAGAGCTCCATAGATGTTCGTGTAGCTGTGTCCTAATGAAGCGGCCCCAAAAGACAAAATATTAGGAGTAGTAAGTTATACTACTAGTTTTTAAATAAAACTTTGAAACAAATTTGTTCTTTGATTTTTGAAACGGTGACATGTGAAAAGAAAATGGTCGATAACTTTAGGTTCACTTTAGCTTGAGCGCAGAGGGGATGGCACCACACCGAAATTTTTCAAGTAGATATTAGGAGGTGGCACACGACAACGTAATTTGGTTATAGAGATTGCCAATTTACGCGTGGGACACCATTTATTATTCCCTGCGAAGTGCAGGTGCGAGAAATCTGGATTCGGTATCGTAATTTTTTATCAGTCTTCAAGAAGGGTAGGTTTTCTGAACCTCGCTGCTGTTATACATAAGCTGTAAGATGCATGACTGTGACTGGCACAATCGGAAGACCAAGAGATGTTCGCGCGAGTGTGTCAGCCATCTCACTTATAAATATACCACGAGGGCATGGCACCCATATCATTCGCACTAGACGAATGTTTGCCGAGAAGAATGATTGAAAAGTGTTTAGTACTTCTGATGCCGACGACGATGATAAAAATCCTAAAAAAAAACACACTTTTTACTACGTCGTCAACATGGGTGAAACGAAGACAACCGAGCTCTGACATAGTCTTCGTGGTGCGCATGTCTTATTTTGTGCGTTCCTAAAGGAAAACTTTTTTTGTGTTCTTTTATTTGTGCTACTTCCATTGCGTCACCATTGCTGAACTGTTCGCGTTAACATTTGACTATTAGTGTCCTTTTCCATTTTTTAATCGCCTTTGTTACTTCTTTTGTAACAACATCGCATCACCGGGATGATGCTGGTGTGTATAGAGGAGGAATATTGCCACCTGCTTCTAGTAGTGGGTCGTATGCCAAAGCAAAGGCTCACACCACTAGAGAAAATGTGCGCGCTTGTCTTCGGTCCGGCGAGCAAGCCACACTAACGCACTTGGTAAGAGCCCTGTTCCCAGACCTCAATAAACCTTCTCTAGACCACTGGAGTGACGCTACAATATATACAGGTTTTGGCGGCACAAAAACATGATACTTATACAAAGCTTTCGGATTTCTGCCTAATCACTGCCAATGTCATCAGGACAATAATGTCATCAAGAATTCTCAAAAAAGGTGAAATACTATTGCGGAAAAACTTTCGCCATCGTTTGATGTCTACTCGAACATGCTCTTTCATTGGTGAACTGAAAAAGTGTGTTATGTCACAACGATTACCACATGTACTACATACCACGATTACATGTTCTTTTTTCCCGGCCCTCCTGCAGTTTGGGTCTTTCTGCCCATAGTCCATTTTACCTATTCAGAGCTTCAGGTGCACGCGAGATCTACGTGTCTGCGCTGTGTTGAGGTCACTGGTGAGCGCAACGCGAACACTGCTCAATGGATTGATAGCCCCCTCAGCTCGAAGCGCACTGCAAGTTCAAGATACCTTGTAGACAATCATTGAAAGTCTTCACTGACATCAGCTTGCAGTGCTTCGCGCTGTGCTGCTGTTATAGCTGAAGTTCAAGTTTTCGGTTGACATGATAGCGGAGGTTAACGTGGTAGCGGAGGTTAACATGATAACGGAGGCAGCAAACGTTCGTTGTGGACAGCGTCTTGTAGTTAAGCGGGGTATTGTTTACGTTGTTTACGTGCCCTCACCTGGGACGGTGGCGCCACTTATGGTATGGTTAATAGGTTAAATACAGTGAAAAGGATAAGAAAACGAGAATGTTTGTCTATGCCACCATGCGAAGCATTGTTACAAGTTTATTTTACTACTAATTAAAACAAAAATGACGAGTGCGCTCACTCTAATATGAACCACGTTACGAACGCGAAAAATTTATGTTGCCGATTTAGTAACATTGATCTTGTAGTTAGGCTTACACGCGTCGGGAAGCTATCTAAAAAATTACGCCAACTTATCCGCATGCAATACTCGATCATCGAAGCTTAGAGAAGGCAAACGAAGCCATTTTAAACAGTTCTTTCCTGCGAACAAGGTGAATATTTACGCAACTGTGCCAAAATAACTTCGAAGCAGGCGTCCGAGAGCGCCGCCATGTTTACGTACACTACGTACACTTACGCTACCACGGTAACCTTAGATCTGAAAAATACCACCCGTACGGTAAGCGATACGGGTAACGTACGTATCTGCGCATGTGTTCTTCCATTCCGGTATCACGGTACGCCTGGTAACCTGGTAAGGCCGGTATACTATAACTGCTTAATAATTAGAGAGTTATAGTATACCGGGTTTACCGGCATTGCTGGTGTACCGTGATACTGGAATCGAAGTGCACATGCACCGATACGTACGTCACCCGTACCATTTACCGTACGCGCGGTATTTTTCAGATTTAAGGTTACCGTGGTAGCTCAGGTGTACGTAGTGCACGCAAACACGGCGGCGCTCTCGGACGCCAGCGTCGAAGTGATTTTGGCTTGTTGAAAGATTCACTTTATTCGTAGCAAACTACTGTTTAAAGTGTCTTCGCTTGCCTTCAGTTAGCTTCGATGACCGAGTATTACGGATAAGTTGGCGTAGAAGTTTGAGATAACTACCCATTTCGACGCGTCTAGGCCTAACTACAAGATACATGTAAACAAATCGGCAACATAGATGTTTTCACGTTTCGTGCGTGGTTCATATTCATTTACTTTAATGATTCGTAAAATAAACTTCTAACAGTGCTTCGCGTGTGGCATTGGCAAAGATTCTCGTTTTCTTTTCATTTTCACTGTTCTTTAACTTATTAATCATTTAATAGGTGGCGCCACCATCCCAGCTGGGCACGTAAATTATGTACACGCTATCCCGCTAAACTATGAGACGCTGCCCACAACGAACTTTCACGGCACATACACGCAATTCCCTTAACCTACGCTATCATGCTAACGCTAAACTATATCTGTCTAAAGTGACCCGGGCTTACCGGGATACCGGGCGTACCGTCATACCGGAATGGAAGTACGCATGCGCATATACGTTCGTTACTCATACCGCTTACCGTACGCGTGGTATTTTTCAGATTTAAGGTTACAATGGTTGTGCAAGTGTACTAGTGTACGTAAACATGGCGATGCTCTCGGACGCCCGCTTTGAAGTGATTTTGGCATAGTTGTTGAAATATTCTCCTTGTTCGCAGCAAAAAAATGTTTAAAGTGGCTTCGTTTGCCTTCAGTTAGCTTCGATGATCGAGTATTGCGGATAAGTTGGCGTAAATTTTTAGATATCTTCCCATTTCCAACGTGTGTAAGCCTAACTACAAGATCAATGTTAAAAAATCGGCAACATAATTTTTTCGCGTTTGGTGCGTGGTTCATGGTGTGAGCGCGGTCACCATATTTCCTTTTATTAGTAGTAAAATAAACTTGTAATAATGCTTCGCGCGGTGGCATAGGCAAACATTCTCGTTTTCTTTTCCATGTGAACAACGTAAACGATATACCGCTTAACTACAAGAGGCTGTCCACAACGAACGTTTGCTGCACGATAACGCCATTGTCGTAACCTCCGCTATCACGTTGACCGTAAAGAATAACTCAAACTAAAACATCCGCGCAGCGCGAATCGCTGCAAGCTGATATCAGAGAAGACTTTCAATTATTCTCTGCAAGGCATCTTGAACTTGCAGTGTGCTACGAGCTGAGGGGGCTGTCAATTCATTGAGCAGTGTTCAATTCATGCTTACCAGTGACCTCAACACAGCGATGACACGTAGATCTCGCGTGTACCTGAAGCTCTCAATAGGTGAAATCGACTATGGGAAAAGACCCAAATCAGGTGCGCAGGAAAAAATGTAAGCTTTGTATTTAGTACATGTGGTGATCGTTGTGACGTAACACACTTTTTCACATCATCAATAAAAGAGCATGTTCGGGTAGGCATCAAGCATTGACGAATGCTTTTCCGCAATAGTATTTCACCTTTTTTGAGAATTGTTGATGACATTAATTGTCCTGATGACATTGGCCTTGATTATGCAGAAATCGGGAAGCTTTGTATAAGTGTCATGTTTTTGTGCCACCTAAACATGTATATATTGTAACGTCACTCCAGAGGTCTAGAGAAGGTTTATTGAGGTCTGTACAATCGGGTTCCTACAAAGCGCGTCAGTTGGGCTGACGCGCTTAGTAGGAACCCTACGTGACAGCGCAGACACGTAGATCTCGCGTGTATCTGAAGCTCTGAATAGGTGAAATGGACTACGGGCAGAAAGACCCAAACTGCAGCAGGGCCGGGAAAAAAAGAACATGTAATCGTCGTATGTGGTACATGTGGTAGTCGTTGTGACATAACACGCTTTTTCAGTTCACCAATGAAAGAGCATGTTCGAGTAGACATCAAGCGATGGCGAAAGTTTTTCCGCAATAGTTTTTCAACTTTTTTGAGAATCCTTGTGACATTATTGTCCTGATGACATTGGCAATGATTAGGCAAGCTTTGTATAAGTATCATGTTTTTGTGCCGCCTAAACCTGTATATATTGTAACGTCCCTCCAGTGGTCTAGAGAAGGTTTATTGAGGTCTGGGAACAGGGCTCTTTCCAAGTGCATTAGTGCGGCTTGCTCGCCGGACCGAAGACAAGTGCGCACATTTTTTTTAGTGGTGTGAGCCTTTGTTTTGGCATACGACCCACTACTATAAGCAGGTGGCAATATTCCTCCTCTATGCACGCAAAAAAGAGCATCATCCCGGTGATGCGATGTTATTACAAAAAAAGTAACAAAGGCGCTTAAGCAATGGAAAAGGACACAAATAGTCAAATGTTAACGCGAACAGTTCAGCAATGGTGACGCAATGGAAGTAGCACAAATAAAAGAACACAGAAATAGTTTTCCTTTAGGAACGCACAAAATAAGACATCATGCGCACCACGAGGACGATGTCAGAGCTCGATTGTCTTCGTGTTACCCATGTTGACGACGTAGTGAAAAAGTGTTTTTTTTAGGAAAGCGCAAAATGTGTTCATTCTTATCATCATCATCGGCATCAGAAGTACTAGAAAATTTTAAATCATTATTCTCAGCAAAAATTCGTCTAGTGCGAATGATATGGGTGCCAGGCCCAGGTAATATATTCATAAGCGAGATGTTTGACACACTCGCGCGAACATCCCTTGATCTTGCAATTGTGCCAATCATGCCTCTTACGGCATATGTAACAGCAGCGAGGTTTAGAAAACTTTCTCTTCTTGAAGATTTATCAAAAATGCGATACCGTATCCAGATTTCTCACACCTGCGCTTAGCATGAAATAATAAATTGTGTCCCACGCGTAAAGTCTCTATACCCAAATTACGTTGCCGTGTACCACCTCTTAATTTCTAATAACAGGTTTGGTCTGGTGCCAACCCCTCTGTGCTCAACCTGAAGTGAACCTAAACATATCGACCAGTTTCTTTTCACATGTCACCGTTTCAAAAATAAAATAAAAGTTTTGTTTCATAGTTTTATTTAAAAAACTAGGAATATCACTTACTACTCCTAATATTTTGACTTTTGGGGCCGCTTCATTAGGACACAGCTACACGAACATTTATGGGGCTCTCTGCATATTACTATGTAACACAAGATTACTTTGCTGAGCCATTGATGCGCTTTCCATTTTTACTAGCCAATCTGACATATATTATTAGGTATTACACAGTAATAATATAACCTTCAGAAGAACTTCATATAATGATAACTCCTTGATGATCAAGACAAAACAAAGATTTTGAAAAACTGTCATAAACTAAAGGATACCGACATATCAATTAGTGAAGACTTTTCCCAGCGTGTGCGTAATATAAGGAAAAAATTGTGGGACTCGGCGAAACCAAATAAGAAATCCGGGCAAAAGGTACATCTTGTCTACGACAAAATTAGTATAGACCGTATTCTTTATCGCTGGGATGACACCGTAAACGTTAAAGTGATGATTGGCGAGGCAAAAAATCCCCCAAACTGGAAAAAAAAAAACCTGCCAAGCGACGGGCCGGCATCTCGCACTCGAAACCGCCCCAGTTGAGGTTTATAAATGTGAATTGCCGAAGTGTCTTAAACAAATTAGAATCTCTTGAATGCGTACTTCTCGACCTTGAGCCAGACTTTGTTGCTTTAACTGAAATCTGGTTAAATAATGACATTTTAGATAGTGAAGTAACGCCCCCAAATTACAATATAATACGGAAGGACAGACCGACACAAGGCGGTGGAGTAGCGTTAATGATAAAACGCGAAATAAAATTCACTGTGCTGCCAGAGGTAGAATGTGTAGAAGCTGTCTTTTTGAAACTAAAATTTGGCCTTCACACAACAATTGTGGGCTGCTGCTATCGCAGTCTTACTTCTGGCGAAGATAGCATGCAATCGCTCTACAACTACATTGAACAAAACATACAAAGCGCAAGATTCATCTTGTTGGGTGATTTTAACCTTCCTGATATCGACTGGCAATCCATGAAATTTCATTCCGCATGCTCAGATGTCCTTATCGACACAATGCTGTGATTTAATCTTCACCAAGTAGTCAACCAACCAACACGTGTCCAGGGAGAAACTTCAAATATTCTTGACCTTATATTCTTTTGTAACCACTTCCCAGCCAATGAAACAAAGATTGAAGTTATGGATGGCATATCTGATCACAAGATCACTTTGTGCACTGTCCCCTTTCGTGATAAAATAGAACCAACGAACATAAAAATTACTTACCCGGATTTTAAATATGCTGACGACACCAGCATACTAAATTATCTAATTATAAAGTTTCCGTCCTTCGAAGAATTGTCGAATGATAGTTCCACGACCATTGAAATATTATGGTCTCAGTTAAAAGAAATTATGCACCACTGTATTATTACCTTTGTACCTCTTAGAGTGAAAAAAATTAAGAAACACCACCCGTGGATAACACGTGAGGTAATACATGCGAAACGCAAAGTAAAGCGAATACGAAAGAGAATGAAACGAAAACCCGGAGCAGTAACAGTAAATAATTTGACTGCTGCTGTGAGTGACCTAAAAACAAAAATCAAAACAGCGAAGAGCAACTATTTCACTAAAACGTTGCCAAACTTTCTAAAAAATTCCCCCAGCAAGTTTTGGAGCTACCTAAAGCCTGCAAAAAACAACAAAAGCAACACACCCCCGGAAAAAGATAACCCGATCACTGCAGACAAAATGAACAGCTATTTCAAGTCTGTATTCACTGTCGATGACGGAAACATTCCAGACATCGACACTAGTGCGGAAGGTACCCTGGAATCAATTATTGTCAATGAGGCCGGTGTGATAAATCTCTTGTTAAACTTGGACACAAAAAAAGGAGCAGGGCCTGACAACATTCCTAACATCTTTCTTGTAAGATATGCAGAGGTGCTAGCTAAATATCTGTGCGTCATGTTTAACAAATCACTATCAACGTGCTCTTTACCTGTGGAGTGGAAAAAGGCCAAAGTTGTTCCTGTTATAATGAAGGAATGATGACAACAAAAGGGAACAGCAAGCATCATCGTAGAGTAAGGCGCCACGAGATCGGCGCTCGAGCTCCTCCATCTTCCTCGTCCTGTCGCTATGTGCAATCTCCCACCTGTCCGGTTGGTTCGCCCAATAAACCTCTTTACATTTGGTGGATCGTGCTGGGTAACCACATCGCCTACAACCTGGAACTCCGATCTCGCACCCTGCTGTCGACCATGCAAGTTGACGCTGCCCAACAAACAATACCTCTCGCGGCCGCTACTTGCCCCGGCCCGGTTCATCAGCGAGACCCCCCGATCTTTGCCGGCACCGAAGACCAGGACGTCGAGGACTGGCTGTCGTCTTACGAGAAAGTCAGTGGACCCAACAGGTGGGATGACGCTGCTAAGTTAGGCACTGTCAATTTTTATCTCACCGACGTGGCCAAGCTGTGGTATACGAACCACGAAACCGAGTTCGCGAATTGGTCCGCCTTCAAGGAGGCAATACGTGCCGTTTTTGGTCGTCCTGCTTTACGGAAGCTACGCGCCGAACAACGTCGGCGCACACGGGCACAGGAGCCAGGTGAAACTTTCACATCATATATAGAAGATGTGATTGATATCTGCCGGCGCGTCGATGCTTCCATGAGCGAGAGTGCGAAGATACAGCACATTATGAAGGGCGTCGACGATGACGTTTTCCAGATGCTTCTCGCGAAGTCTCCAAGCACTGTGGCAGAAGTAGTGACTTTGTGCCAAAGCTATGATGAATTGCGGAGGCAACAAGCTCAGACGCGACGCTCATTCCAGACAATCCAACCAGTGACCGCACTGGACGCTATGACTGACCATACAAACCTTCTCGCGCAAATGAAAGACTTCGTGCGAGAGGAATGTCCGCGTACTATGTCTGGTCGCTCACCTTCACCCCGTCGTCGCTCCCTGTCACCCATGCGTCGTCGGCCAGCTCCTGAACACGAGGGAAACTAACCGCCGCAGTTCAGGAGGCAAGAACTGCGCTGTCGAAATGCTCATGTCCTCGGACATTGCCGTCGAATATTGTCGAAGTTTTTGTAGAAGGTACTCGAGCATATGCTCTAGTGGATACTGGTGCTGCCGTTTCCGTGATAGACGCTAAACTTTGCCGCAAGCTCCGAAAAGTGACGACGCCTCTTAATATGATGTCCTTGCAAACAGCGAATGGGGACCCGGTTCAGCCTGTAGCTGCCTGTACAGTCCGACTGATGATCGCGAAGGACCACTACACTGTTGAGTTTATTGTCCTGTCGTCATGCTCACACGACATCATACTTGGATGGGATTTTTTATCGCGTAACCATGCCGTTATTGATTGTGCAAGATCGGAGCTTGAACTTTTCCCGTTTTACGACCAACCAACCAGCCGCATTCAGCCCGCCGTACACAAACTCGTCGTCAAAGAAGGCACTGAAATTCCTCCGACAGCAGCTGTGTTGCTCCCCGTGTTCTGTGACGGCATTAGGAACGAGGCTGCATTCTTTGAGTCATCAAGCCTTTTCCTTAGTCGAAGATCACTTCTTCTGCCTTATTCAACCCTCTATATTTATGAAGGAAACAGTGCTCTTTGCCTCATCAATCCCCTTCCGTATCCCGTTGAACTGTTTCAAGGTGAATCTCCTGGACACGTGCATGCCATTGATAAAGAACAAATTTTTACCATGCCGCCAGATTGTTCCGGTGACTACGACGCCATCAGTGCCCTCAACCCTTCCAATATACCACCTTGCGAGCTTTTCGATTCATTGATTGCCGACGGACTATCGCCATCTGAACGCTCTGAGCTCCTTCAGCTGCTCTACCAGTTTCGTGAATCCTTTGACGTTGCTCATACTACCCTTGGCCGAACTCCCAGTTTTTCCCACCGCATCGACACAGGTTCCAACGCGCCAGTACGACAGCGACCATACCGTGTTTCCGCCACGGAACGTCAGGTTATCACCGAACACGTTGACGATATGCTCAAGCGCGACGTTATCCGACCTTCCCAAAATCCATGGGCATCACCTGTCGTTCTTGTTAAGAAGAAGGATGGTACAATTCGCTTCTGCGTTGATTACAGGCGCTTACATAAGATCACTCGCAAAGACGTATACCCTTTGCCCAGGATTGATGACGCCCTTGATTGCTTACAAGGTGCCGAGTTTTTTTCGTCGTTAGATTTGCGTTCGGGGTATTGGCAGGTGCCCTTAGCAGATGGTGATCGTCCAAAAACAGCATTCGTGACACCGGACGGTCTATATGAGTTCAATGTCATGCCCTTCGGCCTCTGCAATGCGCCGGCCACATTCGAGCGCATGATGGACTCGGTTCTGCGGGGTTTGAAATGGAACATATGCCTCTGCTACCTCGACGATATCGTCGTCTTTGCACCCGATTTCGCAACACACCTTGTACGCCTGAAACATGTCCTCACGTGTCTGAAGAATGCGCATCTCCAACTGAATCTCAAGAAATGCCACTTCGCTGCTCGGACGCTCACCATTCTCGGTCACGTCGTATCGGCGCTCGAGCTCCTCCATCTTCCTCGTCCTGTCGCTATCTGCAATCTCCCACCTGTCCGGTTGGTTCGCCCAATAAACCTCTTTACACTGTGCATAAAGGAGGATGCGGAAATGATATATCTAACTTTAGACCTATATCTCTGATATGTACAATCTGTAAAATCTTGGAGCACATAATTCTTAAACAAATAACTGTTTTCCTAGAAGAAAACCGTATATTATCTCCCTATCAGCATGGCTTTCGCCGAGGTCTTTCAACCATAACCCAATTAGTGGAATTAACACATGAAGTATCCCAGAGTATTGACAACCAAAAACAAGCTGATCTAATCTTCCTCGATTTTGCCAAAGCATTCGACAAGGTATCACACAAGAAACTACTTCAAAAACTTGAGGCCACCTTAGGAAATTCTACTGTTCTTAACAGGATCAAAAATTATCTTACTGATCGTACACAGTATGTGGAATTTAACGATGAAACCTCTGCTACCACCTCCGTCACATCTGGAGTTCTGCAGGGCTGTGTGCTGGCGCCAATTTTGTTTCTTCTCTTTATTAATGATTTGCCTACAAATATTAAGGAAAAAATCAAATTATTCGCGGATGGCTGCATGCTATATCGAGAAATAAACTCAACGGAGGACCATGTAGCTTTAAATAGCGCTTTACAAGATGTTTCCTGCTGGTGCCGTAAATGGCAGATGTCACTTAATGCAAACAAGTGGACAATTCTATCAGTAAGCCGAAAAAAAACTAGGTCAAATTTTTCTTACACCATTAATGACATTACCATAACTAGAGTAAGTCAGCATAAATATCTTGGAATTATTATAACTGAAGATCTAAGATGGGATGCACACATAAGTTACGTTACTTCAGCTGCACTACGCCGCTTGTTTACACTCAGATACCGGCTTCGCCAGGCCCCGCCTTCTCTAAAACTGCTTGCATACACTTCCCTTGTGCGATCATTACTTGAATACGGTAATATTATTTGGTCACCATTCACAAAACAGCAAATCACGAAACTGGAAGGAATACAAAGGAAAGCTATGAGGTTCATTTACAACAAGTACAGGCATACAGATTCTCCGACTGAACGAATGAAAAAAGCTGGATTACTTACTCTAATGAATAGAACAAGGTTAGCACGTGCAAAATTCATACATGAATTAATACATGGTCATTTAAACATTGATGTATCCGCCTATCTTACGTTTGATCAAACTAGAACAACACGCCAAAAACACCCAATGAGACTTAACGAATACTCCTTCAACACAAACTGCTTTAAGTACTCATTCTTTCCGTTAGCCACTAATGAATGGAATAAACTGGATCCGAGTATCTCCAGCACTACCGAATTAGCAAAATTTCTAACCCTTGTCGAAAATGAACTTTGTATTATGCAAACGGAATCACTTGGTTGATTTTAATATGTGTCTTCGTGTGAACATTATACGAGCGAAGTATCATGTCATCATATTTTTTCTTTAAGCAATTTTTAGTACTGAATACAGGTGAAGAGAAATCGCTCTGTTGATTCTTGAACATGTTTCTGTTTTTCAGTGTGTATAAATTTGCCCTTCCTTGAAATACTTCGCCATATTTTAGGGTAGTTTCTTATTGCTGTAATTTCTTGTTGTGTTTCTTGATGCATATGCCAATATGTCAACCAATGTGTCAACCAAGTCGCTGCGTTTATTTCCTTCTGACAATTATTCTTTACACTAATGTTTTATGCCTTCTTTGATCTGAAATTGTTACATGATCCGATTCTGTTAGTTTCATTCTGTACTTTATCGCGATGTATGTCTTTATTGTGTACCTATTCGAATTTTTATGTTCACGCCCTTCCTGCTAAAATCCCTGATGGGATTGGCAGTATGTCGAAATAAATAAATAAATAAATAAATAATTAAATAAATAAATAAATAAATAATCATGATTTTCTTGTTATGACTAGTCAAATATGTTCTTCATACAGTCATGTTATATCATACCAAGTTTGGGATCAATACCATTATCGAAACGGCCCGGAGAGCTAAAAGTCGCATGCGGCTAGATAGATAGATAGATAGATAGATAGATAGATAGATAGATAGATAGATAGATAGATAGATAGATAGATAGATAGATAGATAGATAGATAGATAGATAGATAGATAGATAGATACGCTCAATGTCGCTGAAGTTCACTGAGAAGTTTTTTGTATTTTAAAAAGGAAGGCAGGGAGCTTAATCAGATGCCAGTATCCGGTATGCTGCCCTGCACTAGGGTTGTGGAGTAGGAGGTTTAAAGAGAGATAAAAAAATTGACAAGAGCAAAACTCAAACACACACGCACACCCAAAATCAATCCATTTATAGGTGTTCCGACAGGCCAGTAGTTCGCAAGAAGTCCAGTAGCGCTTGTACGGCCTCCTCCTGTGATGATGATTCACGGCGATGGCGCAGTATATTTTCTTGATGTTGTGGCTGGTCCTCCAACTTGTTTAATGTATTAGAAATGTATTGTCTTTCCAGGATATATTCTGGGCAGTCAAAGAGAACAAGTCATATTGTTTCTTCATCTCCGTAGTGTACACAGGCGGTGAGTTAGGCTATCCCTATGCGGAGCGTGTACGCACGGGTAAACGCGACGCCAAAGCCGAGTCTCCACAGAGCAGTAGCGTCACATCATCGAATATTCGTTGGAAGGCGTAAGCTTAACGTACGATGAAATGATCGTAATCTTGCGTGCGTAGAAGAGGCTCATTCTAAAATGGCATGGAGCGTTGACAAGCAATCATGCGGAGCTTACTAGCAGCGTCCATCCTAAAGAGAATTATGGACTGGTCGTTGTCTTCTATATGGGCTGAAGAGGCAGCTTCATCAGCCCGGCCGTTCATTACCGATAATTCTACAGAGACTTGGCAACAACTGAAATATAATGTGGTGCCCTTTCTCTGATATATGGAGTAGCATTTCTGCTGTCTGAAATACAAAATGGCCGTGGGGACCGCGGCATAGATTAGGCAGAATTGACTGCAGTGCCGTCTTGCAGTCACTGAAGATTGTCCACCGTTGCGTGATTTGCTCGTTAGACAGTTATAGTATACCGGGCGTACCGTGATATTTAGAACGAAAGTACGCATGCGCAGGTACGTACGTTACCCGTACTGGATACCGTACGCGCGGTATTTTTCAAATTTAAGGTTACCGCGGTAGCGTAAGTGTACGTAGTGTACGAAACATGGCGGTGCTCTCGGACGCCCACTTCGAAGTGATTTGGGCATAGTTGTTGACAGATTCACCTTGTTCGCAGCAAACAACAGTTTAAAGTGGCTTCGTCTGCCTTCAGTTATTAGCTTCGATGATCGAGTATTGCGGATAAGTTGGCGCAATTTTTGAGATAGCTTCCCATTTCGAACGTGTGTAAGCCTAACTAGAAGATCAATGTAAACAAATTGACAACACAATTTTTTTCGCGTCCGGTGCGTGGTTCATATTTGTGTGAGCGCAGTCACCATATTTGGTTTTATTAGTAGTAAAATAAACTTGTAAGAATGCTTCGCGCGGTGGCATAGGCTGACATTATCGTTTTATTTTCTTTTTCGCTGTCCCTAACTTATTAACCATCCGACAGGGCGCGCCACCGTCCAAAGTGAGATCACGTGAACGACGTAAACGATATCCCACTGAATTACACGACGCCGTCCACAATGAACGTTTGCTGCCCGATAACGCCATTCTCTTAACCTCCGCTATCACGTTAACCGCAAACTATAACTCAAACTACAAAATAAACGCTGCGCGAAGCGCTGAAAGCTGATGTCAGTCAGACTTTCAATGATTGCCTACAAGGTATCTTGAACTTGCAGAGCGCTTCGAGCGGAGGGGGCTGTCAATCCTTTGAGCAGTGTTCGCGTCGTATTTACCAGTGACCTCGCCACAGGGATGACACGTAGATTTCACGCGTACCTGAAGCTCTCAATAGGTGAAATGGACTATGGGCAGAAAGACCGAAACGGCGGAAGCGCAGGAAAAAAAGAATGTAATCCAGGTATTTAGTATATGAGCTAATCGTTGTGACGTAACAAACTTTTTCACTTCACCATTGAAAGAGCATGTTCGGGTAGGCGTCAAGCAATGGCGAAAGCTTTTCCGCCATAGTATTTCACCTTTTTTTGAGAATTCTTGATGACATTATTGACCTGAAGACATTTGCCATAATTATGCAGAAATCCGAAAGCTTTGTATGTGTCATGTTTTTGTGCCACCTAAACCTGTATATATTGTGTCGTTGCTCCAGGGGTCTAGAGATGGTTTATTGAGGTCTGTGCAATCGGGCTCCTACCAAGCGCGTCAGTTAGGCTTGCTCGCCGTACTGAAGACAAGTGCGCTTATTTTCTTTAGTGGTGTGAGGCTTTGCCTTGACATACGACCCACTACTAGAAGCAGGTGGCAATATTCCTCCTCTACACACACAGACCATCATCTCGGTGCTGCGATGTTATAGTAAAAAAAGTAACAAAAGAGCTTAGAGCTTAAACAATGGAAAAGGACACTAATAGTCAAATGCTAACGCGAACAGTTCACCAATAGTGACGCAATGGAAGTAGCACAGATAAAAGAACGAAAAATATGTTTTCCTTTAGTAAGCACAAAATAAGACATCATGCGCACCACGAGGACTATGTCTGAGCTCGGTTGCCTTAGTTTTATCCATGTTGACGATGCAGTAAAAGGTGTTTTTTTAGGAAAGCGCAAAAAGTGTTCATATTTATCATCGTCGTCGGCATCAGAAGTACTAGAAAATTCAAATCATTATACCCAGCAAACATTCATCTTGTGCGAATGAAATGGGTGCCAGGCCCTCGTAGTATATTCAAAAACGAGATGGCTTACACACTCGCACGAACATCCCTTGATCTTCCGAATGAGCCAATCATGCCCCTTACGGCATATCTAACAGCAGCGAGGTTCAGAAAACTTTCCCTTCTTGAAGAATCGTCAAAAATACGAAACAGAATCTAGCATTCTCGCACCTGTACTTTGCACGAAACAATAAATTGTGTCCCACGCGTAAATTGGAAGTCTCTATACGAAAATTACGTTGCCGTGTACCCCCTCTTAATTTCTATTAGGAGGTCTGGTCTGGTGCCAGCCCCTCTGTGCTCAAGCTGAAGATAACCTAAACATATCGACCATTTTCTCTTCACATGTCACCGTTTCGAAAATCAAAGAAAAATTGTGTTTCAAAATTATATTTAAAAAAATTGGAGTATCACTTACTACTCCTAATATTTGTCTTTTGGGGCCACATTACTAGGACACAGCTACACGAACATCTGTGGGGCTCTCTGCGAATTCCTATGTAACACAAGATTACCTTGCCTAGCCATTGATCAGCTGTCCATTTTTACTAGCCAATCTGATATTTACGATTTAGCTATTACACAGTGATGACTTAACCTTCAGAAGAATTTCATACAATCATTACACCCCAAATATTCAACAAATAATAATACTTTTCTTCTTTCCCCTTGTTTTAAGATAGCGCCAAAATAATTTCACAATCGAAACAAAATTATCCTTTTCCCCTAGCATGGAAAAACTAAAGGTATTCACTTGCATTGAGCACCTCATTCTTGACCAATCCCCTTTATTGGGCGAGAGCCACAAAAAAGAGGATCAAGCAAGCAAGCAAGCACGCGCCATTTTCGCATGAAGCCGGGCTGACAACGCAGTTCTCTGTCATTCGACCTTATCAGTGCGTTCCTTAAACCCTTCTTCGGCGAAGTCAAAAATCGCCGACCGGAACCAACGACATCGGGGTGCCTAGCCGAGGCATAACACGCGCCGTCTCTGAGCGGAGGCGTGTGGACGCGCCATGCGTTCCACCGTCAAGATTCCCCTGCGAGAGTGGTTTCGGTGGCTCCGCTCGCCGAGTCCGATGTTCTAGCGCTGGATGTTCATCGTGCGTAAAACCGTCAAGATTCCCCTGCGAGACTGGTTCTGGTGGCTCCGCTTGCCGAGTCTGATGTTCCAACGTTGGATGCTCATCGTGCGGCGTGTCGAAGAACTCTTCGTGCGTGCCACCGTCAAGATTCCCCTGCGGGAATGGTTCCGGTGGCTCCGCTTGCCGAGTCCGATGTTCCAACGTTGGATGCTCGTCGTGCGGCGTGTCGAAGAGCTCTTCGTGCGTGCCACCGTCAAGATTCCCCTGCGGGAATGGTTCCGGTGGCTCCGCTTGCCGAGTCCGATGTTCCAACGTTGGATGCTCGTCGTGCGGCGTGTCGAAGAGCTCTTCGTGCGTGCCACCATTGAGATTCCCCTGCGAGACTGGTTCTGGTGGCTCCACTTGCCGAGTTCGACGTTCCAACGTCGGATGCTCGTCGTGCGGCGTGTCGAAGAGCTCTTCGTGCGTGCCACCATTGAGATTCCCCTGCGAGACTGGTTCCGGTGGCTCCACTTGCCGAGTCCGATGTTCCAACGTTGTACGCTCATCATGCGGCTTGTCGAAGAGCTCTTCATGCGTGCCACCGTCAAGATTTCCCTGCGAGACTGGTTCTGGTGGCTCCACTTGCCCAGTCCGATGTTCCAACGTTGTATGCTCATCATGTGGCATGTCGAAGAGCTCTTCATGCGTCCCACCGTCAAGATTCCCCTGCGAGACTGGTTCTGGTGGCTCCACTTGCTGAGTCCGATGTTCCAACGTAGTACGCTCATCATGCGGCGTGTCGAAGAGCTCTTCATGCAAGCCATCGTCAAGATTCCCCAGCGAGATTGGTTCTGGTGGCTTCACTTGCCGAGTCCGATGTGTCAACGTTGGATGCGCATCGTGCGGCGTGTCGAAGAGCTCTTCGTGCGTGCCACCATCAAGATTCCCCAGGGAGACTGGTTCTGGTGGCTTCGCTTGCCGAGTGTGATGTGCCAACGTTGGATGATCATCGTGCGGCATGTCGAAGAGCTCTTCGTGCGTGCCACCGTCAAGATTCCTCTGCGAGAATGGTTCCGGTGGCTCCACTTGCCGAGTCCGATGTTCCAACGTTGGATGCTCATCGTTCGGCGTGTCGAAGAGCTCTTCGTGCGTGCCACCATCAAGATTTCCCTGCGAGACTGGTTCTGGTGGCTCCACTTGCCGAGTCCGATGTTCCAACGTTGGATGCTCGTCGTGCGGCGTGTCGAAGAGCTCTTCGTGCGAGCCACCAGTGAGATTCCCCTGCGAGACTGGTTCTGGTGGCTCCACTTGCTGAGTCCGATGTTCCAATGTTGGATGATCATCGTGCGGCGTGTCGAAGAGCTCTTCGTGCGTGCCACCATTGAGATTCTCCTGCGAGACTAGTTCTGGTGGCTCCACTTGCCGAGTCCGATGTTCCAACGTTGTATGCTCATCATGCGGCTTGTCGAAGAGCTCTTCATGCGTGCCACCGTCAAGATTCCCCTGCGAGACTGTTTCTGGTGGCTCCACTTGCTGAGTCCGATGTTCCAAAGTTGTACGCTCATCATGCGGCGTGTCGAAGAGCTCTTCATGCGTGCCATCGTCAAGATTCCCCAGCGAGACTGGTTCTGGTGGCTTCACTTGCCGAGTCCGATGTGTCAACGTTGGATGCGCATCGCGCGGCGTGTCGAAGAGCTCTTCGTGCGTGCCACCGTCAAGATTCCCCTGCGATAATGGTTCCGGTGGCTCCGCTTGCCGAGTCTTATGTTCCAACTTTGGATGCTGATCGTGCGGCATGTCGAAGAGTTCTTCGTGCATGCCACCGTCAAGATTCCCCTGCGAGACTGGTTCTGGTGGCTCCACTTCCTGAGACCGATGTTCCAACGTTGTATGCTCATCGTGCGGCGTGTCTAAAAGCTCTTCATGCGTGCCACCATCAAGATTCCCCAGCGAGACTGGTTCTGGTGGCTTCACTTGCCGAGTCCGATGTGCCAACGTTGGATGCGCATCGTGCGGCGTGTCGAAGAGCTCTTCGTGCGTGCCACCGTCAAGATTCCCCTGCGAGACTGGTTGTGGTGGCTGCACTTGCCGGGTCCGATGTGCCAACGTTGGATGCGCATCGTGCGGCGTGTCGACGAGCTCTTCGTGCTTGCCACCGTGAAGATTCCCTTGCGAGACTGGTTCCGGTGGCTCCGCTTGCTGAGTCCGATGTGCCAACTGTTACGTCTGTACAGCCGCTTGTGACTGTAGACGATTTATTAAAGGACAGGAAACGTGAACAAGTTCAAAAGCGTAGCCCAGGCGTTGGAGTCACTCCTGGCCAGCGTTCGACGCCAGGCTCGCGCTCGTGCCACAGCGCCAGTGCCCCGCGCGCACTTCGTTAATGTCGTCTTCTAAGGCGACATGTCACTCTTCCTCCCTTAGACGAAGTCTCCATAGCGGTCTGGAGGTCGCCTAACCTCTGGTGGTCGCAGTTGCCGAGTGGCCACTGCCTGTGACGTCGACGGTTGCGAGGGAGTGTGATCTTGCATCTCGGGCGATTCAGGCGGTTGAGCAGCTGAGCTCGATGGCGTCTCTTCTGGCGTTGCGTCCAAGAGATCGTCAGCTGCGCTCCAATCTGTCCGCGTTTCTTGCAGTAGTTGCAGGAGACTGTCTGGAACTTGCAAGTGTCCGGATTATGTAGCGCGTTACAACGCCAACAGCGTTGTTTCTTCTTTTGGGCAGAGGCACTAGAGTGACCTTGGTTGTCTATCTTGCATGTGCTTATGCAGGATTCGTGAAACTCTTTAAATTCGGTTTTCACGCGTTTCTGGTCTTCGATGGCGTTTTCAGCTCGCAGTGCAAGGTCGAAAGCTTTCTTGAACGTCAAGTCCTTTTCTGCGAAGAGCCGTTGCTGGACCTGCTCGTTCCGAAGACCGCAAACGAAACGATCACGCAGCATGACGTCCATAGGCAGCATTGTCGGATTCGCTGCAGTGTCTGCGCTTGTCCCGAAATTGCAATCTGCTGCTAGCTTCTTGAGCGCCGTGACGTAATCACTGACCGTTTCGTCGTGCTTTTGGTCACGTCGCTGGAATCGTGCCCTGCAGAAGACCTCAGACGGTTGTGGATCGAAGTGAGCCTTGAGCATCTTGACTATGTCCTCGTAGCTCACTTGGTTGGGCTGCTTGGGTTGAACGAGGGCGCAGACGATGTCATAAGTCTGTTCCCCGCACAGCGTTAGCAGATGAGCACGTTTCTTCGATGCGTCCGTAATCTCGTTAGCCTCGAAGAAGAACTGTAGCCTCCCATACCAGGATCTCCAGGAGCTGGGGCTGCCGCTGAATTCGGGTAGCCGACCGAAGTCGGGCGTCGCCATGTTATTTCCTTGACGTCGGTGGAGTGCCGATGAGTCGATCCAGTCTTCCTCGTCGCCAACTGTTACGTCTGTACAGCCGCTTGTGACTGTAGACGATTTATTAAAGGACAGGAAACGTGAACAAGTTCAAAAGCGTAGCCCAGGCGTTGGAGTCACTCCTGGCCAGCGTTCGACGCCAGGCTCGCGCTCGTGCCACAGCGCCAGTGCCCCGCGCGCACTTCGTTAATGTCGTCTTCTAAGGCGACATGTCACCAACGTTGGATGCTCATTGTGCGGCGTGTCGAAGAGCTCTTCGTGTGTGCCACCGTCAAGATTCCCCTGCGAGACTGGTTCTGGTGGCTGCACTTGCCGGGTCCGATGTGCCAACGTTGGATGCGCATCGTGCGGCGTGTCGACGAGCTCTTCGTGCTTGCCACCGTGAAGATTCCCTTGCGAGAATGGTTCCGGTGGCTCCGCTTGCCGAGTCCGATGTGCCAACGTTGGATGCGCATCGTGCATAAAACCTTCAAGATTCCCCTTCGATAGCAGTTTTGGTTGCTCCACTTGACGAGTCCGATGTTCCAGCGCTGGATGCTCACGTGCTGCGCGTCGTGGAGCTCTTCTGTTGGTTAATGCTGTTACGCCTGCTGATTGCGCTGTGCGCCATCACTGCGTTTGTGTTCGGGACCCTTCTGATCGTGGCCGTGGTGGTGGGTGGTTCGACCCTCCTGTGCGCCCTCGCTGATTTTAAGACAGACGCGTTTCGCGAGGTTTTAATCATGTGCAACCAGTTCATCCAGGATCCTGGACAGGAGCGCCTGTTCCACAAGGCCCGGAGTGAACTAAGCATGTGACCAGAGTTGCCGACTGGGTTGTCACGCTGTCGAGTGTGCAGGTGGCTGTCGGGCAAACCGGCAGCTGTCGGCAACTATTCGGACAACAAGACATGCCGGTCAAGACGCACGTGATGTGCGAGGCGTATGTTTCATCTCAGGGGGGAGCAGTGGCTGCAAGTCTTCCGACTATTCGTAAACTAAACATTTATATATGTCTTTGACGTAATAAACAGTTTTATCAGGCCAGCTGCCCTAGTTGCTTTACAACGCACTTGATGCCAAGACACGTGACAAATAGGCGAATCAAAGAGGGCGCGGGATTCTCCAATGGGTGGTCTGTCTTGTGTGGATCTTCCGTATACCAGCTTATAGGCCTGCAAATGATGTGCATGCATTACAGTGTCGCGTTCGTTTAATGCTCTGGTCGTGAGAACCTGAACTTTTTGTTTGTCTATGTCACAAAACGAGCGCAAAAACGGGCGCGCCGCCAAATTCTTGCGATAACGGGCGGGAGAAACGCCGCGAGGTCAAAAGAAAAAAAAAGAAAGCAAACGTCCAAGGCTCTCCGGGTGCGCGCTCTCCCCGCAGAAGCGTGGCTTCACGACGAACCTCCTCACCCCACAACGGCGGCCGAGCAAGCACTCGATTTTTCCAGAACGAAAGGGGCGTGGTCATACCGAGTTGACTCATCGGCCGGAGAGGGCATTCCAACCGTCTCGCCCTCTTCCCAGCTTTCGCTGCGTATCGCGCCGACGAAATGACGAGAACCGTCTGGAATGCCGCACGCAAGGTATTTAACCGAGCAGCCGAGATGAGAGATCAGGAGGAGACGGAAGTTAACGCCAGAGCGCGTAGGAATTCCGCTGTGTAGTCGGCGAAGGTTTTGGTCCGTAGGGACGAAGCCGGAGATGAAGAGGATTTCCACCTGAGGGGTGAAGCTCGAGCTACAGGCAAGAGCGTGTGTTTACCGCTATCGAGCGAAGACGCGAGGCAACAGCTGCGGGTGTGAAGCCGACGTGTTCCGGCGAAGAAGTTGAAGTTTAAAGAGTGGCCAATTGAAGACGGGAGGTTTCCTGGAAGAGAAACTTCAGGGGGCAGCGGAACGACAACAACGCTGGACTTTGAGTGAGTGATTCTCGGAAGAGTATCATTCAGACTTTTGTTCCAAGGACTTTGGACTGAATAGGTTTTCTATCTCTTTAATCTTTAAGTGTCTTGGTTGTTCAATGCATGCTACTGCATTGTAGTGCGTATTGTTGTCCGTGTCCGTTGTTTCAAGTGTGGCTGATTGTATTGTGTAGTACGTTGATTGATTGATTTGATTGGTGACATATTGTATGCAACTATTGTGGAGTGTGCATTTTTGTGTATTGTTTCTGATCTGCCATTATTGAGAATATAATTTTGTTTGGTTATCAACTCTCGGCTCTGACTTGTTCTTTGGGCCACAGCCGGCGTCTGCTGGCGCGCCAATAAGGACCACTCCTAAATTGTCCACGCTTTCGTGGTGCGGTTCGGAGGGCCGATACTTCGGCTCTTAGAATTAGCCCGGCGATCGCCTCCCTAATAAACGGGACTGGTGTGACAGTCTAGCTGTTTAGTGATAGAGTTACGCTACAAACATCTCTGCTGTGGGACTTTTAAGGAGTGTAGATCTTCAAGCGAGGGAACTGAACGTTCTGTGGCCAGGTTACAGCATCAAGTGCGCTTTAGGCTTCCTTGTAAACATATAACGCTCTTATAATTCCCCATCGGCTTAGCAGTCCTTCCTTTTTCTTCCTCTCGGACGACTACGTTCAGGATTCTTTTGAGGGTATTGAATGTTCTACGAGTGCCAAGCTGCATTAAAGTGGACGAGCAGAAATAGGTCGTCTCGGATTGTGCATTGACGGCCCTTATATCACGATGTCGAGGGACGTACAGGGGCAGAGGAAGTTTCAATAGCATGGACTTGTTAAATAGGGCTCTTATACCAAACGAGTTGGTTGGGCTTGCTCACCAGAGCGGAGAAACGTGCGCACTTCTTTCCTTAGTGGTGTGCGTAGTGGGCAAGTTTGAGCAGAGGAGGCCAGGGACGCAAGCCGAAGCCCAAGGGCAACAGTAACGAGACGTACGCTCCACGTTCCCTACACAAGTCACCCTGCTTATTAGTACACCATCCTTTATGTACCCAATCACATAGAGGGCGCCACAGACCCAACACAGCTGAAGTCAATAACATCACGTGATCTCTACAGTGTAAGCCTTCGTAATAGTCATACAACCCACAACTATAAAGAGGTGGCAATGCTTCACACGTTTTTATTCGTCTCCCAGGCTCCTCCATTTGGAGCTGCGAGAAATCTATGCCATAGAGGGGAAAAAGTTGGCAGATTTCACGTAGAGTGGGAATCGATTATATGCGAAGCACGAATAAGAAAAGTTGATATGTCACTATAAAATCAGCCCAACGTTACGAGGTGCAGGTAAGTGATGCCATACATGGCTTCCGTGTCATGGTTATCATGTTTGGATGTTACGTTTATCTTCGTCATCTATTCACGTCACGGGATACCAGATTTAGTCTATGTGGAGCTATCGAAACGGCTGCGAGCACGCTGTTATTGTGGTATGTTGTCATGTTCTTACATTACACGCATGTCAGGATTATCGTGTTTGCACCAGTCATATATTTTGTCATCCATTGACCTCACGTTAGACCAAATTTGGTATAAGTGGAGCTAGCAAAACGGCAGTGAGCGCATCATAAAGGGCCCAGTCAACGCCTCCCAGGAGGCGTTGGCCCAGTATACTCCTATGAAGCGTTGACGCGCGCGCACGCTGGGAACAGCGACGCTACGTTAGCAATACGCGAGCACTCTATAGTCTGACGCCAGAAGGGACCAGCGTCTGTCGTTGGGGAGGGGGGTCTACGGCAACTGGTGCGAAACGCTACATGCTGCATTTCGCGTCGATGCGTTACCCCAAAAACACGGCGCCTTCCTCTTTTCGTGACGTAGGGACGCCTTTCGCGCTGCAACGCGCATGCGTCGAAGCAACGCAGCGTGGCACGCGCCTGCGAGTATATGGCAAGACCGGCGCCTGTCTTGTTATATACTTGCAAGACTGGCGCCTGGCGTGGCAGGCGCCTGTCTTGCAAAGGAACGCCGGCGAGGACGTGCACCGCGTCACGTTAAATGTATTGGCGCCTTGACTGTGGCATGTAGTCATGTTCTCACATCACACACATCTCATGATTATCATATTTGTACCAGTCATATACAATCGTCATCCATTGACGTCTCGTAATACCAAATTTGCATATGTGAAGCAATCAAAATGGCCACGAGCGCATCGTGAGTGTGGCACGTAGTCATGTTGTTACATGACACGCATGTCGTGAATATCATGTTTGGATGTGTCCTTTACCTATGTCGTCCGTTCGCGTCATGTAATACCGAGTTTGGTATAAGCGAAGCTAGCGAAATGGCTGTTAGCGCATCATGAGCGTGGCATGTAGTCTTGTTGTTACATGACGCGCATCTCATGATTATCATGTTTGCACCAGTCACATACCTTCGCCATCAATTCATGTATTGTAATACGAAATTTAGTATATGTGACGTTAGCGAAACAGCCGCAAGCGCATCATGAGCGTGGCAAGTAGACAAGTTGTTACGTGACACGCATGTCATGATTTTCATGTTAGAATTTGTCGCTTGTGTTCGCCATGCAATCATGCCATACCATACCAGTTTTGCAACATTCCATGTAAACAGAAGCACCGCAAGAGCTGCAGGACCATGAATTGTATATCATGACTTCCATGACATACATATCATGATTTTATTGTTATGACTAGTCAAATATGTTCTTCATGCGGTCATGTTATGCCATACCAAGTCTGGTGTCGACGCCATTATCGAAACGGCCCGGAGAGCTAAATGTGGCATGCGGCTAGATAGATAGATAGATAGATAGATAGATAGATAGATAGATAGATAGATAGATAGATAGATAGATAGATAGATCGATAGATAGATAGATACATAGGTAGATGGATAGATAGATAGATAGATAGATAGATAGATAGATAGATAGATAGATAGATAGATAGATAGATAGATAGATAGATAGATACGCTCAATGTCACCGAAGTTCGCTGAGAAGTACTTCGCATTTAAAAAGGAAGACAGGGAGGTTAACCAGATGCCAGTATCCGGTATGCTGCCCTTAACTGGGGTTGTGGAGTAGGTGGTTTAAAGAGAGATAAAACATTAATAAGAGCAAAACCCAAACACACACGCAGACACAAAATCAATCCATTAATAGGCGTTCCGACAGGCCAGTAGTTAGCAAGAAGCCCAGTAGCGCTTGCACGGCCTTCTCCTGTGATGATGATTCATGGCGATGGCGCAGTATACATTCTTCTTGTTGCGGCTGGTCATCCAACTTGTTTATTGTATTAGAAGGGTATTGTATTTCCAGGTTATATTGTTACGTAAAAATGACACGAGGTGCGTCTATTTAAAATCTATATTCAAAATGATGCGTATGGCGTCGACTAAGATGGAAGCAGCACGCGCAACCGACAGACCACTTCCTCGTTGTCCTCTTTTCACCGCTGATACGTCAGCTACGTAGCATTACACCCCCCCCCCCCCCCCGGCGGTAAAAGCGCTGTCGCGGTGCACATTAACTACGGTCTTCAGTAGGCAGGTGGTAAGGTTTTAGCCTGCTGACATGCACAACATCACTGGGTGTGGTTGCAGGCAGGCTTGTGGTCTCAGATGCAGGAATGATCTCATAGGTGACGTCGGTTACCTGGCGGATGATACGGTGAGGACCCATGTAGCGAGAGAATAACTTCTCTGATAAGCCAACTCGACGAACTGGGCACCACAGGAGAACAAGAGAACCGGGTGAGAAGTGAACGTCAGCATGCCGGCTGTGGTAGATGGCTTTCTGAGTGTCTTGCGAAGCCGAAAGTCTAGAGCGGGCGATCTGACGTGCGTGGTCCGCACGAGCAATAGCGTCGCGTGCATATTCGGTTGACGGCGTTGTAGTGGTTGGAAGTAAGGTGTCGAGTGGTAACGTCGGATCACGGCCATAAAGCAAATAAAAGGATGAATAACCAGTGGTGTCGTGGCGCGAAGAATTGTACGCGAAGGTCACGTGAGGTAGCGCCAGGTCCCAGTCATGGTGGTCGGAGGACACATACATCGCGAGCATGTCCGTTAGGGTCCGATTTAGCCGTTCGGTAAGGCCATTTGTTTGGGGATGGTAGGAAGTGGTCAGCTTGTGGTGCGTCGAGGAAGAGCGCAGAAGATCGTCGATCACACGGGACAAAAATGCGCGGCCACGATCTGTGAGTAATTGGCGAGGATTGCCATGCTGTAGGATGACGTCGTGGAGCACAAAGTCCGCAACGTCAGTAGCGGTGCTGGTGGGGAGCGCTCGAGTGATGGCATACCTAGTCGCGTAGTCTATAGCAACAGCGACCCACTTGTTGCCGGATTTCGACTCGGGGAAAAGGACCGAGAAGATCTATGCCAACACGGAAGAAAGGTTCGGTTGGGATGGAGATCGGTTGAAGAAGTCCAGCCGGGGGCGCAGTAGGTCGCTTCCTACGTTGGCATTTATCGCAGGAGGACACGTAACGGCGAACGGACCAGGCGAGACCGCGCCAAAAGAAGCGGCGACGCAAGCAGTCGTACGTCCGAGATACACCCAGATGACCAGCAGTTGGTTCATCGTGAAGCTCGTGCAGCACGGTTGAACGCAAATTTTTCAGCACGACAAGAAGGAGCTCAGCGCCATCTGGCTGGAGGCTACGACGGTACAGCGTGCCATTCAGGAGGACGTACATGCGAAGTGACGTGTCGTTCGGAGCAGATTCGAGACGGTCAATAAGTTGTCGCAGAGAAGCATCACGACGTTGTTCATCACCAATCTGAAGAAACTGGGACATTTACATGACGCTGAGGCTAAGCTCGATGTCTGGTTCGTCGGGCTGATCATCAGGGTAGCGGGATAAGCAATCGGCGTCCAGATGGAGACGTCCAGACTTATAAGCGACCGAATAGGAATACTCCTGTAGGCGTAATGTCCAACGACCAAGTCGTCCAGTGGGGTCCTTCACAGAAGAAAGCCAACACAGCGCGTGATGATCTGTGATGACACGCAAAGGGCGGCCATACAAGTAAGGACGAAATTTCGAAACCGCCCAAACAAGAGTGAGACATTCCCGTTCTGTTATAGAATAATTGCGTTCCGACTTAGAAAGCAGACGGCTCGCGTACGCGATTACACGGTCGTTGCTCCGCTGAATTTGTGCCAAAACTGCACCAATTCCGTGACCACTCGCGTCTGTTCGCACTTCTGTGGGAGCATCGGGATCGAAATGTGCAAGAATAGGAGGTGTCGTTAGAGCGGTGATTAGCTGAGAGAAGGCGTCAGCTTGAGGAGGGCCCCAAGAAATTGGGACGTCTTGTTTGAGAAGGTCGGTGAGTGGCCGTGCGAGTGCCGCAAAGTTTTTCACGAACCGGCGAAAGTAGGAGCAGAGGCCCACAAAACTGCGAACATCATGGACAGAGCGTGGGACTGGGAAGTTTGTTACAGCGCGTACTTTCGTCGGGTCTGGCCGTACTCCGGCAGCGTCAACAAGGTGACCCAATACGGTAATCTGACGAAGACCGAAGTGGCACTTAGAGGAATTGAGCTGCAGCCCAGCCCGTCGAAATATGGATAGAATGGTCGAAAGGCGTTCAAGGTGGGTTGCAAAGGTAGGTGAGAAAATGATCACGTCGTCCAGGTAACACAAACTTGTCGACCATTTAAATCCTTGTAGGAGCGTGTCTATCATTCTCTCGAAGGTCGCTGGAGCGTTGCAGAACCCGAACGGCATGACCTTGAATTGGTAAAGGCCGTCAGTGGTAACGAAGGCGGTCTTTTCTCGGTCTATGTCATCTACAGCGATTTGCCAGTAGCCAGATCGGAGGTCGAGAGATGAAAAGAAGGTGGCGCCATGGAGGCAATCAAGGGCATCGTCAATGCGTGGTAGAGGGTACACGTCTTTTTTGGTAATTTTGTTGAGGTGGCGATAATCAACGCAGAAACGCCATGAGCCGTCTTTCTTTTTTACTAATACCACGGGAGATGCCCAAGGTCTCGTTGATGGTTCGATTACGTTTTTTGTAAGCATTTTGGCCCCTTCTTTCTGAATCACTTCTCACTCAGATGCTGACACGCGGTACGGCCGACGGTGAATGGGTGCAGAGTCACCAGTGTTGATTAGGTGAGTGACAGTTTTAGTCTGGCCCAAGGGACGATCGTCGGTGTCGAAAATGTCACTGTATGAGGTCAAAACTTGGCAGAGAGCGTCGGACTGGTGAGGCGACAGCTCCGATCCAATCATGTTTCGAAACATACCCTCGTCTGAGCTGGGTGACCGTGAGACTGCGCTTCGATCAAGAACAGATACAGCGACAACACTGACATCGTCCTCTGTTATGGCAGTTAGCTGGGCTAGAGACATCTGGCAGGGCAACACTTGAGGGGTGAAACCAAAGTTAGGGACCGGAAGCAGCACACAGTTATCCGATATGGTCGCGATGGTATAGGG
Organism: Rhipicephalus microplus; assembly: GCF_043290135.1. Classification (NCBI taxonomy): domain Eukaryota; kingdom Metazoa; phylum Arthropoda; class Arachnida; order Ixodida; family Ixodidae; genus Rhipicephalus; species Rhipicephalus microplus. The sequence continues at coordinate 265,645,160 of NC_134700.1, forward strand.
CACAGTAACACTGCGCGTCAGCCGAACGTCAGTAATTGGCGTAACGATATAATCACCGTCAGGAACGGGAGGGGTCGATGACAAAGACACGTACGTGACGGCTCGAGGTGGCAGGCGAACCAAAGTGGATGGGCTCAAGCGGCTTGTGGGCTTTGCAGAGCAGTCGGCAAAGATTGGTAGATCAAGGCTGAGGGTACCAGACGAACAATCAATTAAGGCCGAGTGTGCCGAAAGGAAATCAAGGCCAAGTATGAGGTCAAGAGGGCAGGAGGCTAGCACGGCAAAAAGGACCACGGCGTAACGACCGGCAATGCTGACACGAGCAGTGCACATTCCGATTACTGGTACAGTACCGCCATCGGCAACACGTATTGCCTGCGTCGTAGATGGCGTCATAATCTTTTGTAAGCGGCAGCGTAGAGAAGCGCTCATAGTAGACAGGTGCGCACCTGTGTCAATGAGGGCGGTCACAGGAACATGGTCGACTTGTACTTCAAGCAGGCTATGGTGCGTGGGAAGCGTCAGTAGAGGATTTTTGGTCGTCATTGGTATTGCAGCTTCACCTCTATAAGCTGCAATATCTAGTTTTCTTGCTGCGGTCGTCCAGAGAAGCTCGGCGAGGAAAAGCGCCGAGGTGGCGGAGAGCGAGATTGGCGACCTAGCGGCGACGGGGAGCGAGAGCTGCGGCGACCGGGCAAAGGGGCGTCAGTGGAAGGCTCGTAAGATGACGACGAATAGAAATTGAAGGGTGTGGCGTCTGAACGTCGAGGGCTCGTCGGATGAATGAGCGCCGAGGTAGAGAAAGTCTGACGTGGTTGGTTTGACCAACGGCGGCGGCAATAGCGAGAAACGTGCCCAGGCTGGTGGCAGGAAAAACTAATAGGTCGGTCGTCGGGTGTTCGCCAATCCGAAGGGTTACGGAAGGGCATTGTTGGAGGTGAACGGCGAGCGTGTCCTCAGGAGTAGGACGGGACTTCAGGGCGAGTCAGGGGACATGCTGAGGGAAGTCCGAGGTTCGCAAACTCCTGCCTCACCACAGCTTGTATTAACGCCACTGACGGCTGTTGTTGGTCAGAGGCGAGCGTTGCGAAAACGGGTGACTGAAGAGGAGCCGGACAGGCGGCTTCGATTTCCCGACGAACAATACGTGTGACGTTGTCATACGTTGGGGACTGGCGGGCGGCTTCACACGATGAGGTCGTGGCCGTGTTGGGCAGCCGGGTGAATCGCTGAGTAATACGGCGGCTCTTGGCTTCTTCGAACCGCCGGCACTCTTTAATGATGGCGTCGACGGTGGCAACGTTGTTGTAAACTAGTAGATTAAATGCGTCGTCTGCTATGCCTTTTAGCACATGGGCCACTTTCTCCGACTCACTCATGTGCTCGTCAATCTGGCGGCATAGGGCGATGACTTCGTGAATGTACGCGACGTACGACTTCGTCGACGTCTCTGCACGGGCCGCCAGTTGATTCCGCGCTGCGATCTGCCGCGCAATGGTGTCGCCAAAAAGGTCGCGGATCTTTTCTTTAAAGGAGTCCCAGCTCGTAATCTCCGCTTCGTGCGTCTCGAACCACACGCGCGGTGGGCCATCGAGGTAAAAAAGCACATTGGCAAGCATAAGAGTCGGGTCCCACCTATAGCTTGCGCTGACCCATTCGTACCGGTTTATCAATTTGTCAACGTCAACGCCATCCTGACCGGAAAAGACACCGGGATCCCGAGCAGGAGGTAGAACGACGTACGTAGAAGTCACGGTAAGGGCTGGTGGCGAAGACGATGGTTGTTCAACCTGTGACATGGTTGGACCTATGATGATGCAGCCGTTGCGGAGCTTCATGATGAAGACGGGGAAGTACCCAGCACCTCCACCACAAAGATGTTACGTAAAAATGACACGAGGTGTGTCTATTTAAAATCTATATTCAAAATGATGCGTATGGCGTCGACTAAGATGGAAGCAGCACGCGCAACCGACAGACCACTTCCTCGTTGTCGTCTTTTCACCGCTGATACCTCAGCTACGTAGCAATATTATGGGCAGTCAAAGAGAACGAGTCTTATTGTCTCTTCATCTCCGTAGTGTGCACAGTCGGTGAGTTCGGCTATCCCTATGCGGAGCGTTTACGGACGGTTAAACGCGACGCCAAAGCCTAGTCTCCACAGAGTAGTAGCGTCACATCATAGAATATTCGTTGGAAGGCGTAAGCTTAACGTAGGATGAAGGGATCGTAATCTTGCGTGCGTAGAATAGGCTCATTCTAAAATTGCATGGAGCATTGGCAAGCAATCATGCGGAGCTTCGTAGCAGCGTCCGTCCCAGAGAGAGTTATGGACTGGTCGTTGTCTTCTATATGGGCTGAAGTGGCAGCTTGATCAGCCCGGCCGTTCATTACCGATTATTCTACAGAGACTTGGCAACCACTGAAATATAATGTGATGCCCTTTCTCTGATATATGGTGTAGCATTTCTGCTGTCTGAAATAATAACTGCTCGTGGGGACCACGGCATAGATTTGGCAGAATTGACTGCAGTGCCGCCTTGAGGTCACTGAAGATTGTCCACCATTGCATGATTTGCTCGTTAGACAGGTATAGTATACCGGGCGTACCGTGATACCGGAACGAAAGTACGCATGCGCAGGTACGTACGTTATCCGTACCGGATATCGAACGCGCGGTATTTTTCAAATTTAAGGTTACCGTGGTAGCGTAAGTGTACGTAGTGTACGAAACATGGCGGTGCTCTCGGACGCCCACTTCGATGTGATTTGGGCATAGTTGTTGAAAGATTCACCTTGTTCGCAGCAAACAACAGTTTAAAGTGGCTTCGTCTGCCTCCAATTATTACCTTCGATAATCGAGTATTGTGGATAAGTTGGCGCAATTTTTGAGATAGCTTCCCATTCGAACGTGTGTAAGCCTAACTAGAAGATCAATGTAAACAAATCGACAACACAATTTTTTTCAAGTTTGGTGCGTGTTTAATATTTGTGTGAGCGCAGTCACCATATTTGCTTTTATTAGTAGTAAAATAAACTTGTAACAATGCTTCGCGCGGTGGCAAAGGCTGATATTATCGTTTTATTTTCCTTTTCGCTGTCCCTAACTTATTAACCATCCGATAGGTGGCGCCACAGGGCAAAGTGAGATCACGCGAATAACGTAAACGATATCCCGCTGAATTACAAGACGCTGTCCACAACGAACGTTTGCTGCACGATAACGCCATTCTCTTAACCTCCGCTATCATGTTGACCGCAAACTATAACTCATACTGTAACATCAACGCAGCGCGAAGCGCTGAAAGCTGATGTCAGTCAGACTTTCAATGATTGTCTACAAGGTATCTTGAGCTTGCAGTGCGCTTCGAGCGAAGGGGGCTGTCAATCCTTTGAGCAGTGTTCGCGTCGTGCTTACCAGTGACCTCCCCACAGGGATGACACGTACATTTCACGCGTACCTGAAGCTCGCAGTAGGTGAAATGGACAATGGGCAGAAAGACCCAAACGGCGGAAGCCCAGGAAAAAAAGAATGTAATCTTGGTATTTAGTACATGAGCTAATCGTTGTGACGTAACGAACTTTTTGACTTCACCAATGAAAGAGCATGTTCGGGTAGGCTTCAAGCAATGACGAAAGCTTTTCCGCCATAGTATTTCACCTATTTTTTGAGAATTCTTGATGACATTATTGTCCTGAAGACATTGGCCATGATTATGCAGAAATCCGAAAGCTTTGTATAGGCGTCATGTTTTTGTGCCACCTAAACCTGTACATATTGTGTCGTCACTCCAGGGGTCTAGAGATGGCTTATTGAAGTCTGTGCAATCGGGCTCCTACCAAGCGCGTCAGTTGGGCTTGCTCGCCGTACTGAAACAAGTGCGCACATTTTCTTTAGTGGTGTGAGCTTTTGCCTTGGCATACGACCCACTACTAGAAGCAGGTGGCAATATTCCTCTTCTACACACACAGAGCATCATCCCGGTGCTGCGATGTTATTGCAAAAAAGTAACAAAAAAGCTTAAACAAAGGAAAAGGACACTAATAGTCAAATGCTAACGCGAAAAGTTCGCCATTAGTGACTCAACGGAAGTAGCACAAATAAAAGAATGAAGAAAAAGTTTTCCTTTAGGAAGCACAAAATAAGACATCATGCGCACCACGAGGACCATGTCAGAGCTGGTTGCCTTCGTTTTATCCATGTTGACGACGCAGTAAAAAGCGTTTTTTTTTAGGTAAGCGCAAAAAGTGTTTATTTTTATCATCGTCGTCGGCATCAGAAGTACTAGAAAATTTAAATCATTATAGCCAGCAAACATTCATCTAGTGCGAATGATATGGGTGCCAGGCACTCGTAGTATATTTAAAAACGAGATAGCTGACACACTCGCACAAACATTCCTTGATCTTCCGATTGAGCCAATCATGCCTCCTACGGAATATGTAACAGCAGCGAGGTTCAGAAAACTTTCCCTTCTTGAAGACTCGTCAAAAATACGAAACCGAATGCAGCATTCTCGCACCTGCACTTCACAAAATAATAAATTGTGTCCCACGCGTAAATTGGAAGTCTCTATACCAAAGTTACGTTGCCGTGTACCACCTCTTAATTTCTATTAACAGGTCTGGTCTGGTGCCAACCCCTCTGTGCTCAAGCTGAAGTGAACCTAAACATATCGACCATTTTCTCTTCACATGCAACCGTTTAGAAAATCAAAGAAAAAATGTGTTTCAAAATTTTATTTAAAAAACTTGGAGTATCACTTACTGCTCCTAATATTTATTTTTGGGGCCGCTGTATTAGGACACAGCTGTGGGGCTCTCCGCGAATTCCTATGTAACATAAGATTACCTTGCCTAGCCATTGATCAGCTGTCCATTTTTACTAGCCAATCTGATATTTATTATTTAGCTATTACACAGTAATAATTTAACCTCCAGAAGAATTTCATAAAATAATTACACCTCAAATATTTAATAAATATAATACTTTTCTTCTTTCCCCTTGTTTTAGGATAGCGCCAAATTAATTTCACAGTCGAAACAAAATAATCCTTTTCCCCTAGCCTAGAAAACCTAGAGGTAATGACTTGCATTAAGCACCGGATTCTTGACCAATCCCCTTTAGTGGGTGAGAGCCACAAAAAAGAAGATCAAGCAAGCAATCAAGCACGCGCCATTGTCTCGTGAAGCGACGTGTCGAACGAAGAAGCCGGGCTGACTACACAGTTCTCTGTCATTCAACCTGATCAGTGCGTTCCTTAAACCCTTCTTCGGCGAAGTCAAGAATCGCCGACCGGAACCAACGACATCGGGATGGCTCGCCGAGGCATAACGCGCGCCGTCTCTGAGCGGAAGCATGTGGACGCGCCGTGCGTTTTACCGTCAAGATTCCCTTGCGAGAGTGGTTTCGGTGACTCCGCTTGCCGAGTCCGATGTTCCAGCGCTCGATGTTCATCGTGCGTAAAGCTGTCAAGATTCCCCTGCGAGACTGAATCTGGTGGCTCCGCTTGCCGAGTCCGATGTTCCAACGTTGGATGCTCATCGTGCAGCGTGTCGAAGAGCTCTTCGTGCGTGCCACCTTCAATATTCCCCAGCGAGAATGGTTCCAGTGGCTCCGCGTGCCAAGTCCGATGTTCCAACGTTGGATGCTCATCGTGAAGCGAGTCGAAGAGCTCTTCGTGCGTGCCACCGTCAAGATTCCCCAGCGAGAATGGTTCCGGTGGCTCCGCGTGCCAAGTCCGATGTTCCAACGTTGGATGCTCATCGTGAAGCGTGTCGAAGAGCTCTTCGTGCGTGCCACCTTCAATATTCCCCAGCGAGAATGGTTCCGGTGGCTCCGCTTGCCGAGTCCGATGTTCCAACGTTGGATGCTCATCGTGCAGCGTGTCGAAGAGCTCTTCGTGCGTGCCACCTTCAATATTCCCCAGCGAGAATGGTTCCGGTGGCTCCGCGTGCCAAGTCCGATGTTCCAACGTTGGATGCTCATCGTGAAGCGTGTCGATGAGCTCTTCGTTCGTGCCACCGTCAAGATTCCCCTGCGAGAATGGTTCCGGTGGCTCCGCTTGCTGAGTCCGATGTTCCAGCGCTGGATGCTCATCGTGCGTAAAACCTTCAAGATTCCCCTACGAGAGTTGTTTTGGTTGCTCCACTTGACGAGTCCGATGTTCCAGCGCTGTATGCTCACGTGCTGCGCGTCGTGGAGCTCTTTTGTTGGTTAATGCTGTTACGCCTGCTGATTGCGCTTTCCGCCATCACTGTGTTTGTGTTTGGGACCCTTCTGATCGTGGCCGTTGTGGTGGGTGGTCCGAATCTCCTGCACGCCCTCGCTGATTTTATGACAGACACGTTCCGCGAGGTTTTAAACATGTGCAACCAGTTCATCCAGGATGCTGGACAGGAGCGCCTGTTCCACAAGGCCCGGAGTGGACTAAACATTTGACCAGAGTTGCCGACTCCGCTGCCACGCTGTCGAGTGTGCAGGTGGCTGTCGGGCAAAGCGGCAGATGTAGGCATCTACTCGGAGCAAAAGGCATGCCGGTCAAAACGCGCCTGATGTGTGAGGTGTATGTTTCATCTCTAGGAGAAGCAGCGGCTGCAAGTCTTCCAACTATTCGTAAACAATACATTTGTACATGTCTTCGACCTAATAAACAGTTTGATCGGGCATCCGACCTAGTTGCTTCACAACGCACTTGATGCCAAGACACGTGACAAATAAGCATGTCAAAGAGGGCGCTTGGTTCACCAGTGGGTGGTCTGTCTTGTGTGCATCTTCCGAATATTAACCCATAGGCCCGCAAGTAATGCGCATACATTACAGCGTCGCATTCGTTTAATGCTCTGGTCGCGAGAACCTCAAGTTTTTCGTTTGTCTAGCTGTTTAGTCATAAAGTTCCGCTGCAAACATGTGGAACATTTAAGGAATGCGAATTTCGAAGCGAGGGAACTGGGCGTTCTTTGGTCAGGGTACAGCATCGAGTGGCTTTAAGCTGCGTCTTTAACATGTAACGCTCTTATGTTTCCCTCCGGCTTAGCAGTCCTTCCTTTTTCTTGCTTTTGCACGACCACGCTCAGGATTCTTTTGAATGTATAAATGTACCACGAGTCGCAAGCTACATTGAAGTGGACGACAGGACTAGGTCGTCTCGGATTGCTCATTTACGGCCCTTATATCACGATGTCGAGGGACGTACAGGGGCAGAGGAAGTTTCAATAGCATGAACTTGTTAAATAGGGCTCTTATATCGAACTCGTCGCTTAGGCTTGCTCACCAGAGCGGGGAAACGTGCGCACTTCTTTCCTTAGCGGTGTGTGTAGTGGACGCGTTTGATAAGAGGCAGCCAGGGATGCAAGCCGAAGCCCGAGAGCCGTAGTAACGAGAAGCACGCTCCGCGTTCCCTACACAAGTGACCCCGTTGTTTAGAATACCAACCTTTATGTACCCAATCCTATAGAAGTCGCCCCAGACACGACATAGCAGGAGTGATTATCACCATGCGCTCTCTACAGTGTGGGTTTTCGAAATAGGCGCACGACCCACTACTATAAGCAGGTGGCACTATTTCACACATTTCTATTCGTCTCTCAGGCTGCTTCATTTGGAGCTGCGAGAAATCTATGCCATACAGGGGGGAAAATCGGCAGATCCCTCGTACAGTGGGAAACGATTACATGCGAAGCAAAATCGAGAAAAGTTGAAATGTCACTATAAAATCACAACGTTACGAGGTGCAGGTAAGTGATGCCATACATGGCTTGCGTGTCATGGTTATCATGTTTGGATGTTATGTTTATCTTTGTCATCTATTCATTTCACGGGATACTAAATTTAGTATATGTGGAGCTATCGAAACGGCTGCGAACACGCTATAATCGTTGTATGTTGTCATGTTCTTATATGTCACGCGTGTCAGGATTATCGTTGTGCACCAGTCATATATTTCGTTATCCATTGAACTCACGTAACACCCGATTTGTTATATGTGGAGCTAGCAAAACGGCCGCGAGCGCATCATGAGTGTGGCATGCAGTCATGCTGTTACATGACACGCATATCGTGATTATCTTGTTTGGTTGTGTCATTTACCTTTGTCGTCCGTTCGCGTCGCATATTAGAGCCTACTGGTCTCTGGCAACATTGTGCATTCAACAGTAAACCAACCTAGGAAACATCCGGTTTAGCCTGTTCTTGCGTGGTTTCAGCCTTTGTTGTTGGCCACGGCTGCTTGTGTTTCGATATTTTACGCGGATAAAATTATTCCGATGAAGCGCTCGTAACTCGGGCACAGCTTTGTCAAGCCAGGATTCAGTCTGAAACCTGAGCTCGTTCTATATGCTAGTTAAAACGTTCTATTTTGATCACGAGAGAAAACTGGATTCCCTTTAAGAGCCCGTAGACTTGTTCTTCCTACTGAATTAAAGGAATTGTAAAGCTCAGCTCACACTAATGGCACAGAGGCGACACTTAGACTTTAGATTAGTCGAAGGTCCCGGTTACCGAGAGCACATCAGTCGCTGTCCTTTCCCACTCGTGGTAGATACGTGTACTGACGCGTGAAACGGGTAACAAAACGTTAAAGCGAACACTTAAAATGTATAGCAAAGCTGTTTCTCGTATAGTAAAACCGATAATAACGATGCGTACTGTTTGAAAGAACATGGGGCACAAAGTAGCCATGCTTTACATGAATTACCACACTGTGTACGTCGTGGTGTGCACGTTTCGTTGTCGTTGAATTTGTTGGTTTTTTTTAAAGCAACGCAGACGAGTGGGCACTGATGTGCGAACAAATGACTCATCGCCTGTCTATCTGCAGCTAATTGATATCGCTGCATTCTAGCTCATTTATCTTTCAGTGTGAACATGGCTTTGCTGGGTTCAACTTGAAAGTTTGATTCATGAATAGCTTACTCGTGATTGAACCATAATAGTTTGCGTGACCAAGCCTCAGTTGATGTCATCACATAACCAGTACATTGTATATTTTCTCGGTCACGTGAACACTTCGGGTCGCGAACAATCCCGAACGCCAGTGTTCCCTATAAAGAGTGCCCGGAGGGACACAGGCGCAAAATAAGCGCTTTATCTTGTGGTTGTGTGCTTAGACGAAAACACAAAGATGTTCGGGGTTCGACAAGAAGAAGGTTTTGAGTCCTAGTCGAAAAGTTGAATTGAACAACTTCACTATGGATCGGGACACTCTCCTCCTGCATGTCAACGATGTGGGTGTGCTTTGAAGACGCGGAAAGGGAAAACACTACTGTTGTGTCAATTTCTTTGTCCGCGTCTTCAAGGCGCATCCACGTCGACATGCAGAACCAAGTGGCCCATTTAAGTACTGACAAGCTTCTCCTGCAGGCATGGCCACTGCCAGAGGTAATACGATGGAGGGAGCTGCGCAAATGGGAATGCTACGGCGGATATTCTGTGCGGCACCCGTCGGCCACGCAAGCCGTGTTACCTGCAGCAGTGGCTGCACCTGCAACTGCCGTGCACTACATCGAGCCCCTTCATAAGACCGCTAGACGTGGCACCAAATACATCCTAAGGAATGCACCAGAATTAACAGAGCAGTGAACTTGGACACACCAAGAAAACACCGCTGGTACCATTGAAGAAACATTACCGGAAGTGGCGCACTGGAAGTCTGCTGGGGTAGGCCATTCGGCGCGAGGCAGTGTGTTTACAACTTCACCAAAGCCGTCTATAAGTGAAACTAGCGGAACGGCCGCCAACGCATCTTGAGCGTGGCATGTAGTCATGTTGTTACACGACACGCATCTCATTATTTTCAATGTTTGCACCAGTGACACACCTACGTCATCGGTTCGTGTACTGTAGTACGAAATTTCGTATACGTGACGCTAGCGAAACAGCCGCGACTGCATCATGAGCGTGGCATGTGGTCATTTTGTTAGATGGCACGCATGTCATGATTTTCAAGTTAGGGTCTGTAGCTTTGGTCACCATGCAATCATGGCATACCATACCAGTTTTGCAACGTGCCATGCGAACAAAACCACTGCAAGAGCTGCAGGACCATGAAATGTAAATCATGACATGCATGACATACATCTCATGACTTTCATGTTATGACTAGTCAAATTTGTTCTTCCTACAGTCATGTTATGCCATTCCAAGCCTGGTATCGATACCATTATCGAAACGGCCAGGAGCGCTCAAAGTCGAAGGCGGCTAGATAGATAGATAGATAGATAGATAGATAGATAGATAGATAGATAGATAGATAGATAGATAGATAGATAGATAGATAGATAGATAGATAGATAGATAGATAGATAGATAGATAGATAGATAGATAGATAGATAGATAGATAGATAGATAGATAGATTCAAATTCGCAAAAGTTTGCTAAGAAATCCTTCGCATTTAAAAAGGAAAGCCGGGAGGTTAACCAGATGCTATAGTATCCGGTATGCTACCCTACACTGTGGTTGGGGAATAGGAGGTTGATAGAGAGATAAAAAATAAATAAGAGCAAAACACAAACGCACACGCACACACAAAACCAATCCCCTCAGAGGCATTTCGAAGAGCCAGTAGTTGGCAAGAAGCCCAGTAGCGCTTGCACGGCCTTTTCCCTGTGATGATGATTCATGACGATGGCGCAGTATACTTTCTTCTGGTTGCGGCTGGTCGTCTAACTTGTTTTATGTATTAGAAAGGTATTGTCTTCCTAGGTTATATTCTGGGCAGTCACACAAGACGTGTCGAATTGTCTCTTCATCTCCGCAGAGTACATAGACGGTGGTGTCGGCTATCTCTATGCGGAACGCTTGCACAGGTAAACGCGACGCCGAACCATAGTCTGCACAAAGCAGTAGCGTCACATCGTCGAAATTTCATTGGAAGGCGTAAACTTAGCGTAGGATTAAGGGATCGTAATATTGCGTGCGTAAAAAGAGGCAAATTCCGAAGTGGCATGGAGCATTGACGAGCAAGCATGCGGAGCTTTCTAGCAGCGTCCGTCCTAGAGAGAAGTATTGACTGGGCGTGTTCTTCTGTATGGGCTGAATGGGCAGCTTCATCAGCCCGTTCATTACCGATAATTCAACAGTGACTTGGCCACCACTGAAATATAACGTGGTGCCTTTTCTTTGTTATATGGTGTAGCATTTATACCTCAAATAACAAATGCTCGTTGGGACCACGGCGTAGATTTGACAGAGGTGACTGCAGTGCCGCCTTGCAGTCACAGAAGATTGTTTACCTTTGCGTGCCTTGGTCGGTAATGAAACGCAGCCCAGCGCCAAGCGCTGCAAGCTGATGTCAGTGATGGCTTTCAATGATTGACGGAGATATCTTGAACTTGCAGTGCGCTTAGAGCTGAAAGGGCTGTCCATTCATTGAGCAGTGTTCGCGTCGTGCTTACCAGTGACTTCAGCACAGCGATGACACGTAGATCTCCCACGTACCTGAAGCTCTGAATAAGTGAAAAGGACTATGGGCAGAAAGACCCAAACTGCAGAGGGCAGGGTGAAAAAGAATGTAATTGTTGTATGTAGTACATGTGGTAATCGTTGTGACATAACACACTTTTTCAGTTCACCAATGAAGAGCATGTTCGTGTAGGCATCAAGCGATGACGACAGATTTTCCGCAATAGTGTTCCACCTTTTCTTGAGAATTCTTGAAGACATTAATTCGTCATGATGACATTGGCAATAATTATGCCAAAATCTGAAAGCTTTGCATAGGTATCAGCTTTTTGTGCCACCTAAACCTCTACATATTGTAACGTCGTTCCAGGGGTCTAGAGAAGGTTTATTGAGGTCTGAGACAGGGCTATTACCAAGAGCGCCAGTTGGCCTTGCTCGCCAGACCGGGGACAAGCGCGCACACTTTCTTTAGTGAAGTGAGCATTTGCCTTGGCATACGACCCACTACTAGAAGCAGGTGGCAAGCAGGTGGCAAAAAAAATTCATTCTGACAACGCAGTTCTTTGTCGTTCGAACTGATCAGCGCGTTCCTTGGACCCTTCTTCGGCCAAGTCAATGATCACCGGCCGGAACCAACGACATCGGGATGGCTCGCCGAAGGCATAACGCGTGCCGTCGCCAAGCGGAGCTATGCGGACGCGCCGTGCGTTCCACCGTCTGGATTCCCCTGCGAGAGTGGTTCCAGTGGCTCCTCTTGCCGAGTCCGATGTTCAAGCGCTTGATGCTCATTGTGCGTGCAACCGTAAAGATTCCCCTGCGAGAATGCTTCCGGTGGCTCCGCTGGCTGAGTCGTCCGATTTTCCAGCGCTCGATACTCATCGTGCGTGCCACCGTCAAGATTCTAATGCCAGAGAGCTTCTGGTGGCTCCACTTGCCGAGTCCGATGTTCCAGCGCTCGATGCTCATCGTGCGTGCCAGCGTCAAGATTCCCCTGCGAGAGTGGTTCCGGTGGCTCCACTTGCCAAGTCCGATGTTCCAGCACTGGATGCTCATCGTGCTGCGTGTCGTGGAGCTCTTCTGTTGGTTCATGCTGTTGCGCCTGCTGATTGCGCTGTCCGCCATCACTGTGTTTGTGTTCGGGACCCTTCTGATCGCGGCCATGGTGGTGGGTGGTCCGACTCTGTTGTACGCCCTCGCTTATTTTATGATGGACGCGTTCCGCGAGGTTTTCATCACGTGCAACCAGTTTCTCCAGGACCCTGCACAGGAGCACCTGTGCCGCAAGGCCTAGAAGGAACTAAACATGTGACCAGAATTGCCGACTCGGCTGCGACGCTGTCGAGTGTGCAGGAGGCTTTCGGGGCATATATATATATATATATATATATATATATATATATATATATATATATATATATATTGTGAGAATTCATTGTACGTCATCTTCCTCATCTATCAATAACCATCATCAGTCTTCGCCCCGTTCCTCTTCATCATCGGCGCCATCTTGCTGTTGCTTAAATAAAGCGTCAGCTGCACCGTTGTATTTCAAGTGGTGGAAGGTGCTTCCCGATCTCTTCGACCTCTCTCCATCCAAAGCCAGCTCCTGGAGCTCCGTTCGGGACGTCGCTTGCGCCAGCAGAGCACCATGGCCCAAGAGCAAGCCCAACCGAACCACCCGCCGGCGCAATCACCAGCCGCCAACCCTACCCGGTCAACAACCCCCCTCGGGAGCCTCCAATCTTCTCCGGTCTGCCTGGCGAAGATGTCGAAGACTGGCTCGACAACTATGACCGCGTAGGTGTCTACAACAACTGAAACGAGGCATCGAAAGTAGCACGCGTCCAGTTTTACGTCTCTCAGGTTGCCAAGACATGGTTCCTGAATCATGAGAGCGACTTCCGCGATTGGTCTTCCTTCAAAGACCAGCTCCGACGCATTTTCGGTACACCGACCGTCCGTTCAGAAGTTGCTCGCAAGAAACTGGCAGAACGCGTTCAACATTGCGGTGAGTCCTACACTTCCTATATTGAGGATGTGCTTGCACTTTGCCGCCGTATCGACGACACCATGCCAGAAGGTGATCGTGTCCGGCACCTTCTAAAGGGTATCGGACCTACCGCTTTCAACGCCCTCGTCGCACACAACCCTTCGACGGTTTCCGACGTCGTCTCGGTATGCCAGCGGCTTGATACCTTGCAGTCAATCCGCCAGCGACCCGACTTCTCTGAGAACCCCCTGGCAAACAGTATGGAGCTCCGAGCCATCATTCGCGCCATAATTCGTGAGGAATTGCAAGCCTACACTTTACCTCCTTCTAACAACGTTCCCGCTCAACCCGCCTCTAGTGATCTGCGTGGAATTATTAGGGAAGAAATGTCAGCGTTTCAAAGCACCCACCGTGCTCCACCATGCCCCCAACCCACTTCGTATGCACAGATCACTGCAATGCAACCCTCGCCGTCTCAAGTACCACCACCTGTACATGATCACGAACATCTCGCACCTCTAGTCGCCCGTCCACCGAACCCTACTTACCATTCTTCCTGGCGGGCCCCACGTTCTATTTGCTACTACTGTGGAATTCGAGGACATATTTCCCGGGTCTGTCGACGTCGGCAGCAAGATGAACGTCGTGGTTATGCCGCTTTTGAACGAGATGACACATGTGCTCGAGGTTACTACCGTTATGCCGACAGCCCTTCCAACCACCGATCACCGTCTCCTGTGCGCATTTCCAACGCGACCAACAATACACGTGCATCCCGACCACGCTCCCCTTCGCCACTCCGACGCTCTGTTTCACCACTTCGGCCTGTCTCTCAACTGGCTTCCCAGCGATCGGAAAACTAAACAGTGCAGTTTTTGGAGGGAAAACTGCATCGCGGCGAAATGACCCAAGTCCTCCTGAACGACCGTCAAACATGTTATTGGTAACTGTGGAAGGTGTGCGGGTGTTGGCTTTGGTGGACACGGGAGCAACTATTTCAGTTATGCGTGCCGACTTGTGTTCTCGATTGCGGAAAGTGAAGACACCCTACCTTGGATCATCTTTGATTGGGGCCAATGGAGCAATAATTAGACCATCGGCCCAATGTACAGCGCGTGTCTTCATTTATGGTATTCTTCATCACATCACCTTCGCTGTATTAATTTCATGTGCTCATGAACTAATTTTAGGTTGGGACTTTCTCTCATCAGCATCTGCATTAATTTCTTGCCGTCAACGTGTAGTCGAAATGACTGAGACCGATCACTGCAGCGAACGCGTCGACGAAAAACCGTTGCGTTTCTTCACAGCTTCCGAATCCATACTGCTCCCGGGTCAAGAGCAACTCATCACCATCACTTCTCCGAATATTGCCAATGGTGACGTCCTTATCACCCCTTCCAGCAGCTGTCTAGCTCGCGGCGTTGTAGTCCCCTCCAGCCTGGTGCGGTTCAAAGACAGTGCTGCGATAATCCTTGGCCTGAACCCTACCCCAGAGCCCGTCCTCCTACCCCAAGGTTCTGCAGTGTCATGTTATGTGGATACACAACCGGTATCTTTGGTCTCTCTTGAAGCCTTGACAGCTCAGCCACAACAGGCCCAGTCTGTTACTTCCTCCTCCTTTGCTCCCGGGATAAATCCTGACCTTTCTGCTTCTCAGCGTGAGGCGTTGCTGAATTTGCTCAGGAAACACCAGGCCTCCTTCGACGCCAATGCTTCGGCACTAGGACAGACCACAGTTGCGCATCATCGCATCGACACTGAAGGTCAGACTGTTGTACGCCGTCGTCCCTACCGAGTCTCCTTGGCCGAGCGCAAAATCATCGAGGAGAACGTGACCGATATGCTAAACAGAAACATCATACGACCCTCTACCAGTTCTTGGTCATCACCCGTTGAGTTGGTACAAAAGAAGGATGGATCGGTACGATTTTGTGTTGATTACCGCGCGCTCAACAAGATTACCCGAAAGGATGTATATCCGATGCCCCGTATAGATGATGCGCTTGACTCATTGCAAGGCGCCCAATACTTCTCCATCCTTGACCTTCGGTCCGGGTATTGGCAAATACCAATGGACGAAGCAGACAAAGAAAAGACCGCCTTTTCTACGCCGGACGGTCTTTACGAGTTTAACGTAATGCCATTCGGTCTATGTAATGCTCCTGCCACATTTGAAAGGATGATCGACACTGTTCTTCATGGCCTCAAGTGGAAAACTTGTCTATGCTACCTCGATGATATCGTCGTGTTTTCTTCCACTTTTGATGATCATCTGCAACGCCTAGATCAAGTGCTCACATGTCTCTCCAACGCTGGACTTCAACTAAACACAAGGAAGTGCCATTTTGGTAACACAGCTATAAAGGTTCTAGGACATCTCGTTACTAAAGATAGCATCCAGCCCGATCCGAACAAAATTTCCGCAGTCCTCAACTTTCCGCGGCCCTTCCGTTCCAAAGAACTACGCAGTTTCCTTGGACTCGCATCGTACTTTCGCCGCTTTATTCGCCACTTTGCCACTATTGCCGCTCCTCTCCACAAGCTCCTTGCTAGTACCGGTTCTTTCGATTGGAATGATCAATGAGAAGCCTCATTTCAAGAACTCAAGCAGGCACTGACATCCCCACCGGTGCTTTGTTATTTCGATGACAAGGCACCTACGATATTACACACTGATGCGAGTGGACAAGGAATCGGCGCCGTACTCCTGCAGCGCGACCATGCCTTTCGCGAGAAAGTTGTCACGTATGCAAGCCGCACTCTGACCTCTGCAGAGAAGAGGTACTCGATAACCGAACAAGAGTGCTTGGCTGTTGTCTGGTCCATCCAAAAATTTCGTCCGTACCTACATGGTCGACATTTTACTGTTGTGACAGACCACCATGCTCTTTGCTGGTTGTCCACAATCGAAAACTTGTCGGGACGACTTGGCCGCTGGATTCTCCGATTACAATCTTATGACTTTGACGTCATCTACAAGACTGGAAGACAACATCAAGATGCCGACGCTTTGTCACGATGCCCTTTGCCGCAGTTTTCGGCGCACGTCACATCCCCTTGTCAAATTGGCTATACGGAGGACGCCTCGTCGATATCATCCATTTCTTCCCTACCTTCATCCACCCGTCCGTCAGTACTTACTACTCACCAGCGAGCCGATTCGTATTGCACTGACATCATTGGTCGGCTTACCGGTGCTTCGTCTTCCCCTAATGCCAGGCTCCGGAAACAACTCCGACTATTCAAGTTGGAGGACGATGTCCTATATCGATACATTTTCCACCCGGAAGGCCACCGATGGGTTCCCGTCGTACCACGCGCGCTACGCACTGAAGTTCTGCGCGCTTCCCACGACGACCCGACGTCAGGACACTTGGGTTACTACAAAACATACGAGCGCATCCGCAGTCGATTCTTCTGGCCAGGTCTTTCCACGACAGTAGCTAAATATATTGCCTCGTGCGCACTTTGCCAACACCGCAAGCGGCCCACTACTGCTCCAGTCGGTACCCTACAACCACTTCCTTGTCCATCAGAGCCGTTCTCTGTCGTCGGAATTGACCTCTTCGGGCCCCTCCCAACTACATCAGACGGCAAGAGGTGGATCGTCACCGCGGTTGATCACTTGACCCGGTACGCTGAGACGGCCTCAATCACTTCAGGAAGTGCTTCGGAAGTAGCAACTTTCTTCTTGAATGCTATTTATCTACGTCATGGAGCCCCTCGTGTCCTTTTGAGCGACCGGGGAAAGGCATTTCTTTCAAGCACGCTCAGTGAAGTTCTTCAAGCATCAAAAACAGTTCATAAAACAACATCTAGCTATCACCCGCAAACCAATGGCTTAACGGAAAGATTTCATCGCACGCTGTGTGACATGCTGTCCATGTATATCCGACCGGACCATCGCAATTGGGATGCCATACTTCCCTTTGTCACGTATGCATATAATACGTCAGTTCAACGAACCACAGGCTATTCTCCATTTTTCCTAGTATACGGACGCCAACCGACATCACCACTCGACGTTTCATTCTTTTCTGGCCCCGTCAACTCTTCACCATTCGTTTGCGACCAGTTTCTGTCCCGCGTTGCTCGATGCCGTCGTCTTGCCCGTGTAAACACTGAAGCTAGCCAAGAAGATCACAAACATCGTTACGATGCCACTCACCGCGTCGTTCTCTACCGCCCTGGCGACAATGTACTTCTGTGGACTCCTGCGCGAACGCCTGGCTTATGCGAAAAGTTTGAGTCGCGCTATCTTGGCCCTTACAAAGTTATCGAACAGACCTCACCGGTGAACTACCGTGTCACACCTGTTCATGTCCCCACTGACCAACGCTGCCGCGGGAGAGAGATTGTGCACGTTTCGCGTCTCAAGCCCTATTGTATGCGTTCCACAGCGTAATTCGCGGCCAGGCTGGCCGCTTCCGTCGACGGGGGAAGTTAGTGTGAGAATTCATTGTACGTCATCTTCCTCATCTATCAATAACCATCATCAGTCTTCGCCCCGTTCCTCTTCATCATCGGCGCCATCTTGCTGTTGCTTAAATAAAGCGTTAGCTGCACCGTTGTATTTCAATATATATATATATATATATATATATATATATATAT
Organism: Rhipicephalus microplus; assembly: GCF_043290135.1. Lineage (NCBI taxonomy): Eukaryota > Metazoa > Arthropoda > Arachnida > Ixodida > Ixodidae > Rhipicephalus > Rhipicephalus microplus. The sequence goes on from NC_134700.1 coordinate 265,663,170, forward strand.
ATATATATATATATATATATATATATATATATATATATATATATATATATATTTTGTCACGGTACAGCGTGAGCCAAAGGCAGATAAACGTTGACACAGGGACTCTCAGCAGCCAAACAGCAAGATCGCCTTCTTTATCTTCAATCAGCCAGAGCTCCACTACCTGGTGTCCGCCAAATCCCCTTATCGTCGTTTTGGTCCACCAGTACACACGCGTCATTTGCCCCCCCCCCCTCTTAATGAGCATCGCCCCGATGCTAAACCAGTAGTGCAGTTTTTTTTCTGTTCTTTAAGAAGTGTCTTGCGCAGTCACTACCTTTCATAAGGCTTCATGCGCACAACGTGAACTAGTTCAGGACGGTGCTGGCGAAGCCTCGTACTATGTGAACTGTCGGGGACGACCTCGTAGGTAACATCACTCAGTCGTCGCAGTACTAGATATGGCCCAAAGTATCTCCTTAGGAGCTTTTCAGAGAGTCCTCGTTTCCGTATGGGCGTCCAAACCCATACTCTGTCGCCGGTCTGGTAAATGACTGTTCTGCGGCGAGAATTGTAGCGGCTCGCGTCGTACTCTTGTTGTTGCTGTATTCGCAGGCGTGCTAGTTGTCTTGCTTCTTCCGCTCGTTCTGTAAACATCTTGGCGTCCGGTTCGATGTCGTCGCATTCGTGCGCTAGCATCGCATCTAACATGGTTCGTACTTCCCTTCCGTGAATTAGGCTGAACGGGGTCATCTGGGTTGTTTCTTGCTTGGCAGTGTTGTATGCAAACGTGATATATGGCAAGATTTCGTCCCAATTTTTGTGTTCGACGTCTACGTACATAAAAAGCATGTCTTCAATTGTTTTGTTCAGACGCTCTGTAAGCCCGTTCGTTTGTGGGTGGTAGGCGGTGGTTTTACGATGGGTTGTTCCACTCAGCATGAGGACTTGTTCCAAAAGAGCTGCCGTAAATGCGGTTCCTCTGTCTGTGATTACGACGCTTGGTGCACCATGCCGCAGGACAACGTTCTCGATGAAAAATTGTGCCGCCTCCGCTGCTGTACCTCTCTGGATAGCCTTTGTTTCAGTATAACGGGTAAGGTAATCAGTCGCGACAATAACCCAGCGGTTCTCAGCAGTAGAAGTAGGAAGTGGGCCCAAAATATCCATGCCAATCTGGTCGAATGGTGTTCTTGGGACCTGCACGGGCTGCAGGAGGCCAGCTGGTTTAGTCGGCGGTGACTTCCGTCGCTGGCAGTCGAGGCAAGTACGAACATGGTGTTTTACGGCTACGGTCAGTCTTGGCCAGAAGTAGCGCTGCCGTACTCTGGCCAACGTTCGTGTGTAACCTAAGTGGCCTGAAGTCACCTCGTTGTGGCATGCTTCGAGTACTTCGGAGCGAAGGGCTGCTGGAATGACGAGCAAATACGCAGATCCTGTCGAAGAGAAGTTTCTCTTGTATAGTACTCCGCTCCGTAAGCAAAATGATGACAGCGCTCTTACGAAAACAGTTGGTGCCTTCTGAGATCTTCCCTCCAGGTAATTGATTAGGGCAAGTAACTCAGGGTCGCCACGTTGTTGCTGTGCAATAGCAGTTGAGTCAAGCACACCGAGAAATGCTGTTTCCTCCTCATCGGATAGAGTTGCCGATTCAATGGGTGAGCGGGATAGACAGTCCGCGTCCATGTGGCGCTTTCCTGACTTGTGTACGACAGTCATGTCGTACTCCTGCAGCCTGAGACTCCAACGCGCTAATCTCCCGGTAGGATCTTTAAGATTTGTCAACCAACACAGTGAGTGGTGGTGGCTGATGACTTTGAAAGGGCGGCCGTATAAATACGGACGAAATTTCGTGACCGCCCATACCACGGCGAGGCATTCCTTCTCAGTCGTGGAGTAATTGGTCTCGGCGCGTGTTAGTGTTTGGCTTGCATAGGCGATTACTCTTTCTGTGCCCTCTTGCAGCTGCACAATCACAGCTCCCAAACCAATATTGCTGGCATCAGTGTGTAGCATCGTTCGGGCTTTCTCATCAACGTGGGCAAGCACTGGAGGCGTCTGTAGTCGCTGGCGGAGGTTCTTAAAAGCAGCTTCCTTTTCGTTGCTCCATTGGAAAGCAATGTCTTCTCTCGTGAGGCGGGTCAACGGTGATGCGATGTGTGCGAAGTCTGCGATGAATCGCCTATAATACGCACATAGTCCGAGGAATCGTCGGACAGCCTTCTTATCAGTCGGCACCGGGAACTGTGCAACAGCTGTGATCTTTTCAGGATCAGGACGAACGCCTGCGTGACTGACAACGTGGCCGAGAAATTGCAGCTCTTCATAGCAAAAGTGGCACTTTTCAGGCTTCAACGTCAAGCCCGCAGACCGTATGGCTTGTAAAACTGCCTCAAGTCTTTTAAGGTGCTGGTCAAATGTTGCGGCGAAAACTACGACATCATCAAGGTAGACCAAGCAGGTTTTCCACTTCAGCCCAGAAAGTACAGTATCCATAAGTCTTTGAAAGGTAGCAGGCGCTGAACATAAACCAAAGGGCAAGACTTTAAATTTATAAAAGCCTCCTTGATGAAGTCGACTACGGTACTTGGAGGGTGGCGCAGTAGCCCGGCGAAAAGTTGCTCCTTAACGCCGCGCATGAGGTAGGTCAACTTCCTATCTTCACTCATGTTCGGGTCAGCTCGACGAAAAAGACGAGCCATATCTTCAGCAAACATAGTAACGCTTTCATTGGGTTCTTGAACCCGTAGCTCCAACAGCTGATGCGCACGGTCGCGTCGATCGACATTGGTGAACGTATCGACAAGCTGTTGTCGGAAGTCGCCCCAAGTTAACAGACTGGTTTCTCTGTTCTCATACCAAATTTTCGCACCGCCGTCAAGGTAGAAATAGGCGCGTGAGAGCTTTTCTTGTTCAGGCCACAGATTAATCTTGGCGACACGCTCATAGTGCTCAAGCCAGTCGTCCACGTCTTCATGGGCGCCGCCACTAAAGTGATAGGGAACCAGCGGTTGAAAGATGGTTACCTGTGAAGGCTGTGTTGGCGGGGGGCCTTGGGGCGCCGGTTGCGGAGTGGCGTTGGCCATTTGGAGAGGTAATTGGCACTTGCGAGGTTCCGTGGAAGGCGTGAACTCTGGAGCGAGGCCTATCAGCCACCGACTGAACCGGTGCACGGGAGTTGCAATGGGTGACGATGCGTCCGAGCTAGATGAACGGCTCCCAGTGGGAGTATGGAGCATTAGGTAGGGTTGCGTCCCAGCACCTCCACCAGTGTCACGGTACAGCGTGAACCAAAGGCAGATAAACGTTGACACAGGGACTCTCAGCAGCCAAACAGCAAGATCGCCTTCTTTATCTTCAATCAGCCAGAGCTCCACTACCTGGTGTCCGCCAAATCCCCTTATCGTCGTTTTGGTCCACCAGTACACACGCGTCAATATATATATATATATATATATATATATATATATATATATATATATATATATATATATATATATATATATATATATATATATATATATATATATATATATATATATATATATATATATATATATATATATATATATTGTAATGAATTAATGAATCTGAATAACGGACGCTCTGCTGGCAATGAAGAAGACGATGATGATCGGTGGCTGTAGTAGTAGCTCGCGCACGGCGCTCGCCATTAGCCAGGCCTGCCTGATAAAGCACATTTTGCCAAGCTGCGTCTGAACCTTTTTCGACGTACAACACCTCTATTTTAATATATATATATATATATATATATATATATATTGTAATGAATTAATGAATCTGAGTAACGGATGCTCTGCTGGCAACGAAGAAGACGATGATGATCGGTGGCTGCAGTAGTAGCTCGCGCACGCCGCTCGCCATTAGCCAGACCTGCCTGATAAAGGACATTTTGCCAAGCTACGTCTGAACCTTTCTCGACGTACAGCACCTCAATTTTAAGTGGTGGAGGAGCCGGGGTTCCCATCAACCTTGAACTTCGCAATCGGACGCTACCCTCACCGTTCACCATGACTGCTCCTGGCCCTTCTCAAGCTGCCTCACCAACGACAGTCTACTGTACTGGCGCGCCTCGGCAACGCGACCCACCAATTTTTCGCGGCAACGATGAACAAGACGTCGAGGACTGGCTCGTCGAGTACGAAATCGTAAGCGCTTCCAACAAGTGGAACGCCTGCGACCAGCTCACAAACGTGCGCTTTTACCTCGCTGATGTGGCCAGCCTCTGGTTCAAGAACCACCAAGGCGAAATTACCAACTGGTCCGCCTTCAAGACCACCATCTCCGCGGTCTTCGGCCGTCCCGCCGTGCGCCGGCTTCGCGCGGAACAGCGTCTCCGTAGTCGAGTCCAGCGCAGGGACGAGACCTTTACGAGTTACATTGAAGATGTCCGGTCCCTTTGCAAGCGCGTCGATGAATCTCTAACCGAACGCGACAAAATCAAGCACATCATCAAAGGAGTTGACGACGACACCTTCCAGATGCTCGTCGCTAGGAATCCACAGACCGTCACCGATGTTGTCCACCTCTGTCAGGAGTACGACGAGTTGCGTAAGCAGCGTGTCTCGACGCGCAGGGCCGCAGAAGATACGGCTGAAGTTTCCGCCCTCGTACACGACGTCGCTGCTGATCACACCGTCTTACTCCCCCAAATCAAACAATTCATTCGTGAGGAAGTTGCGCGTCAGCTTTCTCTTGTGGCCGAAGCATCCGCACCAGTGACCTCGTTAGACCCACGTCTACGCCAGGTCATTGAGACACAGGTCACGCAAGCACTGCCTCCATCGCCACCTGTCCCTACGCCGCTGACCTACGCTGCCGTCGTTGCTAGACCCCCAGCCCCACCTGTCTCTGGCGCATACCGGGGCACCGGGTCCTCCTACCCTACGACGCTGCCTACATACACGGCACCCCATCCCGTTTCGCCCCCTGCACCTTCTGTCGTTAACCCATGGCGCACCTTGGATAATCGACCCATCTGTTTCGCATGCGGTTTCGTGGGACATATAGCACGCTACTGTCGCCGTCGCAACTTCCAGCCTCCAGACCATGGGAATTCTGCAAATTACCAGGCTGCCCAGAATCTCCAGCGACCATCTTCTCCTATCACCGACTCATTGTCCCCACGACGCCCCGTCGATTCTCGCCGGTCATTACCACCCCGTCGCCGATCTGTCTCCCGGATGCTTCGGCGCACGAGCCCCGCTCGAGAGGAAAACTGACAGCCGCAGTTCCGGAGGCAAGAACTGCGTCGTCGTCGAACTTTCTAAGACCTCCTCTTTGTCCGACTAACGAAATTGATGTGCTAGTAGAAGGTGTTGCTGTACGTGCACTTGTCGAAACAGGCGCCGTCGTTTCTGTAATTAGTGAAAAACTGTGTCGCGATTTGAGAAAAGTTAAAACGCCGCTTACGAATCTTGCTCTGCGTACAGCCACCTCCCATTTCATCGCGCCGACAGCTCAGTGCACAGCACGCGTTCTTATTCAAGATGTTTGGTACGCCGTCAACTTTGTTGTTCTCCCACGTTCATCTTACGACGTCATACTAGGATGGGATTTCCTTTCTACCCATCAGGCCCTCGTCGACTGCGCTCGTGCTGAACTCACGTTGACGAATCCGTGCCTTGATATCGACCACCACAGTCCCTCGAAAGTGTTTGCCGCAGCTGACGTCCGCATCGCGCCGTTGTCCGCCGTCCTAGTGCCTGTGTTTTCCCCTACTGCCACTAACTCGACGCTCCTGTTCCAACCAACTATAGCTAGTGTGCAACACCGAACCATCGTCCTCCCGTTTGCCGTCATCAACTTTTCCAATGGTTCGGCGGTACTTTATGCGTGCAACGTTTCTGCTTACCCGTACATCCTGCTACGCGGTGAGTGTCTGGGAAGCCTCGAGACCTTAAATTGTATTTTCGAAGACCCGATCTATCCAGACAAGCCATTTCTACCGACTTGTGTCATTACACCCGCAACTGACGCTAATGAACCTATGGATGTATTCCGCAGGTCCATCGATTGTAACCTCACGCCTGGGCAGCAGAAACAGCTGATCAAGCTCCTACAGCGTTTTCGAGCCTCGTTTGACCACAATCAGCCTTCCTTAGGTCGAGCGTCATCTGTTGTACACCGTATAGATACCGGTCAAGAGACGCCATTACGGCAGCGTCCATATCGTGTGTCAACTACCGAACGCCTTGCCATCAATGAACAGGTTGACGACATGCTGACACGTGGCATAATCGAACCGTCAAGCAGTCCCTGGGCCTCTCCAGTTGTGTTGGTGAAGAAGAAGGACGGATCCATCAGGTTTTGCGTGGACTACCGGCGTCTCAACCGAATCACGCGCAAGGATGTCTATCCGCTGCCACGCATTGACGATGCCTTGGACTGCCTACAGGGAGCCGAATTTTTCTCTTCTTTAGATCTCCGCTCTGGATACTGGCAGGTACCCATGGCAGAGGCCGATCATGAAAAAACTGCTTTCATCACGCCCGACGGGCTTTACGAATTCACAGTGATGCCCTTCGGCCTCTGCAACGCGCCAGCTACTTTCGAGCGGATGATGGACTCTATCCTTCGAGGCCTCAAATGGAACGTTTGCCTTTGTCCTTTGTTATTTAGATGATATTGTCGTCTTTTCAATTGATTTTGCAACCCATTTAACCCGCCTCGAGAAAGTCCTCGCGTGTATTTCTGCCGCGGGGCTGCAACTGAATCTGAAGAAGTGCAATTTCTCCGCTCGAAAGCTTACGATCCTTGGCCACGTGGTTTCAAAAGACGGCATTCTTCCTGACCCTGCCAAACTTACAGCCGTTTCAGCGTTTCCCAAACCGACCACCATGAAAGAGCTCCGAAGCTTCATAGGCCTTTGCTCTTACTTCCGGCGCTTCGTCCGCAATTTCGCGACGATCATCGCTCCTTTGACCAAGCTCCTCGCCGGCTCCAGAGACCTTTCAGCCTGGTCTGCCACCTGTGACGACTCTTTCAATGAACGGCGCCGCCTCCTCACGTCGCCGCCTATTCTGCGACACTACGACCCATCGGCACCCACAGAGATCCACACCGACGCTAGTGGTGTCGGGCTAGGCGCTATTCTTGCACAGAAGAAAGACGGCTTCCAAGAGTACGTGGTTGCCTACGCAAGCCGAACTCTTAGCAAAGCCGAAAGCAACTATTCTGTCACTGAAAAGGAATGCCTCGCCATTATTTGGGCGATAGAAAAATTTCGACCTTACGTGTACGGGCGCCCTTTTGACGTCGTGACTGACCACCACGCCCTCTGCTGGTTGTCGTCATTGAAGGATCCAAGCGGTCGCCTCGCCCGATGGGCATTACGCCTCCAAGAATATAATATTCGCGTGGTCTATCGCTCCGGCCGGAAACATTCGGACGCAGACGCCCTATCCCGTTCGCCCCTACCCCCTGACCCGGACTGCTGCGAAAGTATAACCTGTGATGCCACTGCCGTCACCATCGCCGACATGCCATCTGAGCAACGCAAGGACCCTTGGGTTGCTTCGATTCTAGACATCCTGGCTGGGCGGACGGCTTCCCCCCCTTCTCGCACGTTGCGTCGGCAAGTGGAGCACTTCGCCACTCGCGACGACGTGCTGTACCGACGCAACTACGCACACGGTGGACGTCAGTGGCTACTCGTGATTCCACGTCATCTGCGATCCGAAATTTGTTCCACGTTTCATGACGACCCCCAATGTGGCCACGCAGGTTTCCTGAAGACTTATTCTCGCATACGTCTCCGATATTACTGGCGTGGCATGTACCGTTTTATACGACAATACGTTCGGGCCTGCTCGACGTGCCAGAGACGAAAAACTCCTCCTTGTCACGCCAGCGGTACCTTGCTACCCTTACCATGCCCATCCCGACCATTCGACCGCGTCGGCATTGATATCTATGGTCCCCTTCCTAACACTGCTGACGGTAACCGCTGGATCATAGTTGCCGTCGACCATCTCACGCGGTATGCCGAAACTTCATCCCTTCCCTCGTCTACAGCAAAAGACGTTGCGACTTTCGTTCTTCACAACATCGTATTACGTCATGGAGCACCTCGGGAGTTACTGAGCGATCGTGGTCGCGTATTCTTGTCAGACGTCATCACAGCATTGCTGCGTGAGTGCCACGTCGTTCACCGCACTACAAGCGCCTATCATCCCCAGACCAATGGAATGACAGAGCGCTTCAACCGCACCCTTGGTGACATGCTGTCTATGTATATCTCGTCAGACCACTCCAATTGGGACCGAGTGCTCCCGTTTATCACGTTCGCTTATAATACCCCCATTCAAAGCACTACTGGGTTCTCTCCTTTTTTCCTCCTTTACGGACGCGAACCTTCTTGCACTATGGACACCATTCTTTCGTACAAACCTGACTCCTCAGAGTCCACGACTTTGTCTCAAGCCGCTACATACGCTGAGGAATGCCGCCAACTGGCAAGAGCATTCACAACCCAAGACCAAGGACGCCAAAAGCACCACCATGACGCATCAAATAACACCACTTCCTACGATACAGGTTCACTCGTCTGGCTGCATGTTCCCTCTGCTACACCTGGCCTTTCTACCAAGTTGGTCCCCAAGTATCACGGCCCATATCGTGTGCTACAAAAAACGTCACCCGTGAATTACCTCATCGAGCCACTGGAACCATCTTCTGACCAACGTCGTCGTGGCCAGGAAATTGTCCACGTCTCGAGACTTAAGCCCTGCTACGACCCTTCCGTGTTTACTTGTCCATAGGTCGCCAGGATGGCTCCTTATTTCGCGGGGAGTAATTTTAATGAATTAATGAATCTGAGTAACGGACGCTCTGCTGGCAACGAAGAAGACGATGATGATCGGTGGCTGCAGTAGTAGCTCGCGCACGCCGCTCGCCATTAGCCAGACCTGCCTGATAAAGGACATTTTGCCAAGCTACGTCTGAACCTTTCTCGACGTACAGCACCTCTACTTTAATATATATATATATATATATATATATATATATATATATAAGAAAAACAAGTATGTACTTAAGGGCTCGTTTTTTGTGTTTACACAATATTATTGAGATCTAACAGACAATAATGCCAAGGAAGCTATAGGGGAAATTATTAGACCAATTGTAATGTAAATGAGAAGAAAGAAAAGTGTGTGAAAAGATAACTTGCCGTGGGCAGGATCCGAACCTGCGACCTATATATATATATATATATATATATATATATATATATATATATATATATATATATATATATATATATATATATATATATATATATATATATATATATATATTGTGGTGAAGCCTTCGAACAGTGGGTCGTCCTCTCCAGCGCCTTCTAGTGGGTTGCCCTTTTTAGCAAGAAGAAGAGCAGCTCGTGCAGAGAGTCGGTACCCGCATTGACTGTCACTGTCAAGCATCGTCGACAACCGTCCGCCAATAAACGTCTCAACAATTTGGTGGAGGTGCTGGGTAGAAGGCACGGTGCGGGATCGTAGCTCCAGGGGCATCAAATGCTAACCGAAGGTGTTAGAAGGGCACAGCACTCTCGGCAGCGTGGAACCCATCGAAGACGCACAAGTCATGGATCAACCTGATGACACGCACTGCCGAAGTTCCAATACGCTTAGTGCTGTTTCTACATCTGTTTTATCATCCGCTGATGTATTTGGTCCTTCCATTGCCGACAACCTTACGCCGGTCCAGCGCTCCCAGCTTCTGGCCCTGTTGGAAGAATTCCGCTCTTCTTTTGATGTCTCTCAACCTTCTCTCGGCCGCACATCGACTGTTACGCATCGCATTGACACAGGCGCACAACCACCACTACGGCAACGTCCATATCGCGTATCTCCCACAGAACGCCGTGTAATCAACGAGCAAGTGGACGACATGCTACGCCGCGATGTTATTCGACCCTCTAACAGCCCCTGGGCATCTCCTGTCGTTCTCGTCGCGAAGAAGGACGGTTCTTTGCGGTTCTGTGTGGACTACCGACGTCTCAACAAGATCACTCGTAAGGACGTGTACCCACTACCGCGTGTGGATGACGCGATTGACAGCCTGCAAGGAGCCGAATTTTTTTCATCTCTAGATTTGCGCTCAGGGTACTGGCAAGTACCTATGGCTGAAGACTCTCGACCGAAGACCGCTTTCGTCACTCCCGACGGCTTGTACGAATTCAACGTCATGCCGTTTGGGCTGTGCAATGCGCCTGCCACCTTTGAGCGCATGATGGATACCGTCCTGCGTGACCTGAAATGGCACACGTGCCTGTGCTACCTCGATGACGTCGTCGTTTTCGCTCCGGACTTCTCAACGCATCTTCAACGCCTGCGGCATGTTTTAACGCGTCTGAGTGACGCCAGTTTGCAACTGAACCTGAAGAAGTGCCGATTTGCAGCTCGGCAGTTGACAATACTCGGCTACGTCGTGTCCAAGGACGGAATTCTCCCCGATCCAGCCAAGCTTCGGGCCGTGACCGAGTTCCCCAAGCCGACATCCATCAAGGAACTGCGCAGTTTCTTAGGACTGTGTTCCTACTTTCGGCGCTTCATCCGAAACTTCGCGTCTATCGCATCGCCGCTGACAAAACTCCTCGGTAGTAACGGGCCTCTCCATTCGTGGTCATCACAGTGTGACGACGCATTCACAACGCTTCGTCGTTTACTGACGTCGCCTCCCATACTCCGCCACTACGACCCTACTGCCCCTACAGAGGTACACACGGACGCCAGTGGTGTCGGTCTCGGCGCTGTCCTTGCGCAGCGCAAACCAGGGTTCCCGGAATATGTCGTGGCGTATGCAAGCCGTACGCTTACAAAAGCCGAGACTAATTACACCGTCACTGAGAAAGAATGTCTGGCAATCGTGTGGGCCCTTACCAAGTTCCGACCTTATTTATATGGTCGCCCATTTGATGTAGTCACCGACCATCACGCACTATGCTGGTTGTCCTCATTGAAAGATCCCTCAGGCCGTCTCGCCCGGTGGGCACTTCGCCTGCAAGACTACGACATCCGCGTGCTGTACCGCAACGGAAGGCAACATGCTGACGCCGACGCCCTGTCGCGCTCTCCCTTGCCTGACGACAATGCCCACGACTCAGCGTCTCACCTTGCCGTTTCTTCCATTAGCATTCATGCCGTTGCTACTGAACAGCGCAAGGATCAATGGATTGCCTCACTGATAGACTTGCTGACTGATCCATCCACTCCATCCACTCGCGCGTTGCGTCGTCAAGCCCACCATTTCGCCGTTCGCGACGACCTTCTCCACCGACGCAATTACAGCGGTGACGGCCGCCAGTGGCTACTAGTCATACCCCGCAGTCTGCGCTCTGACATATGCGAATTCTTTCATACTGATCCGCAATGTGCGCACTCCGGCGTATCGAAGACTTACCAGCGCATTCGCCAACGGTACTTTTGGCGCGGCATGTACCGCTATGTGCAGAAATTCGTTCGCTCCTGCATAGAATGTCAGCGCCGCAAAACTTCAACGAACCTGTCGCCGGTAGGTCTGCAACCTCTACCTTGCCCTGCCAGGCCATTTGGGCGCGTTGGCATTGATTTGTATGGGCCACTTCCACTAACGTCGGCCGGTAACCGCTGGGCCATTGTTGCTGTGGACCACCTCACGCGATACGCCGAAACTGCCGCTCTCCCCGCGGCTACAGCGAGCGATGTGGCCTCCTTCCTGCTCCAACGATTCATGCTGCGACACGGTCCACCTCAGGAACTGCTCAGTGATCGAGGCCGCGTCTTCCTGTCTGAAGTCGTCGAAGCCATTCTCAAAGAGTGCAACGTTGTTCACCGCAAAACTGCTGCTTACCACCCGCAGACGAATGGCCTTACTGAACGCTTCAACCGTACGCTCGGCGACATGCTCTCCAAGTACGTCGCCGCCGATCACACAAATTGGGATTCTATTCTACCCTTCGTCACCTACGCATATAACACCGCCCCTCAGAGCACTACTGGCTTTTCACCTTTCTTTTTATTATATGGAAGGCACCCATCGCACACCATCGACACTATACTTCCGTACAAGCCAGATCCGTCAGAGTGGGCGCCTATTTCTGCTACAGCCAAGCTTGCTGAAGAGTGTCGAGAGCTCGCAAGGACCTTTAAGCGCATGATCAAGAGCGGCAAAAAGGCATTCGCGCTGACACCAGCACCACTGCGCCCATGTTCCTCCCTGGAGCGCTCGTCTGGCTCTCGATCCCTACCACTTCAACTGGCCTATCTTCAAAACTATTGCCCAAATACGAAGGCCCCTACCGTGTCGTCGAACGCACTTCCCCTGTAAATTACTTGATCGAACCCATCGAACCATCTTCGGACATGCGCCATCGAGGGCGCGACATTGTCAACGTGGAGCGCCTCAAAGCCTACCACGACCCGCTCATAGTAACCAGCTGCTAGGTCGCCAGGCGGCTCCCTCTTCGTACCCGGGGTAGTTGTGGTGAAGCCTTCGAACAGTGGGTCGTCCTCTCCAGCGCCTTCTAGTGGGTTGCCCTTTTTAGCAAGAAGAAGAGCAGCTCGTGCAGAGAGTCGGTACCCGCATTGACTGTCACTGTCAAGCATCGTCGACAACCGTCCGCCAATAAACGTCTCAACAATATATATATATATATATATATATATATATATATATATATATATATATATATATATATATATATATATATATAGTTTCTTATTTATTCATTTACGTGTTCCTGATTCACTTGTCGTTGGACACAACGTGATTTTTTTTAGTTCACTCTATTCATTGCTGCTTCTTGTTTTTTGGCATCGTTACTTTCTTCCGTGTGTCTTATACAACTCAGCAGCGCTGCGAACTAATGCGGATTCAGCGCAATGGCTAGCCCATACTCTGCCCCATTTTTCGAGTAACGCTCTTCCACGTGCACAATACTGATCTACGTATTTCGACACTCGTTTTTAACTGCTTGCACATAACTGCTTTTTCAGTTCATAACTATTCCTATAAGATTTGTTTGTGATAGAATAGGTACGCAGACGTACGCACGCATGCACACGTACACAACTCGTCACGCGCGCCCAGGCATAATTTTAGGCACATGCTCGCACTCACGCGAACAGAAACAACACCGCGAATGCACCTACGAACACATTAGTTAGACTGAGCAAGTATTCTATTGTACCCATTACTAATTATATTTTTTTAATAAGTACTAAGTTTGTTCGCCAGTATTCTATATTTACACAGTGTTCACCGGCGAAGTATGGCTACCTTCAGCCGGCCTACAAGAAGACTAAAATGCAGACAAAAATATCACAAGGCCTAACCAACTACTATACAAGAGTTCCGGGTCACCTTGACCCCTCTCCCCCTTCAGATGTTTTGAGCTAGAAATCACATTAGCAATTGAAAAAAAAAATTACACGAAGTGCTTCAACAGAGAAATACGATTTGTGTATCCTCGCAAACGCTGCAAAGTTTCCCCCTACATAAAAGAAAGAAATCTCTGTTATATACTAAAACAATGGAGATCTTGAACCCGTGTCATTAATGCATCCCGCAATTGGCCAGCCGTAACAAGGTTTATCGGTATCGTTTAGCCATCAAAGAAGAGCATTCCTTGTTATCAAAAGAAACCCAACTCCATTGTTTCTCGGTCTTGTTGGCCGTTTGGTCTCGCTGCCATTTGGCCTCTGCTGTCACTGCTTTTGCGTAGCACAGTACTGAGAAATAGACACGTGCTAGCTTTGGTGCTAATGACTGTGGAAGCTAGTTTACCCATTTCTTTATCCACATCGGTGTGTGTCTGCGTATAAAGAACGAAAGCAAGCAGTAACAGAACGAAATAAAAAATCACAGCCTATCTACGGAATGAATGATGATGAGTGGGGCGAAGCGTCCGTCCGTCCATGCTTCCGTCCGTCCGCGGGACCATCCATTCCTCCATCCATACATCCGTCTGTCTGCCCGCGTGTCCGTCCGTAAGTCCATCCATCCATCTGTCTGACAGCCTGTTCGTGCGTCCATCCGTCCGTACGTCCGCATGTTTATCCATCCGTCCGTCTGCTAGTCAGTCCGTCCGTCAATCTACTAAACACTCCAAGTACCACCATCTCCCATCTCGCATCCCTTGTGACACATACCCGCTCTAGAGCGGGTATGTGCCACCAGTGGGTACGTACTACTACATACATACATACAAGAGATGGACAGACCCACGCTTTAAGGAGCTTCACCCCTAAAGAAAAGCAGTTCCATCACAAGTGAAAGCTGCGGGAACTGCGGATTCACGTGCATTTTTCTCGTAGTTATGTTGTGCTCTATTCTTTCGTGCTAATTTATCTTATCTGCTCTTTCGTGTCATTTTGTGTTCTTTTCGTAAGACTAAGTGACTTTTTTTACTGCCATTTCATTCTGATTACCTGACTTGTCTTGCAATTCTCACGCGTGAAACTGAGACTCCTCATGGTCTCACAAGGCATGACTGCCGCATCAATTCTACAGAATCAGCTTCGGAAAGTCTGATTCTGAGGCAACCCTAAATATGTCCAAGTGTGAGTTATAATATATGACTAAAATGCCATTTCAGACAACATTCTTTATGTTGCAATGAAAGTCAAAGTGTATGTAACATTGAAGTATTTTCGTCAACGCTGTAAAAGTCACACAAGGGAGTGCTCGTCCAACGAGAAAACAGTACTTCTGTGAGTGACGTGGCTCGTATAAAAACGACCAACGACCACGCATATCGACGCATTATGTTGTCGCTTCAACTGAAAAAAAAAACACCATTTCACGTTTTACGGTGACGTGTGTTGTTCCGTGGTCGTTTAAAAGCTTTAAAAAAAAACTTAGGTATAATGGAGACCTCCGTAGTATAATATGTATTTGAAGCTGAGCCGGGCGAAGCATCCGTGTATCTGGAGGTTAATCAGACAGCGTCTCCCGGCATAATCTGCAGCCTTATTCCCGTCTCCGAAATATACAGAGAAGAGGGAGGAGGTACAGATTAGAGAGTATACATGGCGCATGAGTGGCTGCCGCATGGAATTCAGATGACGTAACAGTGATATCAGTATTGATCAGAGGTACAAGGTGACCTGTATGTTCGAATGATATCAAACCTAACATTCAGAAATAACGCTCCCTGAATATTGCAATAAAATGTTTCCGTACACGAAAGGTCTTCTGGTTTAAGCGCTGGTCGTTTCCTAAAAAAATAAGAAAGAAAAAAAAGAAAGAGAAACTTACTTGCAATATTCAAATTTAATTTAAGCAACGTAGCACGCAAGTGATTTCGTGGAAGCCCGTTCGGCTCATGTGAATCAAACCTGGAATCTGCATTCGTGAAAACGACGCTAAACCGAGCGCTGCGTGGTGACAGCGTGAGACATGAGACGGTGGAAGGACGGTTCCTTACTTTCCTCCGCAGTTCAAAGACTAGTAGATTAAGAAGTCCGTGCTGATGCAGCGGTAAATTCGAAGGAATCACCTTGCCATTACGGCGTTGGATCGGACACGCACGGCAAGAACAATTCAAGCTGTAACCTGTTTTTCATGGGCGAAGATCCTTGAGGCTTGGGTCTGTCCATCCTCCGTCGTTGTTGTACGTAGCCACCGGGATGCGAGATGGGGGAGGCGGTACTTGGAGTGTTCACTAGGTGGACGCGTGGACGGACGCATGGACGGACGCATGGACGGACGCATGGACGGACGGACAGACAAACTGGCATACGGACGGGTGGATGGACAGACGCTCTGAGCGGGTATGTGCCACAGGGGATGCGAGATGGCGGTACTTGGAGTGTTCACTCGATGGACGCATGAACGGACGCATGGACGAACGGACAGACAGACTCGTGGACGGATGGACGGACGGACGGACGCGCTAAGCGAGTATGTGCCACAGAGGATGCGAGATGCGAGATGGCGGTACTTGGAGTGTTCACTAGATGGACGCACGGACGGGCTGACAGACAGACTAGAAGATGGACGGACGCGCAGACGTACGGACGGATGGACGCACGAACAGACGGACGGACGCATGGATGGGCACAGGGATGGTCACGCGGACAGACGGAAGCAAGAACGAACGGACGGATGGAAGCACGGACGGGCTGACGGACGGGCTGACGGACGCTTCGCCCCACTCATCATCATTCACTCCGTGGATATACTGTCTCTTTTTTACTTATTTTGAAAGGGAGATCCCATTGCATTGTTTTACTTTGGAACCTCCTTTTGTATATTATTAGTATGTAATCTTTGTACTTATTAGAAGAAAATTGATTCTCGTTCTGATAGAATTATGACAAAAGTTTCGCACCACGATGGAGTACGCACGAAATGAGGCCGACGGCAAATGATCAGAGTGGAGAAAACACAGCAAGAGCCGAAGTGCTCGCACGTGGGATGTCCCTAATGTGTTCTGTTCAACCTGAAGTGCGCCTGTGGCGTACTGATTAGGGCATTTTGCTTCGTTATTAGAGGTCCCGAGTTTAAATCCAGCCGACCGACTGACTACTAATTAACATACTTACGAATCACTTTCACTACCGCCGCCTTTTACATCAGGCTCTCATTCGCAGCTGCTCGTAGAAGCCGTATACTATCGACTTCCCTAACGACGGGCCGTTCTCCCGGTTGTAATGTCGTTACCATACCTATTTGTTAAACGTCGGCTAATTATCCGTTTCATCTTGCGCTCTCTTCTTCAAAGCGCGCCACTCTAATGTCGAAAACGTACTTTGTAGTACTTTCAGACGTTTTCGCATTTAAAAAGATTCCGAAATTGAAAAAAAAAAGAGAGGCCAGTATGTGTGAGTAAGGATGAAAGTTGGGTGAGCTAGTAATAGTTCATGATTACATATGAAGCAGCGCACGACGACAGGCACAAAAAGAACGATAGGTGTCCCTATCGTTCTTTTTGGGCCTGTCGTCGTGCACTGCTTCATATGTAATTACTAACCAGTATGTGTGAGCTACCTCAGCTACAAACGCGATGTGCATGTGTCGAAATCTGTCCAAGCTAGGTAACTCGACCCCATAGCGCTGGAGACTACACCAGGAGACAGTCAAATAAATGATGAGTTTTCAATATTCTCGTACTCTCGTCGCAGTAGGAGTGATTAAGTGCGGCCGGCTGCCCACTCAGATAATGAGCATTTAAGTGAAGGTAATTTAATTGCTGGGTAAAAATACGTGAAGAACCAACGGGATAACTTCTTATTGGGCGAGTTGGTGCTTCCTCTGCATAGATGTGTTGAATGTTCGCGGTAGTTGTGTATAAATTCGAAAGAAATGCATTATTCTTTTTTATAACTTACAGTACGCGGGTTCGTAGAACATCCATCGTGTTTCGCTTAGTGCATGCAACAACGCAGTCCTGTAAAACAGATCAGTGAGAAAGCTATAGTATATTTGAGCCAA
Organism: Rhipicephalus microplus; assembly: GCF_043290135.1. Taxonomy (NCBI): domain Eukaryota; kingdom Metazoa; phylum Arthropoda; class Arachnida; order Ixodida; family Ixodidae; genus Rhipicephalus; species Rhipicephalus microplus. The sequence continues at coordinate 265,680,591 of NC_134700.1, forward strand.
GATGAGAACAGAAATCATTCGGTTACGCCCGAAACTCCATATTCCTGTGTTTTCTTTTATACAGTGGTATACAAGGTGTTTCAGCTAAAGAGCACCAAGCAACAAAAAGTTAGAAATGAGGGCTACGCTTGTCCATCTATCGCAGTATTGTTCTTAGCTGCATGTAGCACGTATGTAGCACATTTTTTTATTCACCAAGCACTGTAAAAAACAAAGATTGCTTAATGAACTTTTTTAAATACTGACTCTAGAGAACAAATTTCAATAGAAGACTTGAAGACTGCACTAGCTGAAGACGCATAGCGCTCATTTTTAATTCTTTTATTGCCATCTATTCCAGTATTGCTCTTAGCTGCATGTAGCACGTATGTGGCACTTTTTTTTATCCACCAAGCACGGTAAAAAACAAAGATTGCTTTATGAACTTTTAAATGCTGACTCTAGAGAAAAACTTTCAATAGAAGACTTGAAGACTGCGCTAGCTGAAGACGCGTAGCGCTCATTTTTAATTTTTTATTGCTTGGCGACTTTTTGCTGAAACACCCTGTATATAGGCGGTACAAGACAAAAACTACGTGCACAATTGTTGGCATCATGACGGGAACCGATAGTAAATTACGTTTTTCGTAATAGCAACAAGATCATTCATACCGCGAGTGGAGCTGCGCTAAGCCAGTAAAGATAAAAAAAGCGAGATATAGATTGCGAGATAACACTGATACCGACATCCCCGCACCTATTCACTACGATACCATGAATTTCGCCAACGTCTGCTTAGGTCCAATTAGGTTTTTTTACGAATAAATCATAACGGAATTTTAATTTAAATGTAGAAAAGACTTAAACAAAAACATTTTGGAAAACCATTTTCCCACAGCTTAGTGTGTCCAGAAACCAGAAGTTATCAGAAGATAAAGACGCCACACACTGTGAAATATGATGCAGCGACTTTATCCGAAATACTATGAGCAAAAAAAAAAAGAATAAGGAAGAGGGAGGGGAGAGGGGTGTCTCTCATTTGATGTCTAAATGATTTTTTTTTCAATGTTACATTTATTCTCCCCAAACCGATCCGGCAGAGCTGCTTCAATGTCAGAATAACTGGATATAGTTTACGCCAAAAATAAGAAATCGGAAAAGAAATCAAGAAGACACGAGTGGAGAGACTTTTGTGTTTGGTTTTTTTTTTTTGCCACTATAGACCACTTTTATTTTCCCAGCGCAACCTGTCACTTTCGGTCATTGTTAATCTCACACGCGGTGCTGCCCATGCCATTGTATTGATGCCAGTGGAGCACATTGGGGGTATAATGCGAGAGCGTGTCCTGCATATGAGACATCCAGTGATGGGCCACCGATGCGTGCCGCGGTCAAGATTGGCACAAAAAAAAAAACATCGTCGTGCAGAGCGTCAATTTTTATGACACATCACTTCGAGTCCTGTACCACGAAGGTCACCTTTGCAACGCACACTGTGTTGACTGGTCGTGCAGTCCATACGTTTTATTATGTGCCGGCTCAAATATCCAGCAGGACTGTGCAGATAATGCGCGATATTGAAAAGAAGCCCTGACGTCAGTCGCTTTATTATTGTATATATAGCGAAGACGAGGTTAATTAAGTGTTCTTGCTTACGTGTTGAGTTCGCGGCAACCGCCACTCGCCTTGTTAAAGATTCGTTATATCCCAGTTGATTGATTGTTCCGTGGAGTTTAACGTCCCAAAACCACCATATGAATATGAGAGATGCCGTAGTGGAGGGCTCCGGAAATTTCGACCACCTGGGGTTCTTTAACGTGCATCCAAATCTGAGCACACGGGCCGACAACATTTTCACCTCCAACGGAAATGCAGCCACCGCAGCCGGAATTCGATCCCGCGACCTGCGGGTCAGCAGCCAGGTACCTTAGCCACTAGACCACCGCGACAGGGATTGTCTTCCAGTGAAATATTTTGAAGTGTTTTTTTAATATCAGTTTGTATTTTTCTTCTGTCAGCCTCAATAAATAAGTAAGCCACCTGGATATGATGTACGGACATGGGTGTAAACAGATGTACGAGCCATATATAATCATAAGCAGCGACCTAATAATAATATTATCTGGGTTTTTACGTCCCGAAAAAGCGATACGATTGTGAGGGACGTCTCAGTGGAGAGTTCCGGAAATTTCGACCATCTGGTGTGCTTTGACGTGCAACTAAATTCAAGTACACTGCATTTTTTTCTCTCAATCAAAGTGCGGCCGTCATGGCCGCGATTCAATACTGCGACCTTCGGGCCAGCATTCAATCACCGTAACCCCACTATACCAGCGATACGGGGGTGAAACACAGAATACATTTCCCTATAAATATTTTAATGCCGTATTGTCGTTGTCTGCCCATATTAAGTAAGTAAGCCGAACCTGTGGAGTTCACTTAAAGGGAAGCTGAAGGGCTTTCAGAATTCCCTCGAACGTCGTGTTCACGAAGGACCGACATTAGTGTTGACGATGTCCTAATTGTCTTCGCGGTTGTAGCAGCAGGAGCTTTAGAACAAGCGAAATAAAAGCTTGTATTGCTACGCCCCCGTGAGCACGCTCAAAGTGCGGGCGTAGAAACATACGTCATCTTCGTTTCCTCAGGCCCGAGCAAGTGTTCTTTTTTTTATCAACTACGGCCTCCGTGACTAACCCACGACGTGGAGTTGCCGGAGCTAATCGAAGAGGCAACGCTTCAGCAGTGCTGCTGAGACAGATGACGCGGCATACCGGAAATGACGTCACCGTGTTCGCTCGGTGTCTCAAGAAGCCCAGCAGCCACCACCACTGTTTTTCCACCAAAAATTTCTATTGGCGTTCGCTTTTGAAAACCCCTCCCATCGCTTTTCTAATTCATCAGGGATCAAACTGTCCTTACACGCTCCTAAGTATCTTTTTTTTTTTGAAAAGTGCTTCTGCTTACTTTTAGGGACAATGTGTAACCACTGACTTTACTCAAACACATACGCGAAAGTGGTGAGTCGGCAGCCCGATCATGGCAACCATAGATTGTGCGTCTTTGCAAGAGTTTTCAGTGCTCTTTGTAACGCAAACGTGTCCTTAAATCAAAGGTACCGCTAGAAAAGCCGCCGTTGCGGCATATAATTGCAATTAATAAAACATTTTTTTTTCAATTGCCGAATCACACTGTTGCCAATAAAATAACTACGTATATATCCTGCATGCGAGAGTTACTGGATGCGTCACGCGAAGCTGGGAGCCCATTTATCTTGATGATAGAGAAGACCCCGTGTTCGACGTTTGGCCTTTACTGAGGTTCCTAGATCAAAGGATAGCTCTATATACAATCCAACCACTAATATTTTTCTTTTTCTAGGAGTTACTCTATAGTCACTTCAAGGACGACTGTGTCAAATCTGGAATAGACCCATTGAATTAATCTAGCTCTGTTTTTAACGCTCACTCTTGGACACATTTTGTCATATATGACTGTCCCATGCGCTCCCACAACCCCACAAAAAAATATATAGAAACTGAAAAGAAAAACTGCGACGACACCGAAACATCAAAAAAGTTGGAAGAGAAGCATTTTTTTCCCTTTTTCTCGAAACTTTTGCCGCATACCTTAGTAAGATGAACATATTACTGTCGTATTTTTCTGTACAGAAAGATAAACATACTGCGCTACATTTACTTCCATTTCTCTTTTGCCACACACACACATGTACCGTGTTACGTCGCTGCGTTTTCTTTGTCTCGATACTGTTACACAACATAATTGTTTCCGTACCTTGTCACTACTGAAAGAACCTTCGCGCAGCGAGGATATTGCATTCCTTTCGTTTCCTCTCTTGTACAGGCCTTGCCAACTCGAGCTTCAAAGCCTGGAATGCACGGAATGATGGAGACATTCTTTTATAACCCTGCTCACCACCCACGTGGGGCAGTCATACGTCAAATAAGAGGCCTTCAATCGATCTATATCACCATTACATTTCTCAGCTGATGTAGTACGTTGTTTGCAGCACGAGTCTTTTTAGTACTCAGAGCAAAAAACAGCTTCTTGCTGAAGCATTTCGCGTGGCGATCTGTTTGGCATTGACAAAATAGAGCATTCGCTGCGTGAGATATGAGCGCCATCTGGCAGTGTTCTCAAGAAACACCTGCCTGTGCAGAACCCAAGGAAATGGTCAGGTGGCAGCACCATATCATTCGCAGAGCACTTTTTCGTGAAAAGCGACACATTTTCAGCGCAGCGTAAGAGACACTAGTGTCTTTAGAATTACGTATACGTGTATTTTACAGTAAAAGAACACACCAGATCATGCTTACGTATTGAAGTTGTACCTCATATATGCTAGTATTTGCTTCTCGATTGACATTTTTCAAAAGCATGAATGCAGCCACCAGTTTAAAGTGGCTGGGCTTTCAGCAGGTGCTTAAATTTTTGGACGGTTGGCTGAACGATGCGAGTTTGACAGACTGACCATGGCCTCCGAGATCGCAGGCACCACGCCGCGCGCCCACAATCTCGGAGGCCATAGACTGACTGACCAAAACTTCCGCGTTCAAGTATCCCAAGAAAGACTACCATCCTTGAAAAAGCAAGGTTCCCCAAATGATGGTAGCATCGTCAATAGGCGCACAACGCGTTTTCCTCCGAGCACAACTTCTTCGGGTGTCAAAACGAAAGTGCTTTGCTGGCCCCCACGTCACTTCATGCGGCTCGAGTGGAAGTGCTAAAAAATGAAGCGTGTTCTCTAAAGATAGTGGACACGACGAGCACCACCTGACCTCGTGGGCTCCAGTGATGCCCTACTTCCGTCCGACATTGTTTACTTTGGGAGACTCGTTGTCTACTGGCAACGGAGAACCTGCGTTTTGGAATGTCGGCTCGCTGGAGTTACTTTTGTGTGGTGTTTGGGAACGTTGTATTGTACTCCAAATGTCTTTATTTTTCTGCTTTTTTTTTCGCCTGAGTTTCGCATTCGCGATCAAAGGACTTAGGAGCTCCCTAGGCACATTGTCATAAAAACAAAAAGGGATCTTTAGCCGTAGCCCAGAACAGTGTATCTAGCAAAAATAACACACACACACACACACACACACACACACACACACACACACACACACATATATATATATATATATATATATATATATATATATATATATATATATATATATATATATATATATATATATATATATATATATATATATATAAATTTGTGCCACGCTTTAAGAAATCATAAGCAAGCAGCTGGTGTTCTTGTTGACTTCTTCTGCAGCTGCAAATTGACAAACGAGGACAAGGGAAGCTGCGCCTAGCACTTCAAGATAGGTGATGATATTGGGAAGCAGCAGGGACACGATCACGTACTGTGAAATAGTTAAGTGTCTGATCCATAAATTAGTTATGGAGGCGCCTTGTAAGAAGCGAACTCAGGACAGTAAATGATGAAATGAAGAGATAAGATGAGATCTCTGAAGATATTAATATTAGACCACGTGTTTCAACGCCTTGACTTCCGATCTTTAGGAACGGCCCTGATTGGTCGGCAGTGCATATGCTGCGTGATCACGGTTTAGGTGCTTTCTTTTGTCTTCATAAATATATAAAAAATAAAGTAACAAATATAACTTGCTAAAACTAAAGACGTTAATTGGTCAAATCGCCAAAAAAGATCAGGTTTGCGGGAGATTGGAATGTGACTCATTAGCATAAATGTTAATATGAAATGTTACGAAACTTTGAGGGCACGCCAAATAAGAAGCTCGAGCGAAAAATATAGTGAAATACGATACAGCTACGTGGCTAGCCTCGCCATAGCGCTGACTTACGTGTCGCAAATTGAATTATGCTCAAAGCAGCTCGACGTGAGACCGAACGACCACTTTTAATACATCATCCATCTGTCAAGAACTGATTGATTGATTTGTGAGGTTTAATGTTCCAAAACCACCATATGGTTATGAGAGACGCCGTAGTGGAGTACTCCAGAAATTTCGACCGCCTGGGGTTCTTTAACGTGCACCCAAATCTGAGCACATGGGCCTACAACATTTCCGCCTCCATCGGAAATGTAGCCGCCACAGCCGGGATTTGATCCCGCGACCTGCGGGGCATCTGTCAAGAACGCGCTCGGAAAACACTGTTAGAAAAAAAATTATTCAATTCCTTCGACGTCACCGTATCGATCACAAATTGAAGCTTCCGTGAAGAAGCCAACTTACTGCTTAGCGAAGAATCGATATATGGTGCTTCGGATTCGTGAAAGGACAATACATTGAGAGAGAGAGAGAGAGAGATGAAATTTGTCGAGTCAGAAGGAGATCATAACGTTAAAGAAAAAAAATTCAAGTCCATTCGATGGGGTTGAAGGCATGTTTCAACTTCCTTCTCAAAAACATAGGGTTTTCTTTTAATTTTGTTGTAGGAAAGTCTAAAAAAAAAAGTCGATTACCTTTTCATCCTACCCACTCTTCGTGCATCAGCTGTTGGTACGGAAGAATTCGTCCAACGTTATGAGCTATAGGCGTGTCCGCTGGAGTGCGGCCAAGTTCAAGGTTTCGTGACCCCTCGTTATTTTTATTTTACTCCATTCTTCTTCTTTATTACGTTTTTTTTTGTCTACGTCCTGTGTTCATGCTAGAGAGTGCTTTCGTTATCGTGGTGCTTCGCTTCTCCGATTTCTCGGAAAATAAAGCGAGCAGGGTTAGCTGAAAGGCCCGAATGCCAAAGCAGCGAAACCGTAAGTAATAAACCTCAAGAAACATCGAGGGGCGGAAGTGAGAAACGAGACGCCCAGCACATGTTTCAGATGCCGGATAACGCATTCTGGAGGCAACATTTTTTTTTTTTGCTCTCCCCAGATGAGGTGATAAGCAAGGACAGGAGTCTATAAACAGAGCGACAGCATGTTGACTGTCGCACGCGAAGTTCGAGGTCGCGACCAGAGAGGACAGCATCGATTCGGTAAAACAGGTTAACGTGTAGTGTTCGGTGTCGACGACAATGTTGTCGTTCGGATTGAGTGTAACGTATGTGGACGAATACTGTTTTGCGAGGTTCTTCGAGTCTGAAAACGGTGTACTTGACGAAACGAAGCGGGTCAGAAAATACGTAGATCGAACAACCTTCCTTCAAGAAAGGCATCTTTATTTTAACGAGGTTCCTGTCCGTGTTACTGCAACTGGTCTCATACGTTGAGACACTCGTCTGTATATCTTATCTCCAGCAATCAACAAGTTTTATAGTAGTAAATATTAATAACAAGTATTATTTGCTATCACATATTACGTGTACCCAATCGGTCAAATATTGCGACAAAAATGTTTTACATTACTTTATTTTGTTTTATTTTTATGCACTCGCAAGGATTGACGAATGTTGTCAGCCAATGTTTAAGAGAGATGGCATGTTGTAACCTAGAATTGATTCTATTAAATAGGCCAGCATTATTTGCCAGAAAGAAATACTTGAGAGACTAATCTACGAAGAATTCTCATTAACTGTGTTTGTACATATTATTATTTGAGGTCACAGACTGCGATTGCCTCGTGGAACTTTAAAGGGAGTGACTCAATTGCCTGGGCCGGGTATTATCTCATACACATCACGTCAAATGTGTTGCTCGCGCTTTTAAGCGCGAGCAACACAGGAAAGAAAAAGGAAAGAAAAGAAATGAATAGAATATCTACCTTTCACGCATCTGACGTTGGAAGCAAAAGCAAATGATGACGCTTACTGACGACGAAGTAAAAGAAACAGTAACGGGACACAGCAAACAGCTCCCCACAAGCATCATGCTACAAAAGCTTCTGGGTACAGGTTCTCCGAAAGTAAAATGACAGATAGACGTAAAGAATAGGCAAAATTGAATGCAGCGCGCTCCATCAGAAAAGTAGTTCTTTATTTTCGTAGGGAAATGATGGCACTACCTTCTGGCACACTTCCGTAACAAAAAAAAAGGATGATTCTTTGACGGAACGCACTGGCGTTCACTTTTGCGTAGCTTGGCCACACGTCGCGTGCTCCATTTTACTTTTGGAGCACCTGTACATAATAAATAGCGCAAATTTGGAAGAGAAAGATTTAACAAAAGACGCTGGAGGGAGCAGAAAGGTCGGGTGCTAAACTTAAACAGCTTATTTGAAAGAAAAAGAAAAACCAACGGATCAAAATAGTGCCCATTTTGAAACCTGGTAAGCAGCCAACAAGCTACACCTCTTTCCGGCCTGTCGCCCTGCTGAGTTGCGTTGGCAAACTCATGGAGCGAATGATTCACAAACGATTGACCTGGTTCCTACAAAGCCGCAACGAGTTTCCGCAAGAAATGAATGGGTTCCGCCAAGGCAGGTCGGCTATCGACAATGTCATCGCACTTGTCTTTTTCCTTGAAAAGGACCTCTCGGCAGGACGAACCCCGACATCAAGGCAGCTTTCGATTCGGTCTTTCGCCGTGCCATTCTCGCAACCATGGAAGATCTTGGCCTAGGAGGGAATCTATACAAATGGATTGAGAACTATCTAGAAGAGCGGCAAATGTATACGAGCACTCCAAATGGTCCCACAGAGTTCTATACAGTAGAGAAGGGTGTACCCCAGGGTGCCGCGCTCAGCCCGCTCCTTTTAAGCCTTACCCTGACACACAACGAAATCACTCCCTCGAGGAGTACACATCACGATTTACGCTGATGACATCTGCATCTGGAGCGCTTCAAGGTCACGTTACATCACCAAACAGCGACTTCAAAAAGCTTTACAGAACATCTCCACATATCTAGCGCCCCGAGGCATGCACCTTTCACCAGAAAAGAGCACAGCCACTGCTTTCACGAGAAAGAAAATGAGCAAGTATGCGCTACTCCTCGGTGTACGACCGCTGACCTATGGACGGTCTCAAAGATTCCTGGGAATCATCATCGACAAAAATATTTCCTGGTCTCCTCAGGTGAAGAAACTTTGAACTAGAATAGTAGCAGCCACTCAACTCTTCACATTCATGGCTGGAACACGATGGGGATGTAGCTGCCGCTCAATGGTACTGCTTCAGAACGCATACATTGAAGGAACACTACGCTATTGTCTACCGGTGCTTCACCGATTATCCCCAGCAAATAAGAAAATTTTGGAAGCCACACGCAACAGCTGCCTATGAATATGTCTAGGGCTCCCGAAGAGCTCATCAGCGCTGGGAACTGTAGCGGAAGCAGGATGTCTCCCACTGGATGTCATCTCTATCCAAGAAACCACGCGTACACATCTTCGACATGTTATACAAGGTAAAAAAACATTTCCTGTACCGAGTTCACCTAACGCACAGCAATCCTCCATTCGGCCAAGCTGTGCGAATGCTTCAACTCTCTTCTGTTAATCAGCCACAAAAAAATAATGCCTGCAACATTTCCTCCCTGGACACTTTCGCCTCTAACTATAAAAAAAGCTGTACTTGGCATCAATGAAGCAAAGAGACGAATGTCACAGGCTGCGCTGATGCAGGCTACGCTCCTCTTAGCCGAGAACTATGCTCAGCACTCGCACATTTACACTGACGCCTCAACCACTCAGGAGACTTCCGCTTATGGACTTTATATCCCTTCTACAAGACAAATGCTATCCTGTCGACTGCAACGGAAGACATCCTCGACAGCAGCAGAACTTCATGGCATCAAAGACGCTGTCCTCTACATCTTGCGCCAAACGCCGGACCAATGGGTAATTTTCACCGACTCCAAAGGAGCACTACAGATATTGTTCAACCACCTAAAGAAAACGAATTGTCACCCCATTTCGTTCGACATAACATATCTACATCACCTGGCTGTGACCGAAGGGAACTCTATCACATTTCAGTGGATACCGGCTCATTGTGGAATTTTCGCCAACGAAAAAGCAGATGAAGCCGCACGCAAGGGTCTTCGACACCACAATTACAGATGAACTTATTTCACTAAATTAGATGCAACCCAGATGGCCAAAACACTTGCGATTGAAGAAAATAAGAGACGCTGGAACCTTCCGACACATCATTATGCCTTCCTTCACTCAATCGACCCCTATCTGAGAACAAGACTCTCATTCAAAATTCCTCGCCATCTGGAAACGCTATAGTGTTTCCAGATGGCGAGTAATATATACCATCGCTTACGTCTAAACAGTGCCTATGTTAACAGCCTAGAGTACCGCTTCGGTCAGTCAGCGAGTCCGTATTGCAACAACTGTGGAACATATATTGTTTGAGTGTAGAGCGTATGCTGAGGAGCGTGCGCTTTATGAACATTGCATGCATTCTATAACCGAGAGAACTGTCTCCCTTGACTGTGTATTCGGACCTTTAGCCTGCCCCACTTTACAGAGGCGTGCTATGAAACTTTTATTTTCGTACTTGGACAACATCGGTCAGCTAGACAAGCTGTAGCTGTAGCTTGACACCACAAAAAAAAACTATTAACGCACGTCCTCATCCAATGATCAAAGAGGTGGCCGTTTCCTTTATTTCTTTTTATTCTATCATCTATAACCACAATCTGTCTTTTTTTTCTCTCCCTCTTCTTATTTGTACTTTCAATCCTCAATCCCCTTCCCCGCGCAGAGTAGCAAGTGAGTGAATTTTACATGCCGGCTAAATTCTCTGCATTTCAATAAAGAGTTCTCTCTCTCTCTCTCTCTCTCTGCATCTCATTTATGAAAAGTGAAGCAGACGTATCACTGCTGCAACACGTGTCTTTCTTCTTAACGTGAAGCGACTCTAATAACTCTCCCACTAATGCTGTCGTTGCTCCTGCCTATTACCTTAATTTCACGAAGCCAAGGCTCGCATCTGCAGACTGACAATCCGCATGTAAGTGCGCATTATCGTTATTACTTTATTTTTCACTTGATGACTGAACGACCAAGTACGGGAGCAGGAATTATCATCAAAGAATGAAGAAAATGCACACTTACCTGTGCATTGTCTCCTCCGGATGTGATCATCGGCTTCTTGAGATGTAGGCAGGAGCAACGACATTAGCGAGGGAGTTATTGCCATCGTTTCACGTTAAGAAGAGAGGCACTTGTTGCATCAGTGATACGTCTGTTTCACTTTTACAAAATGAGATGCAGCTGTTTGATAGGCGTGTGTCACCACTGTTTGCCGATAATGATGAACGCAAGCATATAGATTGTTGTAATCTGGTGGCTTGTTCTTTCAAATAAACCGTCCATATTTATCACCCTACCTTTGTCTCCCTCCTGTGTGTTTTCTCGAATATTTCTTTTCCAAGTTTGCACCATTAAGTACCCATTTGATGGTAACCAACTTGCCCAACAACAAATCTTACTGGAGCTTCTAACACACTTACTAATGCTATGGATATTACTAATTCAGGAATTCATGTTACCCATTTATCTTATCATTCCTAACCCTCTTCGTTTACAGCTCGTATGAATTCCCAAAAAAGCCCGAACAACTGAGTCATTCCAGAAAGTCCTCAGCGACAAGCCTAGACGATCAATTGGTTCCGTGCTTACTTTCCGGTCACTTTCACCAGGCTTCTTTGCAGAAGAAAGAGAAAAAAAAATGGTCGGCTACTTGCTGTAATTTGCATTCGTCGTATTAGGTTAGGGGATAGAAAAACACGCACAAGACACAAAATGAGGAGTAGGACAGGGGAAATGACGTTGAAGGCTGTTGTGAATGGTGACTCATACGCCTCTATGCTCTTCAAACAGAAGTTGTACGAAGAATGAATAGAGGGAATACCGAAGAAAGGTAGAAAAAAGTGCGTAATAAGGAAAGAAAATAAATAAATAAATAAATAAATGAATACAGATAAAGAAAGAAAGAAAGAAAGAAGGAAAGAAAGAAAGAGAGAAAGAAAGAAAGAAAGAAAGAAAGAAAGAAAGAAAGAAAGAAAGAAAGAAAGAAAGAAAGAAAGAAAGAAAGAAAGAAAGAAAGAAAGAAAGAAAGAAAGAAAGAAAGAAAGAAAGAACACTAGGCTTGAAGAACTTCGAAAATACGATTGGGACAGCTACGCGCGAGGAGTGCGAAAGCTGAGGGAACTGCGAAGCTGGTGTTGTTCCCCTCATTCTTGTCCCTTTTCTACACCCTACTTCCCTTTCCCCCTTTTTACTATTCTATACGAGACTGTGCTATGCTTTACTTTATGGCCGCCTTCTCTCTTTTCTTCTCACGCCCCTTTACTATAAAGTACTGTATAAGGCTATACTGTGCTTCATCCTCTCTCCTCTTCCTATACCTCCTCTTCGCCTTCACTTCCCCACCCCTTCTAATGCTATGCTATGCTATAAAACGCTATCCTATGCTTCAATATCCACCCTATTTATTTCCCCTCCTTCCATTCGCTTCCAATCGACCCCTCTTCCTGTATCACAATATGCGTTACTATATACGCTGTGCTTCGCCCTGTCCCCTCTTCCTTCACCACGCTTCTTTACAGGGAACTTTCTCGCTCAGCTGGTTTTTTTTTTTCCACGACGAAGGTTTGCCGATTTAGGATGGCTGACTGAGCGAGTTTATAGAGAACGCATTGTACTCAACAGCTCAAGCGAGGGGGATAAGGAAAAAAGACGTCACAGACGACGCTGTTTTGCCATGCTTAAAGAGACCCTGCAGCACTTTTTCAGCTTGTTCAGAAAACACCGAAGGTCGGTAGTTGAGTGTCGTAAGAACACACCAGCCAAACGTATAGCGCAGCACGTGGCCTGCACTTAACAATTAATTCTCAAACTCAGCGAGAAATTGCTCCCTCTTCTCTCTACAAATGATGCCACATACCCGAATCGGTGTGCCATATACCGATATCTGCGGCCATTGGCTGATTTCGGCATCGTGACCTGCATAGTTGCTTCAGCCACCGCGAGGTGCCGCCACGTGCCCGTACGAGTGCTCGTGCAATCACACGGGAGTTAAGCAGTGCATAAAAAAAAGATCAAGGTCATAACGAGCACTGATGAAGGGACGCATCTTCTCACCTTTGTCAGCGAGCGTAGATCTGAGCACGCTCTTTCTCTTTCTGTCTCTCTTTTACTCCCACATTCCTATCTCCCCATGTTTGGGGTATCACACACATGGAGGAAGGAAAAATATAGGAGAGGCCACGACGTCATATTCGTGGAGCCACCGCATCACAAACACCCGGACTACCTCCTAGTGGAAAAGCAGATAAATATTTCGAGATTTCCGGCGAGCAACCGCTGCAGCGGCCTTTGAAGCGGCCCCGGCTGAGTGCTAGGTGTTCACTGCCGGCAGCGAGTCATTGCACGAGTGCTGCTTCTTTTGCATGTTTACTCGGTGCGAATCGCGTGCACCGCCGTACGTACCTGGTGGCACTTTTCACGTATGTTCGCTTCACTTTTGATCGATAATGCATGACATTTGCATGCGGAGCTCTCAGCTGTAGGCTACGTTGGTTCTTGCTAATAGCGTCCGCTGAGCTTGGACACACGCGAACTTTCGTTTTTCGTGTTGTAGGCATCGTGTCGTCTTTTTAGAAGTTGTGTCGTTCATACGGAAGGTCGATAAACTTTTCTTGTTATCGGACTAAGTGTAAATGTATTGTAACGGTGCGAGATCGCTGCGTATTAGTGGCGTGCGCGCGCCCTGAAATTACACACTTTACGTGCAAGATCGCGTGTATAATACAATGATGCATTCTTACCGACGTGAAGTACGTCATGTACTAGGCTTGCGTTGCACAAAATAGCTGCGAATCAAACTCTCAAAATCGTGCATTGCCACACTGACACTGTATACGAGCAAACAACTGCTAATCAGCCCGAATATCGGGAAATCTGGCTGTGAGAGAAAGAAAATAAAAGCCTCATCGCGAGTGTAACGCGTACGTCCCTGCCGGGTGAGTTCGCAGGGGCTGATGCAGGGGCTGAATGATTTTTATTACGACACGTACACCGTTGCTTCCTGTGCTGTTGCACAAAAACACTCCACGAAGTATTTCAGCACGCCGCGCTCGGGCCTGCCACGCACGAACAGCTTCGGAAAGATGTGCTCGCAACATTTTACTGCATGCAAACCATTCAATGCACGTTAAGTTTACGCCGGGGCTATTAGTCCGCGCAGAAGCGAACCAGCGCTGAGAGCACGCCGCGGAGCGTCTGCTGTTTTGTTTGCCCCATACCGGTTTGTTTGCCCCATAACTTTGACGTCACTTCCGCAACAATTCTCGCAATGCACTGGGATAGGATAGGGCTTTTCCTAAGTTTTTCCTTCCTCCATGAGCACACAGAACTTAGTCTCGTTAACCTTCCTACTTTTCTTATTATTCCTTCTCTGTCTCTTTGAGCTCGTACGAAAAGAGAGAGAAAATTCTTGAAGAGTCCGGCGATTCCCTCTAACAACGCTCGTACTTGTGATTGTGAAAAATTTTGAGGCAGTAAATTTGTGAGACATTGAGCCTTTTGTATCCATTCGGCAATTACTTGAAAAAGAGTTAAGGGGCCCCTTTAAAGAGCTGTGTTAGTGGGGAAAAAGGACGTCAGCTAGAGTGACAGTAAATCTTGCAGTATCACTGTGAATATCGCTTGAAAGTGCTCGAAAAAAAACAAAGCAAAAAACAGTGACGCAAGTCACCAGCCACCGCAAAAAAAAACGTTATACGTGAAATAAATGATACAAATATCAAGAAAATTTATTGCGCCGTAAAGGAGAAGCTAAGTCAACCAGTACGAAGAACGAGCAAAAGTAGAGACACGGGTCTACACACGTCACCGTAATCAGTCAGCGTCCCCTCCAGACAGTACTGCACCTGTTCCTTCGGCGGGTCAGCAGCGAGGTACAGCGCGAGGATCACGACGTCGCTGACGCGCACGGTGACGTACTCAGAGAATGAGCGTCTTCGAGAGGTTCTGGTTCGTTATTCCAGTACCAACGAGTCGGCGGTAGCGGATGGTGTAGCGGGTGAACGGATGAGGCGGCGGCTGCGGGCGCTGCGGCGAGCGCCTGGCGGGTGAGCGCGGAAGTTACATCAGCGCGCACTGAGCGGAGAGCGTGAAGTCAACGCGCCACTGCGGCGTGACCTACTTGGCACCACTCCAACACCTGCAACGAGGCGAACGCGTTCCGGCGCATTCGTACAGACGCACGCACATATGTACGGCGTTGCACACGCGAGTCCAAGAGCTGCTTCACATCTAAAACCAGAAACCTGTGCCTCTGCGGCACGACACACTCTCATTGTGTATACTGGCTCCATAAACTGTCCAAAATACTCACGCTAACATTCCGTGTTAAATAAGAAAGGCGTAGGAACACGGCTGGATGCCGAACAATTGTTTCGCCGAGGTCAGCTGCGTGAATTTTATGTGCGTACGCGACATGCTAGCTCCCCTGACCGACACGCAATTTCTTTGTTCCAGCACAGCGCGTGTGCGTCTCTCCCTTGCTGCATATTTTATGCCGTCCGTGGTCCTGAAAAGCGCGTTCTCGCTAAGAGAAATCTCGAGTTGGCGCACGCTGGAAGCCAAAGGCAATCTTGCTTGCAGGTGGACGTGAAAAGACGGGTTGGCCCCCACCGCTAGCACGGTTTCTCGCTCATGCTGCTGCATGTTATTGCGTCAAGCAATGCGAAAAAAAAAACAGTGCTGACAGCCTGACACGAAGGGCGACAGGTGGCCTCATTCAGGACGCAAGTAGAATTCAAACAATAACAAATTTAGATTCACACAGCATGAGATTGCGGTGTATCAAACGGACACACACACATACGCACACACACACACGCACACACACTCAAACACACAGTTCCTTTGGTAGAAATCCATCCCGCACCTTCGCTCGCTTTCGTTTTCCTTTCTTTCTTTTTTTTTCGTAAACAGCACCTTCCTCGGGCAAATCGTATAATTTCATTAGAGCAGTCACTGTCTTATGATGAGATTTCGGAGACTTTGCACCGAATAAGCTGCCTGTACTGGCATACTCAAGAGTCCATTTGCTCCATATTTAAAAATAACTTCTGTTATTTTACGACCCCAAACCACGATACAATTATGAAGGTCGCCGTTGAGCTGAAGGCTCCGAAAACTTCACCATGTGGAGTCCTTTGACGTACGCTGGCAACGCAAAGTGAGCCTCTACGTTTTGGCTCTATGTGAATGCGATCGTGCGGCCGGGATCGAATCCGCAACCTACTGGTAGGCAGCCGAGCACTGCAACCACTGCGCCACCTAGGTGGACTCAGTTTCGTAGAAATGTACATAATCGTGTTCCGTGATTTTTGCGCTGATGCTCACGTCTTTATTCTCTTCTATGGATATTTGTTGTTCCTCCGAACGATATTGCTACATGGGTTGTCTAATCTGTACGTTTCTTATAACGTAGATAATATTCTTTTGTCTTATTTATTGCACAGGCATTCCTTGAGCATCTTCAAAAAGCTGACCTCGCACACGCACTTGCATACTTGCGTATTGCCGTGTGAGCTCAAAATGAAGAATCAACTCGGAAAGAAAGCTTGCGTAATGGCAGCCAAGGCAAACGTCAAATGCCTGCATTCGAGCGATTATACGGAAAACGATGGAATTTGTTTTATCCCACATGCGTGCTTGTACCGAAGTGTCCTTAGTATAGTCCGCGTTACATTAGCAGCTATTGCTGTAGTACACAAGCTATTCCTCAGAACAAGCCATTAGAGGCGACGTAAACATAGATTCCTTAGATAGAGCAGTCTTGGTGCTCTGTCTCTTTCCAATTACAATAGAACAAATAAGCCACCTCGAATAAACCACGTGAGCCGTTCACACTTTTTTTTTCTCTCACATAGTCGTTCACAGTGAAAAGCGGCACCTTAGACATAATCTCTACTGCAGACATCATTTATATGTTCACTTCGAAAACATGCGCGACTTGTCTCCGCCACCTAATTGTCTCATATATATAAATAAACGTCCGCCACCTAATTGTCTCACTCGTCCTTGCACTTAGAGCATACGATGCCTTTGTATAACATGTGAGCCTGAGGCCTCTGCCATTCAGAAAAGGGTCGTTTACCTCTCATCCCGGTTGGGGGGGGGGGGGGGGGCTCAGTACTAAATGGGAGACTGTATTCTCAGTCCAGTTCACGGCTCCCGAGTGGTGACTGTTGCGTCAATGTTTGTTCATTTATGTGGAGTTGGTGATTGGTGCTTATTTCGGGTCACATCGTGTCAACATAAAGAAATAGGAGTGTTTGCTCTCGGAACAGCTTCTCGGGAACACCTTCGAGGTGTTCCCGAGAAGCTGCCATTCAATCTGTTCACCTTCGAGGTGAACAGATCGAATGGCCGGGTGTTAGCAGGCGGCAGAGCACCGCTTCAGCGTAATATTTATTCCTGGTTTGAGTGCGAGTCCAGAAGACATAATGCAGGTTAAACCTTGCCTATATACAGACCTCTTCCAACATCGTAAACACCGGTAGGCACTATATGGACTTGTTGGGGTGCTTGTAGAGACATCGTGGCGCGAATACGCTCCATCCAGACTAAAGCACCCCATCATGACCACGTGACAGCTGTCACGTGACCTGAAAAGCTGCCTCCGAGCACAATGCACGTGCCCTTCATCCAAAGGCGAGTGTTCTAACCACTCAGCTGTAAAGTCACGCTAGCAGAGCATAGCATAGAGTAGCAAGTGGGTACTGTAGCAAGAATCGTGTCCAGCAAGTCGCGCGCGCGGCATATAAGAAAGTGCGTACTCCAGAAAGGAAGCAGCGCATCTTGAAGGACGTATTGGTCGACCAGGAGGGTGTACGAGTGGCGACGGGTCCGTGCTTCGCTGTTCCAAAGTTCATGTGACTAGGTGGATTACCCACTTTTTTTGCATTTTTAATATAGAAGTGTCTTATGGTGGGCTCCACGACAGCTTTTCTGACGTATTTTCGTCACAGATATGACGTTGTAAAATACATGCAAACATATTGCAAAAAATCGAGTAGAAAAGAAAGGCTTTGTCGCGAGGTGACGAACCAGTGACTTGACGAACCAGTGCAGTGCACGGCGCTAACCACTTGGCCACGGAGCGCAGCTCCTCAAGATTGCTAAAGGCAAGCTATTTATATACACCAAGTACCATTCGGCTGTCCTCAGAGCTGCGCAACTTCAGCCCGATTTTGTCCTCGGCAGTGAGATGGCGCCAAGGTCTCACATTGGGCGCGCTCTAAAGGTCGTCGCTTTGGCGTTTCGATGAGCGCTGCCTCGACGAAGCGTGGTCTCTCCTGCGCGCATGCTTATAAGACTCGTCGAGCATCGACAATGGTCACTTCGCCAGCTACCGTGGCTGTATTTAGGAAAGGCATACGCTGCTCACACACGAAGTAAGAATTGTCACAGTTCTTCGCGCCTGTCCTATGTATACTTGTGTGTTCGTTTCCTGCGTCTTTCTTTTTGTTTGAACAGAGCGCTTGAAGTGTCGAGCTGTGACAGCTGTTAGTCCGCGCACGTCCTGTGAACGCTCATTTTGTGCGTGCTTTCTGCTTCAGGTGCGCGCTGTAAGTTTCAAGCTGCTCGTCACTCTTTCTGCTTCAGGTGCGCGCTGCAAGTTTCAAGCTGCTCGTCATTCTTCGCGTGATCTTGCAATTCGTTGCTGTAGCATTCGTTTATTCGCCCTCGGGCTGAAACAATGCACAATAAACGCTCGACCACATCTGTGAAGGCACGTCTCACTTCGAATAAACGGAAGCGCTTCGAGTGAAAGGAAAAATTGCGGCGGAACTTGTATATGGAGTGTCGAGATCGGGAAATTTGACTTCGTGGACTGCGGCCGGCGAACGCAACACATCCTGCAACTACCGATCACTGTGAAAAAAACCCACTTCGTGCATCGTGCCTTTAATCGACTTCATTGTGAAACAGTGAGAAATTAAGTTCTTGAAAATTAGACGTATATTACGACTAAGTGATCACACACAAAGCAACCATACATAAAGAAAGAAACGTATTCATATTTTGATACTTTGAGGAGTCCTGAATCGTACATACAAATCATGTCACACACACAGACACACACAAACACATACAAACAAACAAACAAACATCCACTCACAAACGCACACACACGCTAATCAAAACAAGAATACTTCTGGTCATTTAACAAGAGAGACTCAAGTTTCACAGTGAGTTGGTTTGGATTGATAAACATTACTCTAAAACTATAATTTTGTTACTTTCAGTAGCACTGCTAAAATATTAGAGAAGAATATCAAGGTCATAGTCTAATCTTCAAATTCTGAGCCGAAATTTTCGCGCATGACATCACAGATTTCAAAGAGCATTTTTAATATTTTGTCATGTTCTCATAGTTCTATGACAAATTATTTCATGTTTGTCCGTTAAGAATGACTTACGTTTGTAAGGACACCACTAAAATCTAAAAACATATGACGTCATGGCGATTGGTACGGGAACTCCAAGTTGCTATCGCCTCCCGCATTTGCTCTTTGCACGTTCTCTCGGTTACCCGAAGTCCTTTCGTGGTTAGTGCGGTGGTTTAGGTATTGCGAACGAGTAATTTCCTAATACAAGACAAAAGACTGCTTCACATTCCTGGCTTCAAACCTGAACGAAGTATGCAGTTAGGTTTTATTGATATGATGTATATAAGGAGATGTTGGCGCACAGTTATGACGCCGGCTCCTCTTTAGCCCTTGAGTGAAACTGGTGCACGTATCTTGAAGTAAAACATAGAAAGCAGTGCATGGAAAACAGAACACTCGGGCACAGATATGAAGACACACTTATACGCACATATCACAACAAAATGATAAGGAAATGTTCAAAAGTCAACGAATGAAGTCTGTGATAATGTCCCTCGTTAATATTCGGTCCGACCAGCACAAAACAGCAGAGCACACGTCTGGTTCTTATGAAGATGCATTCGCTCTTGCGGACATAATAGCCGACACGTCATTCACTTCACTACACACACATGACGGATGTCACATGATACTGCATATAATAAGTACGTGTGGTGTACAAATGAAAGTTCGTTATTTCTTAGTACTTGTCAGCGATTCCGCTTTCTTGTTAAAAACGTGTTAATCATTTTAAAGCATGCTTCTGTAAAACTCAGTTGGCCACGGGCCCAGAAGTTTTTTCATGCTAAACGGTCTGCGGTCTGATGCCAACAGTTCCGATTTAAGACGGCGTCTCGGCGTGTCATGATGTGGACAGTCTATGAGAAGGTGGCATACGTCTTCATCAATACATTCACATTCGAATTCGGGAGATTCAGCTCTGACAATTATTTGCAAAAAATGTTTTGTGTATGCGGTGCCTAGCCTCTATCGGTGAATTAGGGTTTCCATAATTCTATCTAATGCCAGAGTAATTTTGAATTCAATAAATGGATCGATGTGATATAAATCGCAGCTCTTTGTACTTTGGTCAAACCAAGCAGTTTTGCTCATTCTGAAAGTTTTAGCCTTTATAATGCTACTAATTCATTTTTCAAAAGGGGTAGAACACAATCACGTCTTTACAATGTGCTTGTCATGCTGCTTGATCGGCCTTTCTTGCTTTTCTTCAATTTACATTTCATTACCTCCTCTCTTCCTTTACTTTTCTTCTCCGTTTTTTTCTATGCGAAGCATTTCTTGGCGAACTTCAGTGACTTTAAGCGTATCTATCTATCTATCTATCTATCTATCTATCTATCTATCTATCTATCTATCTATCTATCTATCTATCTATCTATCTATCTATCTATCTATCTATCTATCTATCTATCTATCTATCTATCTATCTATCTATCTGTCTATCTATCTATCTATCTATCTATCTATCTATCTATCTATCTATCTATCTATCTATCTATCTATCTATCTATCTATCTATCTATCTATCTATCTATCTATCTAGCCGCCTACGACTTTTAGCTCTCCTGGCCGTTTCGATGATGGTATCGATATGAAACTTCGTATGGCATAACATGACTGTATGAAGAACGTATTTGACTAGTCATAGCATGAAAATCATGATATGTATGTCATGATTTACTTTTCATGATCCTGCCGCTCTTGCGGTGGTTTCGTTCACATGACATGTTGCAAAACTGCTATGCTATGGCATGAGTGCATGGCGAACACAAGCGACAGACCCTAGTATGAAAATCATGACATGCGTGTCAAGTAACATCACTGCATGCCACGCTCATGATGCGCTCGCGGCCGTTTCGCTAGCGTCGCAAATACCAAGTTTGGTATTATATTGCATGAATGGATGACGAAAGCATGTGACAGGTGCAAACATGATAATTATGAGATGCGTGTCATGTAACAGCATGACTACATGCCACGCTCATGATGCACTGGTGGCGGTTTCGTAGCTTCACTTATACCAAATTTTGTATTACGAGACGTGAATGGATGACGAAGGTATGATACTGGTGCAAACATGATAAACATGAGATGTGTGTCATGCAACAACATGGCTACTTGCTACGCTGTTGATGCGTTCCCTGCCGTTTCGCTAGCTTCACATGTACCAAACTTGGTATTATACGCGACGCGAATGGACCACATAGGTAAAAGATACATCCAAACATGATAATCACGACATGCATGTCATGTAACAACATGACTACATGCTACACTGATGATGCACTCGCGGCCGTTTTACTGGCTTCACATGTGCCAAATTTGGTATTACGTGACCCCAATGGTTGACGAAGGTGTGTGACTGGTGTAAACATAATAATCATGAGATGCGTGACACGTGAGAACATGACTAAATGACACAGTCAAGGCACGAATACATTTCGATGTGACGCGGTGCACGTGCTCGCCGGCGTTCATTTCGTCGTGTCATGCCGGTGTTGCCACGCCAGGCGTCGGTCCTGCCATATATTCGCAGGCTCGCGCCGCGCTACGTTGCTTTGACGCATGCGCGTTTTAGCGCGTCCAGCGTCCCTCCGTCACGAAAAGAGGGGGACGCAGTGTTGTATGGGTAACGCATCGGCGCGAAATGCAGCATGTCGCATTTTACACCGGTTGCCGTCGGGCCGTGCCGACGGACGCTGGTCGCGCCTGGCGTCAGACTATAGAGTGCTCGCAATTTGCTAACGTAGCGTCGCTGTGCCCAGCGTGCGCGCGCGTCAACCCTACATTGGAGTATATTGGGCCCTTTGTGATGCGCTCGCGGCCGTTTTGCTAACTCTCCACATATACCAAATTTGGTGTTACGTGACGTCAATACATGACAAAATATATAACTGGTACAAACATGACAATCGTGACACGCGTGTCATGTAAGAACATGACAACATACTACGCTCATAGCAGGCTCACGGCCATTTCGCTAGCTCCACATATACTAAATTTGGTATCACGTGACATAAATAGATGACGAAGGTAAACGACACATCCAAACATGGTAATCATGACACGGAAGTCATGTACGAAATCATTTATCTCCACCTCGTAATGTTGTGCTGATATTAAAGTGACAAATAAACATTGCTCATTCGGGCTTCGCATATCAGCAATGCTCACTGTACGTGGGATCTTCCAATATTTCGTTTTTTTTTCTGTGTCTTTAGTTTTATTTTTCTTTCTCCCTGTCTCTATTTCTCTCTCATACTCGCTCTTCCTTCACTTCCATTTTTCTGTCTACCTATTTCGAGCTCCTTCAGATTTTTTCTTCTATTTTTGTACAAGCGCACTAGTTGCTTATTGCTGACGATGCTAAGTGGTCCCCGTGAAAACGCTCTATGAACAAGAGGATGAAGGCTTAAAGTCTTCTTGGCGCGAGCACGCACTCAGCGTCACACACGTGGAGCATCACACCAAACGGCGATGACAGCGCCTTACAACGCACAACGGTATACAACAGCCTGAAACCTTAAGGTGTCCCACACTTAAAAAAGAAAGGAAATGGGTTTCTTTTCAGTATGTCCTATTTATGTACTAACCCCCTAGGTTGTTGAGGAACCAACGAACCAACCCTCTAATTGATGGTGCTGGAACCAGTGCAGGCATTCGTTAACATTGTCACAGCCAGAAATGCAAGCTACGCTGCCTAGCCACGCAGCGTGAAATGCGGCTGATGATGTCCTTTTTGTGTATATATGCGGGTTCCAGTTGAACATGCGAGGGCGTACACGGCCTGTCATTTTACACAAAACGTTTCTAGGTTAGTTACAAGGACATCAGCATCCCTCACCGAACTTGTGTTTTTTTTTTGTGCAAACGCAAAATTACAGTAGACGTGCGCGGCAAGTCCGATCAAAATGCACAAAAGAACCCATTGCATGAGCAGCGCTCGCTAAATGAATCAATCTTCCAAGATTACACGAGCAATGTTTGGGGTCGCCGCCTGTCGTGTACAAAGTTGCTGTACTGTCTCCGCCGCATCGAATTAACCCAGAAACGATGGGACATGTGTTGGTGGCACTCCAATGTCTTTTCGGCTAATGCTTGTTATTACTGTTCTGAACAAGTGACTACGGAGATTCACAGGTGCACCAGAACCTCTGTGATCGATGTTAGTTTTTGGTAAGAAAAAGAAAAGGCAAAACAACTAGCCTGCTATGCACCTGGTAACCAAAGAATGAAAGAAAGAAACATGGAAGGGAAAATAGGAAAGAAGGAAGAAAGAGAGAAGAAAAAAAACAGAACAAAATGAGAAAACGATAGAAAAACGAAGAAAAACAAAAACTTGGAAGAAAAGAAAGAAAGAAAGAAAATAGAAAGAAGGAAAGAAAGAAAGAAAGAAAGAAAGAAGGAAAGAAAGAAAGAAAGAAAGAAAGAAAGAAAGAAAGAAAGAAAGAAAGAAAGAAAGAAAGAAAGAAAGAAAGAAAGAAAGAAAGAAAGGAAAGGAATATGTGCTTCGGTGTGCCCTGCCATTTCCGTATCTGAAAAAAAAATCCAGAACAATGTTGGAATCATCTAAGGCCTGAGAGTTAGTCTTGTTCTAGCCGAAGTGCAAGGACAGCAAAACCAAATCCTTTCTCGAGGACTTCGCGGTTGATTCGACGATGCTCGTGGCTAAGTTTTCCCACCATGTTGCAGCAGGGAGCCTCTCCACGCGAAGAAAATAAACGAGCACCGAAAAAGAAGAGAAGAATAAATGAACACCGCACGACATGGCGCTTGCTTTTCTGCCTGCCTAATTCTCTGGATTAGATGCGAGGGGCGTTTGTGCAGACAGCACTTCCATATAGACTCTTCAACTGTGCCAGCAAGGATTTTAGGCGCGCAACCTTACGCTTGCGATTCTAAACAGGGATTTCGCAGCAACGCATATTCCTGTTTTTCGCGGTTACCATACATGTGCGGGCTAGTCGAACATCAGCATCAATTGGTAAACCTTAGGGATGACATATCCCGCAGTGAAATTGCTTGAAGCATGAGTTCATGCTTCGTTTGTGCTTGGAGCTACCATAGTGCTTTACCTGCCGGCAAAGTGCAGGTACCACAGCGGTGCTTTTTGTGTCGGTCGTCCGTTTTGTAAGCGTCAGATCAATTGACATTGCACTCGCCCTGATATTGGGTAACAACAAGCATCAACGAGACCCTTCCAAACTTGTAAACCAACTGAGAGGGGTCAAAACAGTTACTGTTTAAAAATTTTCACCCGAATTCTCCAGTTGCGCATGTCTAACAAATACAGCGTCAAATTCACCATAATTAAACATTAGAAATGTGTGTGTGTGTGTTTGTGTGTGTGTGTGTGTGTGTGTGTGTGTGTGTGTGTGTGTGTGTGTGTGTGTGTGCGTGTGTGCGTGTGTGCGTGTGTGCGTGTGCTTCAGGTAGTATACAAGCTGCTTGAGCCGTAGTTTGCCGTAATTTGCAGCCGTAATTTTGCTGCGCAAGCAAAGACCTGAAAGTTTCTCTACAGTGGTTAACAGCACACCGTTAATAGCCCTACAGGTGGCTCGGTATAATCCACCTCATTATAGATAAACATCAAATTCTCACGCATACGAAATAAGTGTAATAGAATCATCAGTCATAATTAACGGTCACTAAAAAAACTAGGGCCTTCTCGAAAAGCCTTCTCACGTGACAGCTGCTCAGCAGCTTGCGACCTACTAATTAGTCGCCTAATGTGCATGGAAAATGAGCACGTGATTTGCGGGTAAGTGCCGTTCCGGGCTATTTTCCGGGTAATCCAAACGACTCTGGCGCTTTCACGCAACCTCGTTAACGTAAGCGTTAAAGACGTCCCATGCACATACTCAGGGCTTTATCATTTTAATAATCAGCGTGCTGCAGGGTTGAAGTAGCATTCCGGGTATTGCCCCTACAGCACCCCATCAAGCGGTAAACTTTTTGGTTTGTGCTTGCATTAGTCATGAGTGTTTGCAATTGTAGCTTTTTTTTTAATTTCCGCAGCAGACGAGCTTCCTGCCTCGTTTATGGATATCGCGCGATAGAGCACCTGGTTGCATCAGACGGCATTCAGAAGTTTGCCTAGAATGATTGAAGGTTTCTTTTTAAACTTGTACACACATTAGCAAATGTGGAGACAGCAAAATTGGGTAGGTTTAGGAGAAAGCGGGTACAAGAAAAAAAGAAAAACGAGCGCGATAGCAACAAATTAGAAGGTCATGCGCTGAGTGGCGAGCAGATCAAAACGTGCCCAGCGTGTCTAACGCACAAATAACGGACGATACGAACTAAGAAGTACAGATGAACGCGGATAAGCGTCTGAATCGTTACTCCACTGTATCTGAAAAGCGCGTTCTTTTCAAAAACGGACACTGTTCGGCGATTGCAGTGACCTTTGTGCGCCCGGCAACTGCAACAGGATCGTTCCGCTGAAGGCCAAAGGCCAGCCAAGACCTACAATCGTTCTCCCCACCACGAGATAAGGGCGCGCGAGTAGGCGCCTATACCTCCCTTTTCCGCAGGACAAAGTACGCGCGGGAAATGAGAGCGCGCGCCACCGCGTCGTGACGATGTGGCGACGCGCGCTCGATGCGCCTTCTTGCTGGTAATGTTAAAAACACGATGTTTCCTGCCCGAGATGCTCCTCACTAGCGGTAAGTAATAGATATAAATAGTTTACCGTTTGAGCATTGAAGGACGTGCTTTTGCGTGGCTCTGTGTTTGACGCCTTGCATTTACTTCTCAGAAGGTCCACGTTGGATTCCGCGCACCGGTGTCTCTTCCTAATTTTTTTTCTTTCTTGCGTTTTCATATATATAGATACGTATGCATATACGGTGAGTGGCGGCGACGCCCACGTCGACGCCGGTGGCAAAATCCTACCGAGCGTGTTCATATAATTGCAATTGCAATACCAAACGAAGAAGATTGGGGTTCTGGGCTGACGGACTCGCGAGTCGACTGACTGGGACTCACTGGGACTCACTCAGACTCAGAACGAGCCGTGAGTCTGAGTGTTAGTCTACTCTGGGTTAGTAATATTTTCATGAGCTTGAGTCCAATGAGCCCGGGTAAAAATTTCTTGAGTGTAAGTTCGAGTTAGTCCAGCTCAGGAATATCGCGGTGAGTCTGAGTCCGAGTGAGTCTAGCACATGATATATTTCTTGGGTGAGTCTGAGTGAGTTCTATCTTTACATTTGTATTTTTTTTCTGCATATAGTTTTTCGTCTTCTCATATTGTCTATCCTTTGCACGAAAAATGTAGGGTGTACGGTGGTGTAAAACGAGACGCGGGGCAAAACGCGACGTTTTGACTTTGCCGGCCTCGGTATCTAACACAAAAGCTAAAACTACTTTTTATTTCAGTGTATAGGTGCTGGTCATTGCCTACATTTTCATGTGTAAAAGTTGATGATAGCTCACAGCGTTAGCATGGGAAAAATTGTGCAACTGGTGCCAGCATATTCATGACCCGTCAAGGGGTGAAATTCTGCTCTCCCTAATTTTTGAATCCGTGCATGAAGCAACTCTTGCGCCAGTACAGTGACGTAAATATTTATTTGATTACTTTAGACTACGAGCTACATAACATCAAATGTTAAGTTAGTTTGGTTCCCGGAGACAAAGCGGAATTTTTTTTTTGCATTCAGGCATGCAAGAGGGACAAAACGCGACAAAAATGCTTCTAATTGCCTTAAGAGAGTGTCTTATTAAATGAACCGACAACTTGCACACATAGAATATTATACTTCTTTGTTTAGGAGTGTTCGGGCATACAATAAAACACAATTTAGAGCTTCATGTAAGCAAAACGACATGAAAAAGCACCGTCTGCCGTTCAGGACATGACTTTCTCCATTCGCGCTACATCGAGGTGTTTCCTTGTTCCCAAGCATGCTCTCAAGAGACGTATAAAATAAGGGCGGAATCTCCGAATCAAAACGTCTAAGAAAACATTTCGGGATTGAGTTTTAACGATGTTTATCCAACACCGTAATTAATAAGTGACAACTATGTTTGGGGTATAGTTCAGCGAGATAGAGTACCGGCACAATACTGCACGCGGAATAGCACAAAGGCCACCGACTTATGCAAGCTTACGTCGCGCTATGCATCATTTTCATTTTAAAAAGACTGCTCGTGATTAGTTAAAAAAATAAACAAATGACTTTAGCTACAATTAGCAAAGAGGAAACCGGTGGGGCGATTGCCTGCAAATTATGCAAGGCTAGATCCACCGGCTACCTAACACATCCTTAACCCTTAACCCTTAGCCGTAATTGAAAAAAGAACAAGCGCTATAAAATCCGCATTTGGCAAAGTTTTAAATTCATTGCCTCACAAAGCCCGGCGGACGAAGGTGAAAGCCATAAAACGCGCGAGCAGTTCTGCATCAAAAAGAGGAGAAGAATATACGTCAAAACATATCTATCGTCGTAATGTTGTAAATTATATGAGGTGCAATCGTTAAACAAAAGACAACACAAAAAATAGTGGCGTTGTTTGATCCGCACGGAGTGTCGGAGCCACACAATACCTCTTTCTGTCTAGAATCCATGCGTGGAGTTCAAGCGCTGGGCTCTTCAAGACTGCGTAAAGGCAGACAGAGTGAATTTCAAGTTCTTCTACACCAAACCTGAAGAAATGAATTTTTTTTCACACTGTCTCGTTTCACCCCGCAGGTTGGAGTAAAAGGAGACATCTGGAGCGTTTTTTATTTACTTATAAATTAATGTTTTGAATGATGGCAACATGACAACATTTAGATAGCAGATACCTTGTAACAAAATTAAAGTTTCTGCATTGTTTGTTCGTAAGCAGTGAAGAAAAAATAAGTATTCACTATTTAAAAACGTTTTTTGCATTAGGCCCCACCTTACCCTAATAAAGAAACTAACATCTGGAACGCATATGGATGAATGTATGAATTTTATTAGATCCTTCGGAACGCAATTTATCATGTTGTGGACTTATACCACGTCGGAACAGAGTGATTATAACAAATATTTAATATTATCCTCGAACTGACTAGTTAAGTACTCTTATGATTTATTTTACGGCAGGTCTGTCACTTCAGCTGAATCCATCAATTTGTGATTTACTTTCTTGACTACTTCAAAGTTTCATATAGCAAACGCAACTTTGTTTCTCGAAACTGCATAGAGATGAGTTGTTCTTCACCCACGCATCCTGTTGTCCGTCCTAACAAACTTTCTCATCGCATCCGCAAACTTTTTTTATTCGCATCAATGTGAGGCCCTTGCCCAAATGTTAAGCCTATCAATTTCAGTTGCCTCTCACACGTTGCATAGTACAGGTCACTGTAACTAATTCAGTTCGCGTCTTTCACCAGATTTCTTCCAAAATTAACGCGGAGTAAATCAAAGAAGCGCGAACAACCAGCTTATCACCGTCCAACTTTCAGCCGAGTAGCCTTACATCACAACATACGCTATAACCTTTTCTGTACACCCTTCTGTTCGTAGTTTTTTTTTATTTATTATGAAATATACAGCAGTGTTCACCCCTGACTTATAAGTATACTTTAGCCAAGAACGCTGGCTTTCTTTTTACATTTTTCGGTCTCCATGACAGATTCGGTCTAGATAGCAATCACGCTCCCTCGATCAGAGACCGACCAGGCCAATCGTAAGCCGTGTTTTATTTTAACTCGTTTTTCTAATTAAAGCGCCCAACCATTATCTTCAATCAGTCTGTTTAACTCTGCTTCACTTACCTTAACGTTATTTGGTGCTCTTAAAAGAGATGACAAACTTGTTTACTGATTGATTTGATTGATTGATTGATTGATTGATTGATTGATTGATTGATTGATTGATTGATTGATTGATTGATTGATTGATTGATTTGTGGGGTTTAACGTCCCAAAACCACCATATGAGACAAACTTGTTAACGTCCGCAAACGTTCCGACAAACACGCTCCCCGCTAAATCCCGGGGACGGCAATTTACATTATTGAACAGGCCTTATCGTATAACAGGAAGAGGCAGGCGCTTTTGCCAGCTTTCAGCTGTTGCCCGACCGACGCCGAAGTTCTGTATGGCCACGGGTTCTTGCGGAAGTGTTCGTTGGCGTGGCGGGCAGCTGGTGCCGCATCTTTGTCGCGATGCACCCGTAGTAAGAACTCGGGCACCAAGTGCGATAGAAAAAAAGAAAGAAAAAACCCGCAGTCTCTCGTAGTGAGCAGCACGTGTTCAATAATTTCGCAGAATTTTCTGGTGCGAAAGCAGTTCGCGAAGGCTCGCTCCCACGTGAGTAGATCTTTTCTGCTTAGGATTATGAATTGATAACTCTTTGCCATGACTTGGTGTCACTAGTTAGAGTTTGGGGCAGTATGCTTCGAGATGTTTCAGTATACGTTATGAAGTGTGCGTAAAAAAAACATGGCTAGAAAAAAAAGAAAGAAGGAAAAAAGAAAATAAATAAATAAAGGAAAGAAGTAAGAAAAAAGGAAGGAAGGAAAGAAATAAATAAATAAAGAAAGAAAGAAAGAAAGAAAGAAGAAACGAAAGAGAGAAATAAATAAATAAATAAATAAATAAAAGTAAATAAATGAATAAATAAATAAAGCATTTGGCGACAGTGCTTCGGCAACTCGGAAGTTTATTTTATGCAGTCACTATCAAAACTGAGCCTCTTTAGTAGACATGCCTTGACAGTTAATAATGAAGAAAAAAACATTTCTATTGAGTAGAAAACTGACAGTAAACAAAATACTAAATATTAAAAAAACATGCGCACTACGACCACATGCTGAATGTTAGTATAGTATATCACTCACTGGACGATGTAAGCCAATGATTACTTGGCTGCGATCGTTTCTGTAAGTTTTGTAGCATTAGGCACTTTGCTGACACACGTCTAGCATGATGCTCTCCTTGGTGTGAGGCCACCAGGCAAGCAGCCCATATATAGCTCGTTGAATTGTCTCTGTCACTTCACCACCTGTTACGGTATTTAGGATGGTGGTGCCTCAGCACCCTCGAAAGTTGCGCTGCGATACAGGTTTGGACTGTAAATGGTGAAATGTGCGGGTCGAAGCTAATTGCATTCGGCTCAACCTATTGCAAGTGGATGAGTTACAACCAAATAAGTCTTTGCTACGTTTTGTTACGCTGGCCAACACTCCAAGGAAGTACAAGTACGGGAATACCGGACTAATTAGACGGGAAATCGCCTTTGGTCGCATAGCTTGATAGGTAGAGCGTCGGACGCATTATTCAAAGGCTGTGGTGTGGGTTGGGATCTCACCAATCAAAAGGACACTTTTTTCATGCACTCCAATTCCCTTGCACTTGCGTCATAATTACTGTACTACAGTTGAAGACAACAATGAATGTCTCCTCCACTTTTTTTTTAATTTCGTTTGCCTAATTGTGCTTTGGGTTCAATTGGTTGTGTCTAACAAAGCACCTTGAAAAAAAAAAGTTCTTTAGTTCTTAACTGAATGTGATGAACTTCAGACTGCACCACGTTTTACAAGCACCACCTACTCTGAAGTGGCGTTGGCTTTCGGGCGTAGTGCTTGCCTTCAACTTTTGCAGACTACATAGATCCACCCGCGGTAAACAACACTTCTCTTCTTAATGCTCCTGTCTGTAAAGAGCTCTCAACACGCATAAACAGGGAACGACATCGGCCTTTCCATGCTATCACATTACACTCTTTTTTTCCCCTTTCTTTGAAGTAAACTATGGAATGCCGACAGCGACGGCATGCACTCTCGGCGCCATCCCTGTTCACCGAAACAGCGTCGTACACTATAGCTTCAGCTTCCAAGCTATATTATACGCTGCCTACCCCCCCCCCCCCTGTACTCCTCCTCCCGATTCACGTGCCTCATCGATATTCCAGAAGCAGTGCCGTCGGGCAGGGAACCTTTATGCGGAGCGAAAGGCTGTGCGTGCCTTGAAAAAGCGCCGCGTTCATATATACTCGTAGCGTCGTTCAATGGCCAACGCTGACAGGGCCGACGGCGTCAATATCAGATTGCCCCGCTACGCCCTCGTTGGCTGCGCTCTAAAAGGACGAAGAAGCGCAGATGATGCCGCGGCGGCTGCCATTCTCGGCCACCTTCTACTTCGACGAGCCAGACAAGAACTTCCCAAGATGTAACGCAAGAACGCACTCGAGATGGCACTGTTAATAGCGGCCGACAGTCTCCCTGCACTGTCCTAGCGGGATGGACGGCTATCGTGCAGTTAGCAGGGTCACAAGTGAGCGAAGGGAGGATCAGAAGTGTAAGGAAAGGGAAGAAAGCAGAAGAGGTAATGTCATTCGGCGGTTGCAAAGCTCTGATCTTCGATTTGAAGCTCTGAAGTGGCATTGCGCGCCTTTGCGAACTAAGGAACGACAAACCGATGACCACTCGAGAGCGCGCCGCAATGCTTCCGCGTTGACCAACGGCGAGATATGGCCGTCCTCTTTTTATAGAGTTCGCACTTTTCATCGCGGATTCTTTTCACTGGTAGGGCAGCCGACGTTTAATGAGAGTCATAAATCTTTTTCCCCTCAATTCACACTTCCCTTCGACCTCTTTTTGATACGTGCGAAGCCCGCGTTTTCGTTTCCACCGACCCTCTTAAATGGGTTTTCACCCCTCTCCCATCAGTATCCCCGTTTCGCCTTTTTTTTTCAGTTTGACCCACCTTTAAGGTTACAACGCTTTCCACTGAAAGGGGATATCTACTTGAAACCCTGTGTCCTATAAACGCCTGAGTCGCTTCGCGCCTAGATCGCGCGTCGCAAAGCGAGAAGAAATTCCTCGAGAGAGTGTCAAACACGAACATGAAGCCTGATAACCCGAGACAGCGGCGACTGTAGAAGGCGGTCTTGTTTGCTTCTTATTTTTGCTCTTTCGTATGGCACTATGATTGAACTTAAACGGCCGAAGCGTGGGACTCAGAACCACTTTTGTTCCCGGTGTGAAATGATTCGCAATAAGCGCCCATTCATTTAGCAGCGAAGCACTCAGTCGTATTCGGGGGGCGTTCTTTTCCTGCAAATCTCGTCCCAAAAAATCTGTAAAGAAAAACACACATTAGTTCGCGCAGCCTAAGGTGCTGAACGATCCGACGCTTTTACACTGCTTTAAAAACAATTTTTTTGTCAAGTTCAAGATAATTAATTGAATCGACGCTGACACTGCGACCTTTTTCTATACCTGCAGGAAAGACCTAGAGCACAATCGAACACCACGAAAAAAAAGGAAGAATTGAATAGAAATATAAAAAAGATAGAGAGGAAAAAGAAGGGAAACAAAAGAGAGAGGCACTGAATTCACTGCAGCGTGTAGAACTCCACCGCAACAAATGTTTCCGTTTACTGTCAGTTCGACGCTAAATATGAAATAGCTGCTCATCCAAGGATAAATACCCCTTACTTCATATTTTACGAGCACCTTTGTCTGTACGCTTCTTTTTACCCAGCAAAGCATCGCTGTTCCGTATGCACAATTTTTCCATTCGTGTCGTATTCGTAAAAGAGTGAAAGAGAAAGAGCTCTGGCTTTTGTCGGATCCGCACGGAGGTTGTTTACTCGGTTGCGTTGGCCCCTTGTTATGCGGGAGTTGGTACGAGACCTCACCTTTTACGAAACGGGACATTGGTGGCGATTCTGTTATGGTCAGGCGCGGCACAATGGCACGTTGTGAGGGACGGATGACAACTGTGTAATATACGACACAGCCGAGGCAGTGGCGATACCGCACGTTTCTTCTCCCTCTTTCTCTTTCTCTATATAATGTGGATTTTGGGCGCGCCTGTGTGTTCGACCCGTGCAACATCCCCGGGTATAGTTTATTCAATTATCTGTTGCTTCTGAACAAAACTGCAGTTCATTAAAATTTCTCAACATTGAATTAAGGGAAGCCTGCTTTGAAGGGGGATACGTTGCTGTGCAAATATTTTAGTTTCAGTTGATTATTTGACCCTTCTTCTTCATTTAACCGTATGATCTTTGTGATTGATCTCATAGGTGCCCATGGCATTGAAAAAAAAGGGTCGATTGTGACTTTTTTTCTCGCTCCATTCCCAATGGAAAGCTTTTACTCTTCGGGAGCGTGTTGATATATTAGGAAAACAAGGTGTAAGTACTCAAAATTTAAGTGTCATTAAAAAAAACTAAAGGACAACTTTGGAAAACAGTTTAACAGTGCGACATAGAAAAGCTAGCAGTAAGAATTCAAAACACAGAATTTATTTTGAGATTTGTGTGGAGCTTCGACAGATTTAGCAGTGATGAAAAAAATAGCCAGTTTAACTTAGATTCGCTCACATTCTGGCCCATCAATTGAGAAAACAGGGTGGAAGTAAATGAAAAAGGTTGTGAATAAACATGACTGTACATGAATTTACATGTCATTGTAATGCATAAAGCACACGATAATAAATTATCGTATGCAATACCAGATAAGGTATGGCTTGATGAGTCAGCATAATAGTCAATCGAGGTGAAGCCGACACCCAATGTGGCCTGAACAACCAAAGACATTCGACACAATTGTGTTTCGTGGAAACTCGGGCAGCACAGGTCTCACTCCAGCTTGAACAAGTATGTGTAAATTAGCATGTAATTATAACTAAGGCGAGTGTGTGATTTCCACTATGAAAATAAAGGATAAGCCAAAAGAATTTGAAATATATCTGGAACAAAAGGACGAGTTTTATTTGCACTTGGCTGCAATTTACATATTCAATCGCACGTTAATCATGGAAATTATGTCATTATACAAGCTTTCTGTGGATTCAAACTGACCTCAATGAATTTTAAACAGCCCATTTCCAAAGACAACAGGAAAATAAAGGTTTTATTCAAAGTATAAGAAATTTGACGAAAATGTTCGAAAAATAAAAAATGTAAAAAACAAACAAACAAAGTGCAGTGTCTATAAATATGGACTTAGAGAATGTTCACAAAGTTACGTTTTGCATTGTTCTTTTTTTAACATTAATGTGGGCACAGTTGCCAATATGTGTGATTCGCAATACGTTTTTTTTTATTTAAGCGAACAATAAGCAAAAAATATGATCTAGCTTAAAACAGCAAAAGAAGAAAACGAAGCAAAACAGTGAACACAAAACATTCGTCGACTCCAGCAGATCAGTTTAAAAAAAAAGAGCGTACTGACACATAGATCACATAAATCTCGAGCTAAATTACAGCATGCGGCGACTCGCAAATGTTCAAATATAGGACGTAGTAAGTTCACTTTACTTGCAGCTAATTGAAGTACGTTATACAAGTCAATGTACACATTCTGACATCACAAGTTGCTGCATCACTACTGTCGCTGCTTCTGCTAAATATCTTTTGGCTTTAGGCAAGAGCGTGAACCACTTTCGCACAGAGCTGTTTTGCATAGGAAACATCTCGTGTTGGCTGTGCCTGCATGTGATTTCTGCAGAGCTGTTTCAAGTGAACTGCTCACCATTCCTCTAAACGGTGTATTGTATGTTATGATCGAATAGAACGTAGTTGCAACTGTCGTCTTAAAACTAAATATTTCTCTACAGTCGTAGTAACTAGCACGTGGCTCTGTCTATCGTTTTGCTTGTTTACTTGCTCGCCCATCTGCTTTAATTTTGCTACCACGTTTTTCATTTTGATGCAGCGTTCCTATATTCATATCGAATAATTGTTTTCCCGAATATCTAAAATTAACAAGTTTTTATACAAGCAGGAACTACAGGACCTATTCTAACATTTCATACATCCGAGAACAATTAAGCATTACGCCAAACAATAAGCTGACATATAAAAGGTCGATCAGTCTTTTGACTATGGGACCCCTTCGTGTATATCACGCACTTGTAACTTCACTCAACTTTTATTAATAAATTCTGATTATGATTCTGATCAGAACGAGTTTCAGCTTCTACACAGAAGCGTTGTCCCGGACCTTGCAGAGTCGTGCACAGTGACACACATGAGGACAAAAGTACGGAGGTGGGTGAGCACGGCCTTCTATATACAGTCTTTAGAACGTCTACCTTCGGTTCCATTTTTCGCGTTGTGCTCGTTTTGCCAAGTGCTGTCGTCGCACCCACACCTTCACCCGAACTCTTCACTCGGAGCTCACATATATACGTGCGTAAGCAGAAACGCAACCAAATGCGTTTTTGCTCCACGTTCTCCCGTTATCTTTCAGCGATACGAAGTTTGTTCTCTCATCAATCGAAAAGTCATCGAGTCATCGATTCTCGTGGTGACTTATATTAGATCGGTACAGCTATCACCACAGGGCAATCCCTCTGGCTAAGGGGAAACCTCTGTTTACCTTACCTTGGGATGTGGCACACAAAGCCACCTTTACATCGACTTGACCTAGTCGGCAACCGCAGCTATACGGTCTACTGAAAGAGTATATTTGATTCTGAACACAGGGCAACGCACCAACGAACAAAAAAAATGAAATAAAGCACTGAGAATTTTTTTTGTTGACACACGCGGCCGAAGTTCGGCAACACCGCGACCACAGTTTCTCACAGATCGGACGTGCCGCATCACCGCATCTCAAAGAGTGTGGAACCAGCCTCGCACTAAGGGAGTCTCGAAGAAAGCTGTTTTGGCCGATGCCCTCGAAAAGGAAGTTGTTTTTGAAAGCGCTCGTTTCCTGTTACTTCGCGTTTTCAGTTCATGCCTTCACGGGAAAACTTTCATTACACACAACTAAAGCCTTTCGGCACCGAGGCTTTGTGGCTAATCAGGCTGGCCTGTCGACTTAATGAACTGCTTTTGTTGACCACCAACACGGCAGCGTTTTCTTCGCTTTTCTCTCAATTCGGACTTCCTTGAAGAAAGTTCGCGCTAGTGTCAGCGTCGGTCGCCCTCGCCGTTGATGGTATTTAACATTGAGAGCTTGCACCCTTTTTACGGCTCATTGCACACTACCAAACGCGTAAGCATGGCACTTCTAGCTTGTTTTTAGCATTTGCGCTTTGAATAATCTATAGTTCGCGAGAGAAACAAACATGCCTTGTTGAAGTCATTTAAAAAAGCCACAGTTATATGTTGTGATTTCTCTGTCATATGCTTTTAACTAAAATGAAACACACACGCTGCGCAGTCAACGATGCGACGGTGAACAAGCATGTACGCCGGAATCGTCACTTTGCAATGAAAGATGTTATTTTGTTATCTCATTTCTTCGTTTGCTTCAGTTCGCCTTCTTAATGTGCCTGGGATCATAACCTCTGCTTTGATAGCCAAATACGCCACGCCATAGTTTATTGACCTTGTCACGCAATCATACACAAAATGAACAAAAAGAAAAGGCAGGAAATAAAGAATGAAGGAAGCTAGCGCTTCTTTTTTTTTCGAAGACAATGTGTCTTGTAAGTGAGAGCTGCGCTACGCGTCTAAGAGTGCGGCCATTTACGAAGGTTTCCGCGAAGCGACCATAAAGCTGTCCCGAAATGTCGTGGTCTTTATGAAATACCGAGGGCTGCAGAGAGTATACAAGTACAAAACAGAACATTAAGCGGCTTTTTACAGCACACGACAACATTAAACTGGCCAGTAGTAAGTGATGAATGTCCGCATTTCGGGTAAGAGCTGAGCAGTGACTCGAGCCACTCAAGCAAAGGAAAATAAGAAGAGAGAGAAATAATAAAGTGAGGGAAAATAAAAATGAGCACACAACCTCTAGGATAGGCCGAGATTGAATAGTGGCAATGCTGCTCCCATAACAGTGGCTTGCTGATAATAACCAACAATAGCAATAAGTCAGGCATCTTTGAGACATTACCCATCAGTGGCGCGACTGAGGGGGGAGTGAGAGGCTTTAACCCCTCTCCGTAAGTTTTCACTTTCGCAAGAATACAAGCAAGCAAGCAAGCAAGCAAGCGCACGCGCACTCACACACACACACACACACACACACGCGCGCACACACACACACACACACACACACACACACACACACACACACACACACACACACACACACACACACACACACACACACACACACACACACACACACAAGACATGCGCATATAACTTATAGCCTTCCAAATATTTATTTAGAATGCGCAGCGGTGACTTCGAACTCGCTCTCTGGATTCGGTGCCGACCGGTTGTGCCGCCGCGATCTCCAACGACAGCGCAGCTGTGGCCTACTGGGCTCCTGCTATGCCATCTCGTGACGCCGACAAGAGCTCTCGCTGAGTGATGCCCCGTCCTCGGACTCCTGCGACTGTGTCCATCTTTCTTATCTCCTCTTTACTTCCGTCGTTTTCTGTCGTTCGCTGTGCCTGCGCCTCACTCTCTCCTTCCTCTCCCTATCTATTTACCTTTAATTCATATCCTTTAAATCCCTCCTTACTCCAATTCCTCCTGAGCTACTGTTGAGTTGTCGCACTTTGATGCAGGCAGTTATGGGGCTCACTTTTCTCACCTTCTCTCCTGAATAATCACATAAGAAAAAGCGGTGACATTTCCGAATGTCAGTGCTATATGATAGAAAGAAGCTACGAAAAATTGTTTTGTGGGCATGGGAAGGAAGTGGAGATAAAAGTAGACGCGCGAAAAACAAAGCAAATCAAATGAACAAGTGCACAGCGGGAGTACTATAGCCTTTTCAATGAACCACTACCGCGCAAAAGGTCTAATACTTCTTCGTTGATTGATTTTCAGTGACAGGATTATTTACGTCGGCATTCAAGCACTGACTTGTCCGTCAAGGTTCTGTCGTCAGGGTGCGCCAACAAGAGTCAATGGCAATTTGTGTGCTGTGGCGATCGCTGCCGCAGTGGTTGCAAGCAGCACGTAGCCCATGCCGATTCGGAACGGAAGGCATGGAAGACAGTTCTCTGGTGGACAGTGTTTGTTGAAAACGACGCCAAGCCATGGTCGGCAAATCGCCGTCTGTGGCTTGGCATCCATGGCCTCCATCCGCATTTGAGAGAATCTGGATGGACGCCGATGTCGACGAGACGGGTCCACTCTCTACATTCTTATATACGCGATGCAAACTTCGTGTTTCATAAGGAGTCCATCTCTTCATTATCTGCCTCATACTACGATGATGCAAAGAGAAAACTGCCCCTTGCACACGCTATATACTTAAAGATGCAGGTGACTGTACATACATAAAGTACTGTTCATTCTCACTTCGAAAACCTTTTCTGGCTATATCTTTACGGCGCGGCACAAGCGAGGATTAGCCATCATTTAGCAAACGTTAGTGTGCCTACTCCAGCCGACGCTAGAGTTTCGATTCGGTCGGCGTCAGCTAATAAAAACCGGTGCTATCCACGGCTTGTGGGATCTTAGTACGTTAGTTCACGCCATGTTGCTTTGTGAGGCACTCGGCTGGACTTTTTCTATAGGGATGCGCCCATATTTTTGCATAAAAGTGGAGCACCGTACCATGTTAGAGAATGTGGGCGGGAGTTGCCACGAAAACATGAAAGTTTCGAAAAACAGACGCCATCGAAGGCCGCGAAATGTCGCGCACTTTTGATAGTTCACCTGCCAAGCCCTCGGCGCGTTACCCTTTCCAGTTAAAAGCCCGGGGCCAAAGGGCTGCCGCGTTTGGAGCAAACCCCGGAAGCAGCGGAGAGGCGCGCGCCCATCCCGAGGATTCCGCGGCGTGTCACGTGGCGCCACCACACGGCTGACTTGGTCGGGAAAGATGGAAGAGGCGACGGGATGAGCTTCCCGAGCCTCCCCTCATCCCTTCTCCCCATCTCTCCCCACGCGCCTCCTCTGGCGGAACCTCGAGGAGAGCCGTTTCAAACAAGCCACCAACAAACCGGGAGCGTCGGCGCGGACGCGATCTCGCGCTTTCAGTGACGCGGGCGATTGCGTGCGGGAGGTAACAGTGCTCCACAATCTCGTTCATAACCACTTTGGCAATGAGTGCTTATAAAAACTACGTTAATTTCCCGCTAGCTGACGCCTATCAGGAGGGCCTGACGGCCCTATTTAGCCACTGGGAGAGTCGCCAGGAACAGCGTTCGTTGAAATGTGAGTTTTAATACCTGTATTTCGTCCCCCCCCCCGCCCACACACACTTTTGTTTGTTCCTGCTTTCTTGATTTCTTCTTTTGCTCTCTTGCTTGCTTCTTTCTGTAAGTCTTTCACAAATATCTATTGCTACCTTTCACAAAGTTTCACCAGATGAGATTGTGCTAGTCTAACAGTGTTCACTTCCTCTTCCACGAGTTTTTCGTGGCTTAAGTTCGCAATATCTTCCGTGATTGTCAAAATGTACACGCAAAACCTCACTACATGTCAAGTTGTCGCTGAGAGTTTTATGACATAATATATTTAAATAAATAGATGGTTTCATCATTATCATCATCGTCATCGTCGTAGTCGAGAGAGAGAAAACAAAACACGTAAGTTCAAATTGTTAGTTCTGGATAATTGACGATTCTGAAATGATGTGCTGTAGCTTTGAATTATCCGAGTTCTTCCCGTTTACTTATGAACGAACACTGCTGTAACGTTTCACTGTAACCAAGCGTTGGGGGCTGTGCAACGGCAGGAGGATGAAGTCTCGACTGGTTTAACAGGATAGCCGGTAATAGCAAACGCTTATCTCCATACACGGCAGCAGCTCAAAGGCACCATCATAGCGATTGCAGTCATAACCGCAATGTTTATACACACTGCAATTCGTTCAAGCTCAGAAGTTTGTCAACTCCGCAAATTAATGGCATGCATAATCTGTCTTTGTGAAGTCCTGTCCCGTGCTTCATGGTGTGGTAAAAAGTGTAAAACATGCCAGAAAGCGTGAAACCAACCAGAACGGCAAAATCCTAAATTCGAAAAGCAACAAAGTGACTAGAGCTTCCTCCAGTGTCAATATATGTCTTAACAGTTGAGGAAGCGAAAACGGAAGTGTAGTTCCGGGTAGGACTTGTGTCTACTGATGAACACAGGTGGGCGCCCGCAAAGTTTGCAGGTGCATCGGGCGCTGCGTAAATCATGTCGTGGTTCAACCGATTACTTGCGCGCTGCTCTGAAACGTGAGCACCAAGAGATACACGTGAAAAGCAAGGTCATATACATGGGCGCCTTTTCAGAGCCGACATTTTTTAGTGCCCTGAAACCGATTCCAGCTCAAAGGTGAGAGAGAGGCTTTCTCTGTCGTCATCACTACCCATCGAAAAGGCGGCATCTCGTCCTCGTCAGGTATTCATGAAACACGTGGGCAATGTGAGCGCTAAACGCTGAGCCTGTCGAGATATCACACTTTTCGGGTACCATGCACTGTGATCTCTGCATGCGCCGTTGAAAACCGGAAAATGGAGTGGAGTCAGTTGGCCGTGCGCGATTTGTCTGTGTTGAAATGATGTTGCAGTGTTGAATTGTATATTTTTTGTAGATACATCTCTTTTCTTATGTGTAGCATGCGGTCTCTAATGGTATATTTTTGTCTATATGCGAAGTGTAACATTCTGGGTAATGTATCATCGGTGTAATTTTTCTTCAGAACTGTAATTAGGTTTCCTCGTGGCATTTCTGCACGCTTCCTTTTTGAACAAATGTATCTCACCACATGCCTGCGATGTTCTATACCCGCTCCCTGTATGGATCTGCAGAATACTTACCATGAATAAATAGATAAATAAATAAATTACTAGTTATGAAGAAGATCAGCACCGTTCAGAAAGGCAGGGGTACACATTCCCAGTCAGAAAAGACGACGACGTTCGGTGTTGGTGCAACGCATATCTTAACATGTCCACATAATTATATACGTATAAAATCAGATTATTGCTCTATTCTAAGAATAAATTTGTTTATGTAAATATTTGTATGCATTACATTAAGCACCAGACTTGCCTATAAGCTATCGGTAATCTTTCTGTTATACCTCCGTTATTCTAAATCTGAACAGTAAATTTTAAAACCACTCGATTCTTGGCCAATCCCCCACAGTGGGTATGCGCCACTAACAATAGGAGAACAACAACAACAACAGCATTGCTTGCGCCTGCTCGGCTGTCCCGCCCTGACCTGTCGTGATGTTCTACACAGTTCATTAAAAATGTTTTACACCGAAACGCCTGATATGGCGATAAATAAATAAATAAATGAATAAATAAATAAATAAATAACGGGCATAGAACTGTATGGCAAGAGAGTGTACGTGATTATTCACAAGTGATGTCCCTCTTTACGACCAATTGAGAGGTTTTCTGTTGATGACATCACGGGAAGAGATTGCTGGCGTCACGTATTGTTCCCAGAAAAAAAAGGGGGGGGGGGGAAACGCCAAGAAAGAATAACGCGTCCTTTATTCATGTTTTCAGTAGTTGTTCAGGAGCTTTTAAATGTGATAATTAGGATTCAAACAATAAATGTGCTAAAAATTTGTACGAGCGCTGATGCACACAACTTGTGCATCTGTATATAAAGAAAATACCGGCCGAGTGGTTATGCCAATTTAAAAAAATGCCAGATGATGAACGTAAGTAGATGCGCACATCAAGTAAAATTGCGCAACAACGACAAGTTTTGTCTCGCTCATGTGTCAAAGCACTCCTGAAGATCTCAAGTGTATCTATCACAACTATTGCAAAGGAATATTCTATCACGATTTGTCGTCGGCTGGGGAGATGATATTTTTTTTTTCCTTATGCCTTTTCGACGAGACCACCTTCTACCTTTATTCTGACTTCCATGTTTATAGCATGTGCAAATTTTCAATAAAATAGTGCTACATCTCACTGAATGAACCATGATCATACGTCAAATCTCAATAACAAGCCCTGAAAAATTCGTTCTTTTTTGAAAACTGAGTAAATTGTTTCAATGTCTTTGTGCTTTGTAGAGGTGTCACTTGTAATGCCTATACGTTTGTTAAAGTTTAAAGTGTGCAAGCCTTTCAATATAAGTATATATATATAAGGGAAAGAAGTGTATACCTAAGGGCTCGTTTTTCTGTGTTTTCGACACAATAATAATGAGATCTAACAGACAGTAATGTCAAGGAATGTACAGTGGAAGTTATTAGAACCAATGGAATGTAAATAAGAAGAAAGAAAAGTGGGTGAAAAAATAACCAGCCGTGAGCAGGAATATATATATATATATATATATATATATATATATATATATATATATATATATATATATATATATATATATATATATATATATATATATATATATATATATATATATATATATGTGTGTGTGTGTGTGTGTGTGTGTGTGTGTGTGTGTGTGTGTGTGTGTGTGTGTGTGTGTGTGTGTGTGTGTGTGTGTGCGAGAATTTGGAAAGCAGCGGAGCTCGTGATTTTGCTTTAGGATACTACATATGGCTGGGTTAGCACGGCCAATTATTTCTTAGAATTTATTAGTTACTGATCTATTTAATAATTATTTATTCAAAGGCTCTCGATTGGCTATCACAGCAAATTGGTCCTGCATTTTTTGAGTCATGATACGCACGTGTGGTGTTACGTTCTCTGCAAATACTTGATTTTTCCCAAACAAATTTATACTTGTT
Organism: Rhipicephalus microplus; assembly: GCF_043290135.1. NCBI lineage: Eukaryota > Metazoa > Arthropoda > Arachnida > Ixodida > Ixodidae > Rhipicephalus > Rhipicephalus microplus. Next base: position 265,723,391 of record NC_134700.1, read on the forward strand.
GGATCAGCCGTTGTCCCGTCGTCTTCAATCATGTTTTGTCCGTTTGTGCGCTACACAACAATGGCTAGTGAGGCAACTCCAGCTCTACTATTATAGGAACTAGAGGGTATTAAATACGATGTATTAGGGCTCAGTGAGGTTAGGAGGACAGATGAGGCATATACAGTGCTACAGATTGGGCACGTCCTTTGCTATCGGGGCTTGGCTGACAGAAGAGAACTGGGAGCGGGGTTCCTTATCCACAGAAACATAGCTGGCAACATAGAGGAATACTATAGCATTAATCAAAGGGTGGTAGGTATTGTAATTAAACTGAATAAAAGATACAAGATGAAGGTAGTACAGGCCTACGCGCCTACATCCAGTCATGATGACGCTTCAGTTGAAAGCTTCTATGAAGACGTGGAATCGGCAATGAGTAAGGTAAAAACACAGTATACTATAGTGATGGGCGACTTCAATGCAAAGGTAGGGAGGAAGCAGGCTGGAGACCAGGCAGTAGAAGATTATGGCATCGGTGCTAGAAACGCCAGAGGAGAGCTACTAGTAGAATTCGCAGAACGCAATAATTTACGGATTTTGAATACCTTCTACCAAAAACGAGGAAACCGCGAGTGGACATGGAGGAGCCCTAATGGCGAAAATAAGAACGAAATAGACTTTATAATGAGTGCACACCCAGGCATCGTGAAGGATGTGGAAGTGGTTGGCAAGGTACGATGCAGTTACCATAGAATGGTATGGTCTCGAATTCGCCTAGACTTGAAGAAGGAACGACAGAAACTGATACGCAAGAAGCCAATCAATGAGCTAGCACTGAGAGGGAAAGTACAGGAATTCAGAGCCTCGCTTCGGAACAGGTACTCGGCTCTTATCGAAAAATCCAGCCTTAGCGTTGACGCAATGAATGATAATCTGACGAGCATCATTACGGAGTGTGCAGTGGAAGTGGGAGGTACAGTAGGTAGACTGTACACTGGCAAGCTGTCCTGGGAAACGAATAATCTCATTAAGAAGTGTCAAAGCATGAAAGCCTCAAATACGACAGACAAAATAGAGTTGGTAGAACTCTCGAAGTTGATTAATAAGCGTAAGGTATGCGATGAGGGAAGGTATAACACGGAGAAAATCGAACACGCTCTGAACAACGGAGAAAGCGTAAAAAGCAGTGGAGAGAAAACTTGGGATATAAGCAAAAATCGGATGTATGCACTAAGGGACAAGGAAGACAAAATAACTACAAATATGGATAGAATAGTTAAATTAGTGGAGCTGTTTTACAAATATCTGTACAGTAGCCAGCACAACCACGACCATAATATAATAACTAGCAGTAACCTAGATGACACCCCACCAGTAATGATAGAAGAAGTCAGAAAAGCTTTGGAGAGCATGCAAAGAGGCAAAGCTGCTAGTGAGGATCAGGTAACATCAGATCTGCTGAAAGATGGAGGACAGATTGTGTTAGAAAAACTAGCCACCCTGTTTACGAGGTGTCTCCTGACGGGAAGAGTACCAGAATATTGGAAGAATCCTAACATCATCCTAGTACATAAGGAAGGATATCACAAGGACTTGAAGAATTACAGGCCGATCAGCTTGCTCTCCGTAGTGTACAAGCTATTTACAAAAGTAGTTGCTAACAAAATTAAGACAATGTTAGAATTCAACCAACCAAAGCAACAAGCAGTATTTCGAACAGGTTACTCAACAATCGACCGCATTCATACTATCAATCAGGTAATAGACAAATGCTCCGAATATAGCCAACCACTATACATAGCCTTCATAGATTACGTGAAGGCGTTTGATTCAGTAGAAATATCAGCAGTGATGCAGACACTGCGGAATCGGGGTGTCGACGAAGCATATATAAAGATCCTGAAAGAAATCCACAGTAAGTCAGCTGCCACCATTGTGCTCTATAAAGAAAGTGACAGAATGCCAATCAAGAAGGGTGTACGGCAGGGGGATACAATCTCCCCAATGCTATTTACCGTGTGCTTACAGGAAGTTTTCAAAGGCCTAGAATAGGAAAAGTTAGGGATAAGAGTTAATGGAGAGTACCTTAGTAATCTGCGCTTCGCCGATGACCTTGCATTTCTGAGACTCTCAGGGGACGAATCGCAACTTATGATTACGGATTTAGACAAATTGGAGAGCAAAAAGGTACGTCCTAAAATTAATCTGCAGAAAACGAAAGTGATGTACAACAACCTCGGAAGAGAACAGTGCTTCAAGATAGGTATTAGTGCACTTGAAGTTGTAAAAAACTACGTCTACTTAGGACAGGCGATAACCGTGAAGCCGAACTACGAGATTGAAATAGCTAGAAGAATAAGAATGGAGTGGAGCACATTTGGCAAGCACTCTCAAACTATGACAGGTAATTTGCCACTATCCCTCAGGAGGAAGGTATATAACAGCTGTATCTTGCCGGTACTTATCTACGGAGCAGAAACCTGGAGACTTACAACGAGGGTTCAGCTTAAATTGAGGACGACGCAGCGAGCAATGGAAAGAAAAATGGTAGGTGTAACCTTAAGAGACAAGAAGAGAGCAGAGTGGATTAGGGAACAAACCGGGGTTAATGATATCTCAGTTGAAATCAAGAAGAGGAAATGGACATGGGCCGGGCATGTAACGCGTACCACAGCATAACCACTGGTCATTAAGCGTAACTAACTGTTTACCTGGAGAAGGCAAGCGGGTTAAAGGGATATAGAAGGTTAGGTGAGCAGATGAGATTAAGAAGTTTGCGGGTACAAATTGGCAGCAGCGAGCATAGTACCGAGTTGACGGGTGGGACACGAGAGTAGCCTTTGTCCTGCAGTGGACGTAGTCAGGATGATGATGATAGTGATGATGATGATGATGATGATGATGCTGATGATGATATTGATAATGAAGGTCTGAAAGTCATGCAAAAATACCAAGAAATTCTTAATCATTTGTCAGTAACCGACTAGCTATTGATTGGTCATCTAACGGTGGTCACTTGGTTTTACCCTACATCTGGGCCTACCGATTAGCTTCTTGTTGGTTATCAATGGGCTATTGACTGGTTACCAATTATCCGGAGTGGATGGCTATGCTAGGTGCTGCTTGAAGCGTATCTACCATAATTGGGGGGGAGGAGGACTAATTTGAATAAAAACACAGGAAAATGGTTTTCTCGTTGGCGGGAGGCGACGACGATTAGTCGACATATCCGCCATATTCGGGCCAACCTTTTGCGACTAATTGAAGGAATAAAACTTCGTGTAAAGAGTTCCGCTGTTAAAAAAAGTTTAAATTCCGTGATGGCAAATGGAAGAGTATTCGGTTCGCAGATATGGGTGATAGAGATGTCACCAAGTTTTGTCGCACCTCTTTTTTTCGTTCGCTTTTTTTAAATTCCAATGAGCTCTCTCTGGACTTTTATCAGAGTGCGAAGATATATGTATATTTTCAACAACTCTATTTATATTTATATTTTGTAATCTTAGATGCCCAGAGTCCAACAAAAACTCAAAGTAAGATCACGTGCCACACTGTGACAAATGGTTTGAGCGCTGCACACTCGCATTTTCACCTCGAGGATGAATGATCGGGACGTCAAGAACAAACCGTTTTCTATGACTGAAAGATTTGCTTTGTCACATTGTATCTACGTTCCGAAAAATCTTCTGACATTGATTTTTGTTGACTCGGTTAAGATAGATTTCATCGAAAAATCGGCGTTTGTCATTCGATGAACAAAGCCGCTGAAGTTTTTGGCACTTACACAACTTGACAGCCTGTTATTCAAGAACCGTCGTTTTTGTTCTCCTGTCTCTCCCTCTCTCAGTTTAAGTAAGAAGCCGAAATCCTTGATGCTTCCAGAACTCAACCTTCACGAAGTTAATTGCATTCCATCAATAAGCTGAAAAAAAGACAATAGGAGAATGCTGAGTCTATCATCAAGCATTCTTTGGAGGCTTTGTTCTCACTGTTCTCTTTCGTACTTGCCCTTCGATATGAAGACTCACTCTATTGTTCTGAGTGTACTATTTCGGCACACGCAAATTTGTGTTTTGAAGGCTCAGACTTTGTGCCTCCTTTCCTTTTTACCCGCCCTCCTCTCAGCTTTCTATTTTCATTTTCCTTTCTCATTCAGCATAGGGTAGACAACCGGAGATGTTTCTGGGTAACGTTCCTGCTCTCTGCCAATCTATTTCCTTCCTCCCTTTTTTCATTTCTTTATTTCATACTACACTAATGGAAAAATGCCGCATTTAGAGACATTTTGTCATGTAATTGTGTTTAGATGTGTTTTTTTATTTCTTTCCTTTTACCTCTCCCTTTTCTTCCTTCCTACTTTCTTTTGCTCTATGTCTCCCCTGATCGAAGGGGGAGGAGGCGTTGTGCCTTTATAGGTGGCAGTTGTCAGCCTGTTTCCTCCCTATTTCCTCTTTAGTCTTTGCGTTTTCTGTGTATACAATCCAAATTATAATAATTTCAGAGGTGTGTACGACCCCTACTGACTACTGTGTTGTCATTGTTGTTGTTGTTGTTGTTGTTGTTGTTGTTGTTGTTGTTGTTGTTGTTGTTGTTGTTGTTGTTGTTGTCGTTGTTGTTGTTGTTGTTGTTGTTGTTGTTGTTGTTGTTGTTGTTGTTGTTGTTGTTGTTGTTGTTGTTGTTGTTGTTGTTGTTGTTGTTGTTGTTGTTGTTGTTGTTGTTGTTGTTGTCGTCGTCGTCGTCGTCGTCGTCGTCGTCGTCGTTGTCTCGTCATCATCACCTGGCGAGCAATAGTTCTCGTGCCAGCGTACATAGATTTTTCACATGTCTACTACCTGCAATGACCGATCGACTGATGGGAAACATGCTAGGACTCTTGTAGTCCCCTCTCTACATGCTTAGGCAACGACAACAGATATCGCCTATCTTGACCATTATTGCTGAAACGTTGTTCGCTACAGTAGTTCGTATAGTTGACGCCGAGCAATAGTTACAATGAGCAAGTCACAAACGAAAACAACCAATTCACTTCAAGGATCGCTCACTTATTAAAAGCTTTGTGGAATTGACCATTAACCAGCGTACAAGACCAGTGTCAGGACGCCGTAATTTTTTGTGGTATCTTCAAGCGTTTTGGGGTAATTTGTCCTTGCAGAAAAGAAAAAAAAACTCGCACCGAAAGGTCTATTTGGTCTGATCTCGAAAATTTAATCTGGAGAATTTAATAAAGTGCTTCTCAAACTGAATGACTTCATCCGCAGAACATCTTTCTCTCGAAATTTACTGCCGCCATGGGCCATGCGCGATCGAACATACCCGCTCCTCCCTGCTGCTTTGAAGTCGCCCTCTCCTCGCCTTTGTCCCATTGCTGCTTTCAACAAAGTTTTTACCACCACTACCAGTAATTCAATGGCTTCGCGCAAACGATCGTTCCTGCGTTAGACTGCGTACGGGGGCATTTGCGTCATCATCCCTCAATAGGGTTTTTTTTGTTTCTGCTGACGTCAACCAGAGGGTGTTTTCATAAAAAAAAAGAAAAGCTGCGACTCACCAAGTTGGGCTTCGGTAAACACAGAAGGAGCGTTTCCTTGCTGCCCCCGTTTTTGCAAGGTGGAAAAAGGGTTCAGAACATCTTAACAAAGAATGAGTTCAGATTAGAGTATAGCTATTATAAATGGTCTACGAGAACACTTTAAAGAAAGTTATGGTCAATCTGAATTGCATAACTGACTCAGAACAACAGTATTTACAATAATATATTTCGGGGTGGAAGCCCCAAAGAGGAAAGCAAAGTCAGGAAGGCTAACCATGTCTCATCCAGTTGCCTACCCTACGTGGAGAGAGGAAGAAAGGGATGCAAAGATGAGGGAAACAAATAAGGAAAAGAGACAAAAGCACGATACGATCACGAAACAGATCATGAAAAATCATGAAAGTGATGAGTTCCAGAAAATTCTCCCACCTGGGGTTATTTAACCTGAACATAGCTCTGACGATGCAGGTCTCAAGCATTTTGCCGTAGCAGAATGCAGGAACCGCGACTTTCAAAAAAAAACGAGAAGAAAATAAGTAACAATAAGAACAGTGTGCGTGAGGCCTTGCAATAAGCGTAACTAATTGTGCGTACCTGGCACGAGAAGGGAGCGTGAGAAGAACGTTCTCCTGTTACTCCTGCTGAGTCATTGCGCTTTGAACCCGCGTGTGGGCACAAAGTGAAATCGGCACCCTTCACTGAGTCATTTGTTTATTCATTCCTGTCAAGTAGTTTGTTGCGATATAAAGACGGTGAATAATGTGCTACAGAGCGTTATCTTCGTCCGGTGACTGAGCCGCACGTAGTGGGCTTCGAAATACATTAAAAGACGCTGGCACTCTGCGAGTTGTCATGACACACAGAAAATGTGCAAACGCAAAGGGAAGAAAAATGTAAGTATTTCGAGGTAGTTATTGTTCAGTGTATTCTTGAGTTCAGAGAAAGTCTAGGTAACGTTCAAAGCAGTAAAGAGGTCCCCATGGCGCTACATGGTGCAAGAGGAGTCGTCACTGACATTTATAATCACACCACCTCCATCACCAAACAACTACTACTACAATGATGACGACAACGATGACGACGACAATGACAGCACAATATCGACAAGCTGAGCAGTTTGTGGAGCTTCTTTTTCAAACGATATAGCAACGAAAGATTTCAAAGATGAAAGATCGGCAGAAAAAAATGCTACATAGGAAGAATAAATTCATTTAAATTGTGCAACCTGAACGGTAAAATTTCAAAAACAAATGTGAGACATTCACTTCAGGTAAAAACAAGATAGCAAGCAGCAGAAAATCTTGGAAAAATTCATGGCTGAAAATTTTATTTTCTCGTGCGAGGAGCCTTGAAATTCAATTCTGTACTCAATCCTTGCCCCTGTAGTACTTGACGGATAACACCCAAATCCCAGCAAGCGTTTCTGAGATCGTAAAGCAAGTCGTACATCCCGTATAGCTGCAATGTCGGCGTATATTACAGAAGGAGTGGATAGATGCATGCAAGTAGAAAAAGGAAATGCACCACTAAACGAATTCTTCTCGGATGTCAAGATGAGTAGCTTATAGGCTTTGCATAATTTCGTGTAACTTGCAACAACGGTGGCTTTTAAATATTCAGATAGTAAAAACGCACTTCCTGAAGTTCTTTTTTTATTCGGTGGACTTACTCGTACTGCGAATGAAAAGACAAGTGTTCGAAGTCTAAAGCATGTACAAATTCTCCATCCAACTGCGTCGAACGTTCGTTACAATTTGTTTGTTGCCAGTTTTGTAGCAGTTGTATAGTGTAGATTTTTTTTTGCTGTACTCCCTTACTTCAGAAGCAACGAAGCAAGATATGAACACCGTATGGCTGCACGCTTCAATATTGCAATAAAAAAAAAAGACTGGAAACTTCCGCTGGAAAGCATAAAGTCGTTCAAACAAGCGAAATAACTTTTTTTGAAGTTTATATCTATGTTGTGAGGGATGAATAGAGAGTGTGTTTCAACATAGCAAAAATGACGCAAACTGGTGAAAATCTCCGAAAATTTTGTGCCATTTTCCGAGATTCCCGTTTGTTTCGAAATAATACGTGGAAGGTGATGACAAAAAGGCTGCGCAAAAAAGATTGAAATGTCACACACTTAAAGAAGCGTGAGGATTCTGCTTCGATTTCGCACTTTACATCAGTGAGTTCCGTTTCACCACGTGTTGCTGTTGTCTTCAATTAAAGTTTTAGTAGTTTAAAGTTTTAGATCCGACATGCACTCATAAAACACCCTGGGAGCACAAGGGCGCTCATGTGGTTTCTAGAGAAAAAAAAGTCTTTAAAGAGCTCGAGGAATGATAAAAACCCTACGGCACAATAACCGGAAGAGAATGGGTGAAACGAAAGTGCAATGTGGATGCTAGGAGAGAGATGATATCATACAGGAGAAAAGATACGTGAAGGTGTAGAAACAGTTCAAGAAGCAAAAGCAAGACGAAGGAAAGAAAGAAATTAGGGTAGTGACTCATTTTATAAATGACGTAGCGCCATATAAAAATGCTGTTGGATATAGAAGGACGCTTGCAAAGTCATGACGTATACAATGGGAAAGTGGGGATAATGTAGGCTTACGCGTTGGCTTTCAAAGCATGTATCTAACATTTTTCACTTGATAATTGAGCACCAACATAGCAAGTGCATTCAAAGGTCCAAGTATAGTACTATGAATATCGTGTTGTGTGGCTGCCATGATTGGCCAGTAAGAGTAAGAGCCGGTTTATAGTACTAGTGTTTCTCCCGATTGCCTCTTGAGCACACCCTATGTTGCGCCGACTCTCAAACGGTTAAATCCAGCGTAAGTTGAGATTTAGACATATTGCACGTGCGCGATAAGCGATTGCAGCGTTTGGACGAATTTTACGGTTTTGTCGTATTTCCCACACTAACACGCTGACTGTAGTGATATTCATAAGGCTGCCAAAGAGGATGCGATTCAAAAGGACTGATTTCATCTTGCAATGGAAAGATCAGTGTGTCAACCATGTGACGTTTCAAACAACTTTCATAAACCAATAATGGCGCTGGCGTACTTAATAATATAATACCGATTTTACACCTACTGGCAACACAAACAGCAATCGCATATCCGGTAATACATTTACATGTCATGTTCTTTCACACAGGCAACTCTAGCACGAATAATAGCATATAGAAAAGATGCAGTTGATTGTAACACGAACTTACGATGTCGTTTGTTGTCAGTCTCAATTGAAAGTTGTTCTCTTCTGGCAACATGGAACATAAATCTATTTCGGTGCCACCAGTACACATCATGATACGAGCACATAGTCGCAAGACCATAAACTGACTCCAGAAGCTCTTGGGTGCACAAACGAGACTCAATAAAAACACCTCTTTACGCCCTCTATTAACAATAAAGAACAACCGCCAACGCTATTCCTATGATAGAGCGGTGAATGTTCGAATAAAAATGCGTGCTTGACCTCCACGATCCTGTGCGATTTTTAGGAACGGAGTGCCACGATAAAAAAATTGCTCGGCGGCTGGTCATAACATCGCCGTCTCGTGTAAACAAATGGCTCGAGGCAACTAAGCACTGCGAACGATGAACAAAGTAGCATGACGTTTTGATGGAAAACAGATACGGAGTACATTCTGTAAGCCGTACTTTCCTGAATGAAGTTAACAACATCAGCGCAGGACAAGTCCTAACAGGCGACATGACGTCCAATGCCATGTTGTGGTCGTTTCCCCCAGTTAACTTTACTCAGGCTGCACGATACTTCGATCGCGACTCATAAAGCATATTTGTGAATGCTTACTGAGTGAAAGAGCGTAGCAATAATCCCTGTGACCAGTGCATATGGCAATGTCATATCTATGTAACACAAGTTTTGTACTCAAACTTAGCATGCGCGCTTCTATCAAGGAGGAGGAGGAGGAGGAATAAACTTTATACATAGGAAACCAACAGGTTTAGGTAGCCGGGCCTAAGCCTCCCATGGGGACGTCAAGGGCTTGCCTCGACGCCGCCTCACGGGCATGCTGGGTCGCCCAGCTTTCGTCGTCAAGAGCAGGGCGCCACACAGACTCATGGAGCTTCGAAAAACAGAACATCTTGAACGACGCAATCAAACTTAAAATTGCAGCGTTTTTTTTTTCTTCGAGAAATAAATTTGTTTCTTGATACAAGCCACTGCCGGTGCTGTGGCTTGTATCAAGAGACGAATTTATTTACCGCGAACAAACGCTGCAGTTTTAATCTCTCATTGTTCAAGATGTTGTTCTGCTTTTACAGTTTCTTTCTTTCTTTCACCAAAACGTTTTCTCCTTAGACAAGTACACATTAGACAACCGATGTTTTGCGTCCGTTGATTTGTACTGATCTCGATGTAAGTGAGCGCACCCTGTAATACATTGTAGGAGGTAAACAGTGCGAAAACGAAGACAGCGAAATCGAAAGACACGAGACGAGCACTGACGAGTGTTTCGCATTGTTTACCTCTAACAATGAATCGTTACCAACGTGCCCAGTTTTCAATACTACCTTGTAATACATTCTAGGGTGTTTCACAGAGAGACATTGACGGCCCTCATAGGCAGCGATTCGCATTGAAGACGAAAACAAGATTGTTGCGTAAAAAATCATGCTGCCACCTAAAAAAACTCGGATTTCCAATTCCTTAACTATCAACGTTAAGTCATACTGCTAATTTGACCTTATAGCTTGTGGTAAGCTCTTAGCAAATCGACTTCGTATGCGCGTCTATCAGAGATCAGCATTAAAAGGAAAATATGTGTGATTCATAGGAGGAATATGCACCGTACAACGAGAAAAATTAAGCCACTTTTTTTTTCAATCGCTTCATAGTTTTCCAAATACCACGTGCTCCAAAGGACACAACAGATGTGCTAGTCCCATTTTATCTCAAATAACAGTGATTCTCAAGTAATTGTATTATTGTACGACAGCTTCATTCCTTCAATTGACATGTTTGCGCAGCACATGAATTATGAGGACATAAGGAGGTACACAACACTGGGGCAGCGCTCGTGTAGTGTCCGCCCCTCCTCCCCTTCTGACGTCTTTTTTTTTTATTTGGAGGCGAAGCTCCTCAAGCTATGAGTCGTGCGTCCCTGATATATGTAGTAGTACTAGTAGTAGTCGTCGTAGTCGTAGTAGTAGAAAGCTGCCTCTCGTTTAGTTCTTGGAATGTCCGCTGGATGGTGGTACTTGTATATGGTCAATATATGATGAAAAGATGCGACATAGCGGTATCTCTGGAGTGATCACTTGATAAACAGACGAACAAACGAACAAACGAACGAACGAACGAACGAACGAACTAACGATCGAACGAACGAACGAACGAACGAATCAACGGACGGACGGACGGACGGACGGACAGACAGACAGACAGACAGACAGACAGACAGACAGACAGACAGACAGACAGACAGACAGACAGACAGACAGACAGACAGACAGACAGACAGACAGACAGACGCACGGAAAGGCGGGCGAACTCACGCACATACGGACGCATGAACGCATGGAGGGACGCACCGATGGGCGAACGCACGCGCGGATGAATGGACGGATGAACGCGCGAATGAATTGGCCGATGTACGCACGCACGGACGGTTGCACAAACAGACGGAAGAGCGGACGGAAGCATGAACGAACAGATGGACGCTTCGCCCCACTCATCATCACTAACTCCGTGGGTACGCTGTATTTTTTTCCACTGTGCAAACCTGTCGATTCTAAATTACCAACTGGCCCAAACAACCGTTTTATCAAATCACTCATTTACTTACGGATCTTTTTTCTCGCGCGCGCGCGTGTGTGTGCGTGTGCGTGTGCGTGTGTGCGTGTGCGTGTGCGTGTGCGTGTGTGCGTGTGCGTGTGCGTGTGTGCGCGCGTGTGTGTGTGTGTGTGTGCGTGTGTGTGTGTGTGTGTGTGTGTGTGTGTGTGTGTGTGTGTGTGCTCGCGCGCGCGTTTGCTCGCAAAAGTAACTTCCCTCATGAACTTCGCGATCATCGCCGGCAGACAAATCCTTCACGCCATAATGGCCGGCAAAGTTGTCCCCAAGATTCTCATATCACGGTCGGCCCGCCAGGGAAACGCTATCGGGAGCACACCATTTTAAGCTGCACTCCAAGCGCGGGAGACTGAATCCCTGCGGGCTCGTGGACAAACGTGCTAATACTCTCGTTGGTTGTATCTGCTTCCAAGGAACTGTGCAAGACACCACAACAGAAGCTGCGCATGTCTTCTTCTGTATGTATTGTTTTGCCTCGAGGTCTTTCTTGACTCATGAACAGGTCTCGCTTCGCTGCAGCTCACGATCTGGTACCAAGGCTGGTCAGGAAACAAAGGAGTGGGGGTCACTCGGTTGGATGGGTAAGGCGCCAACTCGTCCTTGCAGTAAAATATTGCAGAGTTTAGGTTTACTTTTTTCCCTTTTTTCTCTGTGGTTTTACAAATATGGTAGGGAAAAGGAAAATAGAGGCAAAAGAAAGGCAAGGAGGTTAACCAGCCTATAGGCAGCCGGTTTGCTACCCTGCGCATGGGAGAGGGATGGGGGAGATGAAAGAGAGCAGCTACTACATGATACAGGGTAGCTTTCTCTCGCCCGATCGCCTCTAAAAGAACTTTCGCGTAGCGTATTTAGGCGGTTGTCATCGTTGTGGTGGATCAACGCTCGTATTTTTCCTGCCTGATGCAATCTTGGCTTCTCAGCGTTAGTTGTTAGTTGTTTGCTACTTCTAGATTTACGTAATGTATCACTACTGCTATACGGCACTTTCTTGCCGGTGACAAGTTATATTTTCGTTCACTTTTCTTTGTTCGCGTTTACACTAGAATTGCTCTTTTATGACAATCCCTACTGCTTCTATATCCTCTACTTTCTATTAGTCTACTGTAACTGCTTCTGTAGCTATCAAAGCTTTATGTTTAATTGTTTAGTCGATAAACCTCATGGTGCGCTTAACTTAATTCAATAGGCAATAAACGCCCAATCGTTCGCTTCACCGATAGTAGTACCAGCCATTCGCATGGAAGAAAATGTGTCAATGCTTTCGTAATCAAGTACCACTATTGTTCTATTAAATGAACACACTGAACAGTTCCCTTTTTGGTGTTCACAACAGGATACGAGCAATCAACGCTGCGTCCTTCACCCCTTCTCCCCCTCCCCCCCACATTTTTCTATAGTTTCAGTTCTCTGATAATGCTGCCGTCTATTTGTCTCTTTAGTTAGACTAGTCACTCTTCTCTGCATTTCTGTTTTTACATGGTTACAAACAGCATGCAGATCCTCCCATGTTAATACACTCGAAATGAATAAAACTATCTTATGACAGTAAAAACTACTGATAAGTATCACTATAAAAATACATGCCGGTAATAAGATGAAAACGATCTATATTTATCGTTCTATTTAGTACAATGGATTCAATACATCTACGGTTCCACAAGCGAGTTCGCGGTTAAATCGAATGAAAAGTATTTGATGCACAGCCCGAATACGTTGAGCGCAGGTGATATGCATTTCATAGAGACGCTAGAACGTTGGCCCACAAGACATTTCACGTTAAACAAGGTTGATCTCAACGTTTTCGTATCGCAATATTCGATAAATGCGCGTAGCTGCTGCGAAAAAACTACACGTGATTTTCGAGGAACGTAGGTTGTCTTCTCCACACAAGTAAACTTATTGCCGCAGTGCACGCTTTACAGGAACAACGCAGCAGCTAGCGGCAGTCTGGGCACCCTGTAGCGAGGGCAGTGACACAGAACGTGCTGTATCGTTTCATCGCTGAGGCAATGATCGCAAGCAGCGCTGTCTTCCACGCAGATTCATAAGGCGAAAATTTGGTGAAAGTGACACCAAGTCACAGACAGCAGAGCACCGTTGTCTCAAGCCCAGAGAGTCCGGACGGTCGCCCCGCCGCGGTGGTCTAGTGGCTAAGGTACTCGGCTGCTGACCCGCAGGGCGCGGGTTCGAATCCCGGCTGCGGCGGCTGCAATTCCGATGGAGGCGGAAATGTTGTAGGCCCGTGTGCTCATATTTGGGTGCACGTTAAAGAACCCCGGGTGGTCTAAATTTCCGGAGCCCTCCACTACGGCGTCTCTCATAATCATATAGTGGTTTTGGGACGTTAAACCCCACATATCAATCAGTCCGGACGGTGGCCGAAGCCGACAAGACTGCCAAGGCTATGCAGTCGCGTGTGCCGTAAGCTTGCTGTATTCCACGGGTATTCATGTCTTCGTTAGCAATCTGTCTTATTCTCATCTAGGCATCAGTCCCTGAAAAAGGGATAGATTATTCTACACTGCCTTCGGGTGCCGATCGAGCGTGTTCATTGCCGCAGTGACTTGGAAGCCACTGAAAGGTGATTTCGTGTTCTTTGACCAAGAGGTGGTGCAGCGGCTCTCTAATTTTCAGCATTAGTTATTTATGAGGTCCTCTGTGTAAGCTGAATACCAAAAACTTTAGTGGTGGCTTGTAGTCCGTGAACGCGCCCCCCTTTCTTGACTTGTTGATGTTGAATAACTTTAAGTGCCCTGCGTAGAGCACCTTTGATGACAGACCTCTGTCAGAAAAGTCAGTGCTCGCATGCTGACACGATCTGTCTTCTCACAGAAAATCAGTCAAGGCATTGTTTAACGTTTTGCATGGTAGTGGCCTACTGAATAGGCTATAGCACCCCTGCTATATTGTTTTGTGCGTCTACTTTTCTTTTCGCTTTCTTCGTCTCTCATCTTTCTTCCCCATTACCCTTCCTCATAGTGCAGGGTAGAAAACCAGATGGTACAATTTCTGGTTGACCTCCCAGCTTTTCTCTCAGCTTATTCTCTCTCTTACAGGAAAACAAATACATATGTGCTTTCACAGAACAGAAAGCAACTTTGTCAGAGCTGATACACCACCGTGTGGGCGCACCGCGGTGGTGTAGTGGATACAGCGCTCGGCTGCTGGCCTGAAGGTCGCGGGTTCGAAACCGGCCATGACGGTCGCATTTAGATGGACGCACAACGCTAGACACCTGTCTACTATATGCGACGTCAGTGCACGAGATGGTCTAAATTTTCAGAGCCCTTCATTGCGGCATTCCTCACAGTCATGTGCTGACGTTGACCCGAAAACCCCCAGATATTAACACTCTATCTGGCAGAAGAGGCACGGACAGAAAAAAAGAAACCAATCGCTAGTCCCTGAGGACCTCAATAAAATTCTTTGTTTGTCTGTTACAAGAGCACGCGTCTGGCGTCCACAATTCAGCATCTTCCGAAACCGTTTCCTTATCGACCTCAATGCTCGAAGAAGAATTCACAGCGTGCTCCCATTTTTCTCTCTCTTTCTCTCTCTCTCTCTCTCTCTTATCTGTTCTTAATAGCTTGGATTGAAAATTGTCACGTGACGCTCCTCTCTAGTATGTTTTTTCACTCTATAATAGAAGGTACAGTATGGCGACAAAAATTTCTGGCAGTCATGTTATTCTTGCAGAGGTGAAAGTAAGTAATTAGTTCTGACACGGTTTTCATAGCGCGGTTAATGAATGCTAGTTGTGTAGTGATACGATTATCCCCAGACAATTACTATACGCTACACAGTGTGAAAGACAATCACTTGCTTTTCATAAGTTCTGGTTCATATCTCACGATTAAGAAGCATCACAGAATCAGGGAGGTTAGATTCCTTGATTAATAACTTGGAATATATATACCTCTTAGTTCTTCAGAATCGAAAGCTGGGCTAGTTGGATATGCATGGTGTAACTGTCAGTTCAAGTGCACGAATAAACAGAAAGAAAGAGAGGACAAGCACTTGTCCTCTCTTCCTTTCTGTTTATTCGTGCGCTTGAACTGGCAGTTTTCTTAGTTCTTCATCACCTGTCGTGCTCGAAAAGCGAGAAGAATATGGAGTGTAAAAACATAAAGCGGACCTTCGAATTTCGAGTAGTATTGTAAGTATTGTACAATTTCCGAAAGTATAGACCACCCCCAGAATACTCTTGCTTTTCACTTTTAAATATATTTGGGCATTCGGTTTGTATTATCCAATTTCTATAACCTTTAGGAATATGGAATATGACTGCCAGTGGTCCGCATATTTTCTCCGGTACCTTCAGCAGCGTCTCCTTACAAATAAGTTTCAGGGAACAGAATGACGACTATAAAAAAAGAGCCCTGAATAAGCGAGTTTAGAAGAAAACAGAAACTGTTTTGTGAAAATTCAGAGACCGTATATACCAGAAACGATTTTACTATTTGGTATGAAACGCACTTTCTTGGTTCATGGTACTCGTGCACTGAAAATAGAGCAGATCAAAGGGACAAGTGTTCAAACTGTTTTAGTATGAAGTGCAGTCATATACAATTCATGGTTCAACTCATCTTTTGAACAATGAACTTATAACGTCACTGGCCTGGGTACTTCACTGCAGAAACGCTACAGACGTGAAGCAAAGAGTCTGTCGAGATACAAAGTCGTCGAAAAATTCGTGTCGCTGGGTAATCACCCCAACATTTTGCATTTCACCAATAAATCCATATTGCAACTAATGTTTACAGCCCTGCTGGAGACGTAATATGGATCTTTAGGCTTGCTGGAAAATAAGAAAACGTATCTTAGAGATAGTTTTCGTGAGCCATTCCAGTTATTCCTCATATTTTACCCTTACTTCAAAATAAATAAACTGCTCTTATTTTTTCACGTATTCGTTATATATTTTCATATTTCAAGGAAACATCTGGAATCATTTGGCAGTGTGCGGAACGTGTTCGTGTGGTAGCAAACAGCGTAACTTTTGCCATTTTGATTAGAAAATGCTATTAGAACAAAGTAAGTTATAAGCTTCAAGCTTTCCTCTCGATCGGTGTCTAGCTTTTCGACTATGTTTGCGTGACGCACTGGACAACCAAATATTATGTGGGCCCAGTGGCATTTTTATGTCAATTGCATGCCTTCCTCGTTCTCAACCTGTGATAATCTAATGCCGTAGCTCTACATGGGGAGGTCGCTTTTGAATATCGTTTACGAATATCCCCAAAGAAATGCCCTCCCCCAACAAATGAAAAGTACATGTCCAGTCATCTCAGGTTTTCGGTAAATAAAACAATCGTTTCCTCAGCGTACGCACATTCATTTTCTTTCATGTATGTTCTTCCAGTGTTAATGTAGAATTTGTAGAAGAAACTTTTTATATACCTATAACCAAATAACTATCCTTTTAACTTGTTTTATTATCTTGTCCTGGGCTCCACAGTACCGGGTTTGATACAGACGAGTGGGAAGAAAAAAATCAAAGCATATCCACGGAGTAAATTATTTATGAATGGGGTGAAGTTTCGGAGGGTTCTATCGGTGAACCGTGAATCGTCCGTCCACTGGTCACGTCCGCCTGTCTCGTGTTTACGCCAGAAGTCCGCAAGTCAGCGACTGCGGCTCTCGGAGCTTTAAATTAGGCTTAATTTTATTTGTAACACGTACGCTCACAGCTCCTACCAGTGTACTACGTTGTTTGTTGAAATAATCTAGATTAATTTTCATGTTTGAAATATAAAAGGGTATCAAATTGAGCTTGTTGGCCCGACTTCACCAGCGGAAATAGCGCAGCCAAACTGAACGAGACAGACAGACAGGACATTGTGCTGACAAATAACATGAGCATTTTTTTTCACGTGGGGACAAATATGTAAGCTTCTTTCTATATGGAAATAACAAGGAAAATATTGGAGAATGGGGAAGCCCTACGCCTGCGTCTATGTTGGGGTATCATGTGTAAGTCGCCGTTAGTCGTACTTAACAACGAGGAGATTAATCCTCTCAGTAATTGAACTTTACATTTTCATGTACCAGTCGAGACGAACGCTAAGGGCTTCAATTTTTCTTAATTTTTTTGTTATTTCATTTTCCTAGAAAGCACATATATTTGTCCCTGTGAAATAAACGTTCATGGTCTTAGCCAGCGTAAAGTCCTGCGTCTTTCTTGTCCGGATTGTCACGCTGTTTCCTATGATGACGTTTGAACCAAGCATGGTCGATTTACTTTGTAGAACAGTTAGTAACAAGCTTTAATAAGGCTCTGCAGGTGCCTGTTCGTAGACCGTCCGGCTGCCGATGTTTAAAAACAAAACACCACATACACATTCGTAAAAATTGGAACAGATCCTCGAATGGGTCCGAACATGGGGTAGAGTTGTGCTTGCCTTCCCTGAAAAATTCCCGACCTTTTTCATTGCTGTTCGTTTCTTCAGAAATAATGAATAATCGGCCTAACAATTTCATCTACTTTTCAGAGATATCACTCTAAGTACGTTTTCTGCGAGTATGCTTAAAAATATGCAGACCCCAGCAAATAAAAGAAAAGACTTTTCACCTTCGTAATGTTACTAGATGGAAGCAGTCCGAGAAAAAGAAAATATGAAGTTTCAACACCCATAGCAAAAAAAGAAAAACAAGGAACTTGTGAGATGTTCAGTTATTTACTGAAATAAATTCTAATCTCAAAGAATAAAGCATGAAATCAGGTCAATGTAAATACATGGGTGATTTTTGCTTATGCAGTTTAAGATCAATCTAATTCCTATTCTGCAATATTAGCGCTAGAGACTTTGTCACTTCCTACTTAGCAGGAACAAACAAGGCGGAACCGAGAGCACGGTAATTAAATTTTCCAGCCATTCGACCCATTGATTGCGCACGCTTTGTACGGAGTGCAAAAGAAATGCATCTCTCACAAACACTTCTCTGTAAATAGCGAAAAGGAGTGTAAAAAAGGAGTGAAAAGGCGTCTTCACATTCTACCACCTATTCCAGCCGTGATGGCTGCTGTAGGTTGTAAGGGACCATTCTGAGATCCAGCTATGTTTTCGTTCAAAGCAAACGATTCAGAACACGAGAGGAAATACGTATTTTCCCGGACATGTCACATTAACGAAGCCCGAAGGAATGTTCTCATTAGAGTCTCCTTGACTTTGAATATGCATCGAAGAACTATTTGACAGGCCGAGTACGCCCCCCTTCCCACCACACCAGAAGCAAATGACTGCGAAAGAGAGTAACTAAATACTACCCAAACATCCCGTTCCGAACTGCAACGAGAACCATGTGATAAAGAACGAAAAAGAAATCGCGGATCGCGGAAAAATTATTTCGTCCGTGTCTGCGGAGTTCATCTAACTTTGAGCGTCGTGAACGCAGTCGCTGCTCGCGATAGTGCTGCGTGGTCGAAGCACTGACCATCACACGTCAGAACGAGAATGGTCAATAAAGGACCAAGACGACGCATTCTTGCTACAGTCGTCGGGATTGAGCTCAAGCCCGTTTGCGAAGACACAAGGGGGACGGCACAACTGCGTTTTGCTTCTCTGTTACTGCAACAGGGGCCCACATACCACCCGCATTCCAAGGATGGAGTATTAAAGAGGGAAGAGAAACTGCTATTTTTTTTTTGTATTTGCGTGGCTTGAAACGCTGGCTGAAGTGCTTGAATTATCATGAAAGGAAAAGAACTGGAAGACCAAAAAAGATGCGAACGATGAATAACAGTGTGGTGGCGTCATGAGTCGTAGCCCTCTGTGATGCGGTTTGTTGTTTGGGAGGAGCTGCCGTGGTGAAATTCGGAGTTCGCTAACCTCCCCAGTATGTTACGCGTTGTGCAACACAGGAAAGAGAGGCTATCCACGGGACGTATTTGCAACGTCATTACTGTCATTGGAGAAGACGGGGATCAGCTGCCACTCGAAGCTCTGACCAGCACTCCTCGCGTTTTTTTTTTTTTTGTTGTTGTTGTTGTTGTTGTTGTTGTTGTTGTTGCTCCGACCTTTTGCTTCATATGTTTCAGGTGCAATGTTGTACAGTAACAGTATAAAAAAAGCGCGAATAAAAAACATTTAATAACGTCTATCACACCTGACTGGCGCAAGTATAGCTGTAGTAGCTTCAAGGGTGCATCTAATTAAACTGGTTGGTACTTCATTGAGACGGGGACAATCAGCGCTAGGCACAGGACCACGAAAGAACGACAAACAAGGCGCCGATCCAAGCTGATCTGACAATCACTGGTTTATTGCTGGGAAATGCAATATATGCAGGATATTTCCCTGTATAACTCAAAAATCAGTTACTTGTATAGTGAGCGTGGCAGCCTGTATTTCCCGATCATAAAACAAGGCATTTTTTTATTTTTGTCTACGCGGACACTGTGTTTTCTTTTGGTCTTGTACGCAAAAGTATCTGTATATACTGCTTTCGCCAGCCATAAACGATTGGCTGTTAGAGCAGCGTCCCACCTGTCGTTCTTTCGCTGACCCGTGTCTAACACTGTTAGTTTACTGTCTTAACCTATAGTAACTTGGAAGGTCATTTGGGATTTTTCTTTTGTACAAAGGACATAGAACATCTATATCTAAGCCTTACTCGGACACGCATACTAAGCAATGTTGCAAGATATTTGTAACGATTAAGTAGCAAAGCTGTAGCACCTATTTCTAATTAAAAACCGGGAAATAATGAACGGTGAAGGCCTCAAATATGTCGTAGTTATGTTAATCTACTGTCTCATTTTGCGACTGTATGTCCCCTGAAGTATTGGTGACGACACATCGTACACGTATAAGATGCAAATAAATTTTCGCATCGAAAATTGGTATATACTGTATTCCCTGGACCTGCAAGGTATCGTAGAAATGATAGAGCTGCAACACCTGTTTTAGTTATTTCAACCCTACTGTCATTCTTTTAATATAAGAAGGCAGCAAGCATCGCGTCTTCTAGCCCCGCCGCGGTGGTCTAGTGGCTAAGGTAATCGGCTGCTGACCCGCAGGTCACGGGTTCGTATCCCGGCTGCGGCGGCTGCATTTCCGATGGAGGCGGAAATGTTGCAGGCCCGTGTGCTCAGATTTGGGTGCACGTTAAAGTACCCCAGGTGATCAAAATTTCCGGAGCCCTCCACTACGGCGTCTCTCATAATCATATGGTGGTTTTGGGACGTTAAACCCCAGATAACAGCAATCGCGTCTTCTAGAGGCCAGATACCGCACCACCTGACCAAGCCACGCATGAGTGGTAGCTACGCCACGCACACCAACGTAGACATCAACCGCTACTTTCGCTCTATTGTGCATAAGCTGGCTGTGGCCCATCGTGTCCAAAGAGCCATGGGGCGTCTTAAGAAATCGCGTAATCCCGAGGAGGAAGCCAAGCATCTCGAAGCGGCAGTCGACGGGGAAAGATTACGAGTGACGACGGGCTTATGCTTCGCTGTGCCAAAGTTGGCCTAACTTCTTGCAAACTCCCCACGTTTTTTTTTTTTTGTTTTAGATGCGGAGCATCTAATACTCGAGGCTTGTAGTGCGGCGCCGTCCGCAAGCTTCCTCCTCCTTCTTCCACCATCTGTGCATCCCTTCCTCCTCTACACACCGCGTGCGCTTCTCCTCTTCACGAACATTCACTAGCTGTATAATGTAGCGCGCATGCGCCGTCACGCTTCGAGAACATCGGCAGCTGACGCGCGCGCATGTGCCGTTGTGCTTCTCCCCCTTCTCGAACACTCGACAGCTGACAGTGCATGCGCCGTCGCGCTGTATATATACTCAAGGTCGGTGCTCGCTCGCTCAGTTGCCGCTCGTCGGTTGGTTTGTACGGCGCGTCGACGTCCGAGGTCGCAATGATCGACGTCCCTTCGACCAGCGCCGGCCAAAGTGTTGGCGGAACCGCAACCAAGTCGTCGTCCGAAGACAAGGCAGCGCGGAGAAGAGCTCGCGACGCCGAACGTAAACGTCGGCGTCGAGCGGAAGATGCTCAACTTAGAGAACGTGAAGCCGCTGAGAGACGTCAGCGTCGAGCAGCAGCACCGGATTCGGCCGCTTTGAAACGTAAGCGTCGACAAGAGGACCCGGACTTTCGAAAACGGGAAGCCGAGTGCAAGCGTCGGCGACGAGAGGCCGATCCCGATGCTGCCCGTGAGCGCAAGCGCGCCGAGGTAGCGGCGTGGCGCGCCAAGCAGTATGCCACGCCCAACGCTCGCTTCAAGCGCGACTTCCTCGACCGAAGCTTCGGTCACACCTGCAAGGTGTGTGATCGTCTTTGGTTCGATAACAACTTAACTCGGATCGGCAACATTCAGAACAACTCCAAAGCGTTGTCGGTTCTTTGCGATACGTTTGGAAAGGGCACCGACTATGCCGACTACGTCGTGTGCTCCGCATCCTCCTCAGTGTTCCCCCGAGGGAAGCTGCGGGCAATTTTTTTTTTTGCACTGCGTTCACGGCAGGATCATTTTCGACCAAGTGACGGCGTCATGCGATGTCGTCATTACGTGTCGTCACGTTATGTGAAGTCATAGTAACGTGACGGTTAGGTCCCAACTTTCGAGAGTGACGTTATATCGTGACTTCATAACGTGACGGCGATTTTTCACGTCACTCGCGTTCACACCGGCGACGGTCAAATTTCGCGTTTGACGACGCACCTGAGGCGTTCTCATTACAGTACACTTAAGGTGGCGCAAGTGGACGAAAGTAAGCAAACATCGATCGTGCAAGCGCGGACGCGTGTTACACCAGTACATACGGTACATAAGAAGGGATCGTGATATTTGTCTCCAAATAATCTTCAGCGGAGGCCTTCCTCGCTGCGGTCTCACTGGTATTGTCCCTGATTACCGGCAGCACGGCAGTCGTTCGTCACACCGTCCAAGGACAACCGATGCAGCGCGAGCCATTGTGTCTGCCGTAATGAACGGAAGAAGAAATCTCGACCCTCCGATGGCGCTCATCACTGCCTCGGCTCACCCACATCGAACGCGACGAGGCTCATCCCGACTTTGTGGCGCAGCCTTCCATTCCATATCGATCATCACAGGCGTCCCGCGAAACACGTTACGAACAAAGAGCTCTGTTTGCGAGCAGTGTATCAGCTGAGCTGTCCGAATAGCAGTGAACATTTTCTCTTCAACCGCAACTTGAATATGGATAGATTAGGGTCTTAATTTTGTGTGTGTAATGCAACCGTGACCTTGAGCGATAAGTCAGGCTGAGGTAAATGAGGCAAATCATGAGGACGAGGTGACCGCTATGCGTTGGCTTCATCTTCGCGTTGTTCACGTGACAAAGTTATTTCGACAGTAGTACAATAACTGCGCTTTTACGTACCAAAGCCGCGACGTGATTATAAGACACGCTTTAGTGGCAGGTTCCTAAAATCGCGAGCGTATGTTGTTTTTTTAACGTGCACCAACGTCATACAGTACGTATCTATAGCTCTTCGTGTGCGATGAAATGGGACCACCACGACTGCAATCGAACCCTCGACCTTCGGCCAAGCAGCAGAGCACCACAACCACGGTTCCGCTCCCTAGGACATTTTTTTTAAGTGACGTTAGTGCGACACAATGTGAACACTAAAATCGGCACACAGGACGGCTTTCACCTGGAAGTCGCCTTACTCGAATGCAATGGGAACCCTACGAGTTAATTAAGTTCGGAGCATTTAAGGAACCTAAGCTGTCGTATGCTGTCATTGTATGCTGTGGTCACTTGGCGTAACGCAGGCAAGGCCGTGTAAAATACTAGAAATAAAATATGAAGCAAGAGAGAAAGAAGCTGAGAGAAAGAAGGGGCGAAATATGAAAATAGAAAGAGGAAGAAATAAAAAGAAATGAATCAGTAAACCGGAATAGGTTAATAAAAATAGAAATAAATAAGAAACGAAAAACCGGAAAGAAGAAAACAAGAAAAGCAG